>NC_047092.1:70356174-70659204 GCF_902459505.1 Geotrypetes seraphini
AGGTGCATTGAACAGAAAAGATACATTGGGAAAATTATAGCCAATGATCTAGGTAGCAAAAGCAAAGCAGCTAGAGTAATGCTTAGTTGCATAGGAAGAGACATAAGGAGAAAAAAATAACATTTAAACATACACTGCTGAACAGGTTGTTGGCAAGACCTCACGTAGAATAGCAAGATCTGGATGTTGTACCCCTGTCCCTCCTAATGCAGAGGTATAAAACTGCAATCCTAGAAAAATCGCAAACCAGTCTGTTTTTGGGGGATATTCCTAATAAAAAAGCATGTGATATATGCATGGAGGAAATGCATGTACATTTCTCATCAGAACTGTAATTTGACTCCCGTGTCCCAGGGATATAGCTAGAAATTTGAAATAGAGGTGAAAATGGTAGATGGAAAACAGTAGATTTGGGCTATCACCTCTGATGAACAAATGAAGAGGGCACACCTAAAAATAAAGAAGCTCACTAGAATACTTCTGAGCAACAGAATAGAAAAGGGAAGCAGATATAAGGCTATATTGAGATGTAGACTAACCAGCAGCGTCTTTCTATCCCTCTGTGCAAAAGAAACTCACCGACCCTCCCACCGTGAGCCTGACATACCTCCACCCCGAAGCCTCCAAAGCAACAGCGGCGGCAGCGCTCTCAACAGGCTGCTTCACGGCCTTCCCTGACACTGACACAGTAAGGGGAAGGCCCTGGCGGGGAAGGCCACGAAGCAGCCCATTGAGAGCATTGCCGCCGCTGTTGTTTTGTAGGCTTCGGGGTAGAGGTATGTCAGGCTCATGGTGGGAGGGTCATTGGGGTTCCTCTGCACAGAGGGATGAGAGGGATATAAAGATGCTGCAGAGGGAAGGCCTGGCCCCGGTGGAGAAGGCTGCAAAGTAGCCCATTCAGAGCACTGTTGCTGTTTTTGGAAGCCTCTGAGCTACTGCACAAGTGGATGGGTGAGAGGCAAGGAAGGATGTTGCACATGGGGAGAGAGAAAAGAAAGAGGAAGAATTGGAGTGGAGGAGAGGAAGGGCAAGATCACTGTTGTATATGAAAAAAAATTAGACATTGTCTGAAAATAAGCCCTAGTGCGTTTTTAGAGCACAAATTATTTATAAGACCCTGTCTTATTTTCGGGGAAACATGGTAGTACTTAAGTACAATTTGCAGTAATTTTACTTGTAACGAGTTAATTTTTTTTTTTGCCATATTTTTTTACTGTTAAAAGGGTCCCACTAGTTTAGACTGGTGGGACAATAACATTTGATGAGCTAGTCATCGGAAGACTTTAGGAATTAGGTGAGGAAAGGGGAAGGGGGATGGGGGAGGAGATTGGATGGAGTAAGATTTAGAGGTTAAAAAAAAGGGGAAAGGGGATTGGGTGTTTATTAGGAGTTGTGAGGGTACTTAGGGAAGAAAGAAGTATGATTGGTTGAAAGAGGAGGAAGGATGATTGGAGAAGAGTGTGTGAGGAGTTTGGGCAGGATAGTCATTTTGGGAATTGGAGGGAGGCGGGAGGTTGATTTGGTGGTGGTGGGAAAGCAGTTTCCCACCCGCCCACCCGTATTGGAGGATAATGGGGGATTGTTGGAGACGGGGTTTGGGGAGAATCTTTGTGAAGTTCTGGGTATATGGGTTGGGTGAGAGGGTGGTCGCAGCTTGACTGTGGGAGTTGGGGCCGAATGGGGAAAAAAATATTATGAAATGCGGCTAGGGGATTGAATTAATATATGTTGAAATGGAAAACTCATGGGTGACACCGCCATGAGGTGGGGAATCAATGGGGAGCACTCATGGGCAGCACCGCCATGAGATGGGTGGGGGGAGGGGGGAATGACCTGACCGTAGGTCATCTTATGGCTGAAGTTGAAGGGGGGTTAATAAGATGGAGGAGCTACGTTAGTTACCGAATAGCTCATGGGGAAATGGGGCTTGGGGGATTGCCGCATTGGGAATTGTGAATGTTAATAAATTTAAGTAATGAGTTGTGAGCATTGTTTAAGTTATTAAATAAAGCTGCGGCCAGTTATTTATGCCACGAGAAGAGGTTGTATGTGTTTTATTGGAATGTCATAGGTAACGTTGAAGATGACTGATTGCGAATTCTAATGTTACTAGTAACAAATAAGCAGTAACTTTTACTTAGTAGCAAAGTACAAGTTTTAAAAGTATTTTTTTTTAATTTGTTTATCATTTTTAAATAATATATCAAGTATCCAGGAAACAAATTTACAAATCAGATTATAATCTAATAACCCAAATTATCATAACTTTAACTCAAGTCCTCAAAATGGGTCCAAAATATAGAAACAGCGAAAATAACAAAGAAATAAAAATAAAAAGGTAAGAATTATATTGGCTGAGACAGGAAGTCAAACAATCAATTTTAAGAGTGCTTCATATTCCTCCCCCTATTTCAGTCATGCTGCTGACAAGAAGGTTGTCAGCTGGCTAGGATCAAAGAAAACATATTTTTGGTTTTGATACACTATCACACATTTACATGGGTGATGAAGAAAATAAGTCGCCCCAAGAGCTATAACACCTGGCTTTAACAAGAGAAATTTGCGTCGACGTTTTTGTGTGTCTCGTGACAGGACTGGATACATTTGTATTTTATACCCTAGAAAATTTTTTTGATTATTTTTAAAGAAAAGTCTTAATAGCCGGTTTTTATCCGGTGCTAAGGCAACTGTAAGAAGAAGTGTTGCCGGCTTTGCTAGTTCTCTATCTGAAAGTTCCAACAATGTAGAAACATTAAGCAATTGTTGATCTTCATCCTTTGACTTTTCTTCCCTTTTAATGGGTGAATGGCGGCAATAGTTCTTCATTAATTTCCAACACATCCATCATGTAGCGTTTCAACATATCTCTCGGGGTTACTGCAGCAACTCTTGGAAAGTTAATTAGTCTAAGGTTATTGCTACGAGAGAAATTTTCTAAATTCTCCAATTTCTTCTTAAGTTAGTATTGTCACTCACCAGTGTTTCTGTAATCTGTTTAGATACTTTCATTTCTTGGGAAGAATTTAATATTAAGTTTTTCAAATCCTGTAGATCAACTTTTATATTCTTAATTTCACTTTTTTGAGTATTAATTTTTTGCTCTAACTATTTTTTTTTTAATAAAGTATTTTCTAGGTGCATACCTCTGCTTCTTTCCCTGTACAGGTGATGTCAAATCTGGCTAGCACCTAATATGACCCGAACTTCCAGTCACAAAAACAACTGAGCTGGGACCGGAAGTTCAGTTCCAATCAGATGCAAGCCAGGTTCTGACATCACTTGGAAACCCTAGGCCCTTTCCTCCCACCTAGTATGATTTGCCCGATTGAAGTAGAGGAGCCTTCTGAGTGATGGGTGGAAGAAAATGGCTGCTTAGCTTGACTTCTCCTCCCAAACCTAGCAATTTAGCCTTTACACAGTTTTTATCTCTTCAGTTTCTTTTAGATTGTGATGCCTCTTGAGACCTTTTGTTTCTCTACTGCTGGACTCAATAAATGAATTTACTAATTTTGCAGTAAACTTTCCTTTACTATGGTACTCTCCAGAACTTAAGGGGCTCATAATAAAAAAAAAAAAACAACATCTAAAAAGTGAACTAAGGACGATAAAAAAGCCAGATTGTCCAAGTACTGATAATCAAAGCTGGTTTTAGACATATCTAAAACCAACTTAGGCCTTTCCCCTGCCTCTAAACGCATAGGGCAAAAAAAGGCGTTTTTAGAGGAGGGGAAAGGGCAGGAGGTAGACCGATCTACACTTAGTCATACAGCAGGTACAACCAAAACTTCTATCAAACAATCGGATCTTTATTCAAGTTATCTAGCCCACAACAATAATCATCAAGAAAAAAGGGGGTTATAACGGATAATTTATACATCTGATTTAATAAATTTATTTACTACACATCAAAGATTGACTACTTTTTTGTAAATACTTAATTGTCACTAAAACCATTTTTTTGTCATATACAAAACAACCATTCTATCAGTAGATTAACCAATTGTATAAATTAAGAGGTTGAAGTATCATAAAGGATGCATGGTTCTCAGTAAAGAGACCTCTTATAACTTAGATGTTATTTCAAGTCTTCATCCTGAATGCATGTAATATAATCATTTACTTCAGACCTCCTTCCTACCTTAAAATTTTTTTAAATTTTGATATTTAATTGAAATTAAAAACTAAAAAACTAAGGGTGCATGACCTATCCCTATCTTTTATTTAAATTAATAAATAAATATATGTTGTTAACTTAATTTACTTTATAATGTCCTATCATTCACTCCATCAAATGTATTTTTATATTTTTTGTATTAGAGAAGAACAGCAACACTTATCTTAGTGGCTTCCTAGCCAGGACCAATGTTGGTGGGTTTATGAACTACCCAACGCTCAGACTGTTCTAGAGCGTTTCAGCTATTGGCTAGCCTTCATCGGGAGACAATATTGCTGCTGTACCATTGGTTACTCGTCCTCATTAATATGAACCATGTATCCTTTATGATACTTCAACCTCTTAATTTATACAATAGGTTAATCTACTGATAGAATGGTTGTTTTGTATATGACAAAAAAATGGTTTTAGTGACAATTAAGTATTTACAAAAAAATAGTCAGACTTTGATGTGTAGTAAATGAATTTATTAAATCAGATGTTGTATAAATTATCCATTATAACCCCCTTTTTCCTTGATAACCAAAATTTCTGACAGGTTGGCTAGTCAGCACTTATACGTTTTGACTTAGACCAAGTCAAAACAGTTATAAGTGCCGAAAAGGGGCCGCTGAGCTGATTGCGGCTGCCGTGATCAGCTCAGCGGCCCCGGCAACCTGCCCACCCCCCACCTTAACGATCGCGGCGCAAGAGATGCCTCATCTCCCCTGCCGCGATAACGATCCCCCAAAATGCCGCCAACTGCGGCACTTCAGGGTGAGGATCATGGCAGGAGAGATGAGGCATCTCCCCTGCCATGATCCTCACCCTGAAGTGCTGTGGTTCCCGGCTCATTATCATGGCAAGAGAGATAGCCAATCTCTCCTGCCAAAATTCACCCCCCGCCCCCAAGCGATCCGGCAGGAGGGATCCCAGGCCCTCTTGCCCCTGCGACCCCACCCTCACCCTGAGGCGATCCGGGCAGGAGGGAGCCCAACCCCCCTAGCCCCAACCCCCATTAAGATACTGGCAGAAGAAATCCCAGGCCCTCCTGCCCATGATTCACCCCTCCACGACCGCCCCCACCAAACCACAGATAGGCCCCTCTGAACCCACAACCGCCGACCCCACGACTTTGACCCCCCCCACCCCCGACACCCCCCTTACCTAAAATAATTTGGATGAATGGACGGATCCCAAGACCGTCCGCCCGGCAGGTCCGCCATCCGCTGAATGGCGAGCCTTAGGGCCTGATTGGGAGCTATTGGGAGCTATTGTGGGGTACTATGCCACACAAGGTACCTAGTTAGACTACTGAATTTTGATGCAATTTCATTTATGAAGTTTATATTCCATTGTACCCACAGAGAACTAGACATATTACAGGTTGATATGTACATAATCACAATACAGTACTGCTCATAAATATACTAGATTATGTGGTTGAACTTGTTAAGAATACTTTTTACTTTGTAATTGAGAAGTAGCTTTAAGAGCTATATTGTTTTACTTTTACTTGGTTTTTTGTTTTTTTTTTTGAGAGGGAAGACTTTCTACTTTTACTTCAGTGCATAAGAACATGAGAATTGCCTCTGCTGGGTCAGACCAGTGGTCCACCGTGCCCAACAGTCCGCTCCTGTGGTGGCCCTTAGGTCAAAGACCAGTGCCTTAACTGAGTCTAGCCTTACCTGCGTACGTTCTGGTTCAGCAGGAACTTGTCTAACTTTGTCTTGAATTTCTGGAGGACGTTTTCCCCTATAACAGTCTCCGGAAGAGGGTTCCAGTTTTCTACCACTCTCTGGGTGAAGAAGTTCCATACATTTGTTCAGAATCTATCCCCTTCCAATTTTAGAGAGTGCCCTCTCGTTCTCCCTACCTTGGAAAGGGTGAACAACCTGTCTTTATCTACTAAGTCTATTCCCTTCATTATCTTGAATGTTTCAATCATGCCCCCTCTAAGTCTCCTCTTTTCAAGGAAGAAGAGGCCCAGTTTCTCTAATCTCTCACTGTACGACTACTTTTTACTTGTACTTTTAAAAAGCAACAACCCCAAGGAGAAACTAAGGGGTCCATTTACTAAGGCATGCTAACTGATGTAGCGTGCAGTAATCAATTTAGCATGCGCTAAATGTTAAGGCATCCATTATATTCTATGGGCGCCTTAGCATTTACTGCGTCTTCGTAAAAGGACCCCTGAGTTAAGTGTACAAGTACTCATGTTAATAAATAAAATTTCTGATCTGCGAGCCCTCCTAGCAATATATCTCTAATGCCACAGCCCAATCTGAATACATGGTTCAATGAATCTCGTAATTTTTATACAGTTATAGCAGACTATAGGGAAGGTAGACAAGGGGGCAAAATCGCTTTTTATATAGAAAAATATCAAAGTGGAAAGAAAGTGCCATTGTGAGCGATCTTGGAAAAGGGCCACAGCACTTACCCGCAACCCTCTGTTTTAGATGGAGGAAATGGACAGAAATCAAGTCCCCCCCCCCCTCCCCTAAAAAAAAATCATTTAAAACGATGGCAGTGAAGGAACAGAGTATTCAATCAGAGAAACTTTTTAAAACTGGAGAGTTCCTGGACTCACTTCAAGGGGCTCACCTCAATCAAACAGTGATGGAACAAGAAAAGGCTCAGTTCGGGACCCCGATACCTAAGAGCAGAAACAGTATATCCCATGTCTAGGGAGACAATCATCTGTTTACCAGTGATCAGAAAGGAGGCAGCATGCAAGTTTTCAATTTCAAAAACACAGACTCTGTAAAATAGAGAAGGAGCTAGCAGGATGGGAGGAGTCAGGTGAAGTGGAAGAACAGTGAACTGAATTAAAAGGCCACAGTAATTGCCAATAAATTTTTGATTTCTTAATGATAATAAGGAAAAGTAAATTGGCATGGTTCTTTGACAAGACCTGGTGAGGACAGGGGGGGAGGAATTAGAGGAGAGAATCTCTTATCCTGCTGTGTGAGTTCCAGCCTTGCTTTACTGCCAGCAGGGACAAGAAGGGAGGGAGGAAGGGAGTAAAAACAACCCTAGGCTACTTGTGAATGCTGGTAAAGGAGCGAAAAGGTGGGCATGAATTCCAGGTGAAATGCTGTCTTCTGCCCATCTTCCTAAAGTTAGCTGTGCAAACTGGCTGTATCAAAACATTTTCCTACCCAGAGTCCATGCTATTGTTTGTTTTACTCCCCAAGTAAAAAGACCAGGAATAAGGGTGTAAAGATGGAGATAAGAGCCATGGTAGACGGTACATGAGAACCATGAGGTATTTGGGAGGAGGTACAGTTCGAGACTAAATTAGAACAATTTTCCCATGAAAACAGTCCACTAGACTCCCATTGTTTACATGGGGGGGAGAGAGGAGAGAACCTGCCTAATAACTACTAATATTACAGACAAACATCACAGATTCGCCTACCAAAAATCTGGTAGATTTACCAGTTTTACTTTCCCTCCCACTAATAAGAGGAAAGCAGCACTTCTTATGCCTCCTCTGTCAACCTCAATCCAAGTTTAACTGCATGGAGGCCTTTAATTTCATAGGACCTGATGGCTCCATATGTTCAGGTATTAGACTGAAGCCAGACAAATGGAATACACAGAAGTAAGAAAGGCTGATCTCCACTACTACTAGGAGGGAGAATTGTACAAAATTTGGTTCAGTATATACTAGGTCTATACAAATTTAACATATGCTATAAAATTTTAAAAAAGTTGAAAATGCTTGTTCTAAATGTGATAACAAACATCTTGTACCGGTTACAACATTTCCACTATATTAAAGCACTAAATAAGCAGATGACAAATAAGGCAAATCCTATGTTTGAAGCAAGCATTTAAAAAAAAAAAAAAAGAGAGAGGAAAATGACTACTTTAGTCTAGGCCACTGTCTCTCAAACCGTGTGTCACGGCACAGAGGTGTGCCCCGAAGAGATTCTGGGTGTGCCATGAGATATTCCAGAATTTTACTTTCTTTTTAAAAACTCCCTTCATAAGTATACACTAGAGTAGATGACATGTACATCGCGTATGTAAGAGTCTATCAATGTTATGAGTGTCTGTGTGCGTAAGGCTACAACAGCCCAGACATGCATCATTCTTTGATTTGATTTGTCCTTGAAAACTGACAGAAATTAAATTGAGAAAGAGAGAATGATTGCAGATGGTGGATCATGAAATGCGTGTTTGCTTGTTAACTATCAAGCTGTGTTTTGAATTAATTTGCACTTAAAAACAAGAACATCCAACGCATTGATTAGCAATTCTATTCTATCTACTTTAGTTTCACCGTTATTGCAATTACCCATACATAGCTTAATGAACTTTAAATAAATAAATCTAAAATTTCATTTTTGGTTGGTTTTGCAATTTTATAATTTAAATTACAATGTGCTGCGAAAAACATTTATTCCGTTTAGAGCGCCACAAATATCATTTGATCCGTTTAGTGTGCCGGAGCTAAAAAAGTTTGAGAGACACTGGTCTAGGCAGACTATGGACTTTTCCTCCAGGAACTTGTCCAAACCTTTCTTAAAACCAGCAATGCTATCCGCTCTTACCACATCCTCTGGCAATGCGTTCCAGAGCTTAACTATTCTCTGAGGGAAAAAAAAATTTTCTCCAATTGGTTTTAAGAGTATTTCCCTGTAACTTCATCAAGTGTCCCTTAATCTTTGTAATTTTTGACGGAGTGAAATCTATCCACTTCTACCCGTTCTATTCCACTCAGGATTTTGTAGACTTCAATCATATCTCCCCTCAGCCATCTCTTTTCCAAGCTGAAGAGCCCTAAGTTTTAGTCTTTCCTCATACGAGAAGAGTTCCATCCCCTTTACCTTCTTGGTCGTTCTTCGTTGAACCTTTTCTAGTGCCATTTTATCTTTCTTGAGATAAGGAGACCAGAATTGGACGCAATACTCCAGATGAGGCTGCTGAGACTGGGTGTCCTATTCAGAATCTGGTCCTTATACTGTCGTTACGTCATCACCACGCTGCTACTAATAGCTCACTTTTCCTGCAGCATTCTTCCCTTTTGCAGACTTGACAACAGCGCTCCCACAGTTGACCTTATTTAGTCGCTACACCTCTGTGCTCCTCACCACTTTTATATTGATCTGGTTTCATAGATATTCTTATATATACAGTACTTTTTATCTCACTCACTTTCTCCAGCTTCTTCGGCCCTTCACGGTTTAGTTTGGCACAGCTCTCACCCATTGCATTTGATGGCACATATCAGTTTTTTCACTAGATTGGTTTATCCAGCATGCTTTTACAGTAATTATCATTTCGGCATCCTTTGGCATGGCATAGATTATTATATTCTATTATTTACTTGGAAAAGGTACCTCAGAAATGACATACTTTTCCTCATCCATCAAAAAGCAAATGTTTTCAAGCATCTTTATTAGTATTATTTATTATTATTATTTTTTTAATCATAAATTGGTGGGAGTTTGTCTGTTTTTTAGGTTATTTCACTCAGCAATGTCTTTCTTCTCATCACCCCACAGAGGTTTTGGCCTTTCTATGTTCGTTCAGTATAATCAGGACATTAAATTACATTAATATATTCCATAATACTTACCAGAACATTTATATGCTTTTTATATTTCTTTCAATACACAGTATTTCTGTTTGCTTAATAGCATACTGAACTTTGCGGTTCACTTCATATCGGCATGTTGTTTATTATTAATTTCCTGTTCGTCGACTAGGGGAACAGTGTTGGCAATGAAACAAAATGGATATTGTTAAAAGATTAGTGACATACTGTTACAAGATAAGTGACATTTAATAATTCTTTCAATAAGATATGTTATATTTAAAATTTGAGATGAACTTTTTGGACATTGACACGTCAATGCATTGATTTCTGTGAATCGTATAAAGCCATGCAGTACTGAAGAAGAATTATATACAAAGCTATTTGGAGAAGGGGAGTTGGGATAAGTTCAATGATTAAATGGACTTTTTGAACTTCAAAGAGAGGAGGTTTTTGTGCCGATGAGGTTTCACCCTTTGTAATAACCTGTTTGCTTGTAAGATAGAACAGTAGGTTGGAGTCTGAGGCTTTTCTCTTCTTCTGGGAAGTTGGCCGTGTCTGAAATCCTTTCCAATTATATTTTCAAAGGGTTTTCTTGCAGTTATATATTGATTTATTTTTCACCCTTTGCTTGTAGTTTTTGGGGTGAACCCCATTATTTACCTTCTCTATTGAGAATATTGACCATTTATAACCCTACTCTGTTTTCTATCTTCTTAATCCATAATACATTACCTCTTATACCATGACTTTCTAATTTCCTGAGGAGGCTTTCATGAAGTACATAAGAACATAAGCATCGCCTCTGCCGAGTCAGACCATAGGTCCATCGTGCCCAGCGGCCCCCCCAGGTCAATGACCTGTAAGTGATCTTTTACTTAAACATTTTGCCTTGTATAGTATCCCTCTAATTATACCCTTCAATCCCCTTTGCCTTCAGGAACTCGTCCAATCCCATTTTGAAATCCAAAATCGTACTCTGCTCTACCACCTCCTCTGGAAGCGCATTCCAGGTGTCCACCACCCTCTGAGTGAAGAAGAACTTCCTATCATTTGTTCTGAATCTGTCTCCCTTCAATTTTTTTGAGTGTCCTCTTGTTTGTGTTGCCCCCGCCAGTCTGAAGAATCTGTCCCTCTCCACCTTCTCTATACCCTTCATGATCTTATAAGTTTCTATCATGTCCCCTCTAAGTCTCTGCTTTTCCAGAGTACTTTGTCAAATGCCTTTTGAAAATCCAGATACACAATATTGACTGGCTCACTTCCAATGCTGAGGAGAAAAAGGCCTCAAAAGCCCTTTTGTTGGCACAATTTATGCCTGCTGCTGGGGCTTAATATATCTTTCATCGGAGTAAAAAAACTCCCATCTGTTTAGGTGCTTTATTATCTGTCCCCATTGTATGGGTCAATTTATATAATTATCCCCCCCCCCCCTTTACAAAGCCACGTTAGTGTTTTTTTTTTTGGGGTTAATGACGGCCGCAATGGTATTAGCTCCGACACTCACAGGAATTCTATGAGCTTCAGAGCTAATACTGCTGCAGCCAGCAATAAAAAAAAAAAAAACCTTACTGCAGCTTTGAAAAAGAAGCCCCATATTTGTCAAACTGACTCACAATATTGAATATGCATATATCTGAAATTTATCTTAATTGGGTTAATCCATTACATGCACTTGCCAAAGGCTGGTGTAAATGGTTGCACCCAACTAATGGCAGTTAGGTGCCCAAATGCAGGTATTCTATAATACCACTCTTGAATTCTGTGAAGGCCCCTGACCCACCCATGTCCCTCCCATAGCCACATCCCCTTTGGAATGGTACACCTCTTATACATTAGGGCATAGGGAAAATCCTCCACATGTAACTCCTAATGACTGCTTGTTAATGTCAATTATTATCACAAATTAAGCCAATTGCATTAATGCACAATTAAGCATCCAACTTTGGTTGACTTATACAGAATTCCCCTGCAAATGTCTTATGCTCCAGTAAGCGTGTATACAGTTAAAGATACTTAAGCAAACATTTGTCAAGAATTAACAGGACCATACAACTAGACTTTTTTTTTTTTTCTTGAAGTCCAGTGCATGTCATTTTGTTTAATTTGTCTCCATCATACTCAGTACAATAAATTATTTGCCCAATATTCAGCACTATTTAACCGGCCAGGAATGGCACTCTTTCTGTCCCCCAGTAACACCCTGCTTCCGCCCCCGCCCACAATTCTATCTCCTCCCTTCTCCTATCTCACACACATACACACACACATACCCCAAGGTTCTCTCAGCCTTTCCCAGCACACCTCCTCTCGAGCACTCTCTGAAATCCCTTTTCTTAGGCACACACAGTTCTCTCTCAATCACCACCTCCAAACCCTTCCCACCTCCAGTGCTGGCCAAAGAAAAGTTGTCTTCTTCGGAAGAGTATCCATAGTCAACAGCAGTATATCCGCAAAGTGGGCTCTGTGGTCCTGCAGCTCCCCTCCTCTCCTTCCCTTCATAATAAATCTTTCTCTATCAAGGGGTTGCCGGCAGCAGCAGCAACTCTCACATGCTGTCTTTGGCTAACCTGGAAAGGTGCATCAGAAGGAGGCAGGATACACCATAGGGGAGGTTTTCGGGTCAGCCACAGACAGCGTGTGAGAGTCACTACTAACGACCCCTTGAGAGTGAGAGGCTTGGGAAGGGAAGGAGAAGAGAGGCGGGAGCTGAAGACCACAGAGCCCAGGCTGCATTTATACAGCTGCTGAGTAGGCTTGGGCCCACCCTCGAAGGACTGAGAAAGTGAGTGAGGGGCAATAAAGGCAGAATTATTGGATGTGAGGGGAGGGAAAAGGGAAAATGTTGGACATGAGGAGATGGGGAGAGAACAGGCAAGGAAAGATATGCTGAACGGAAGGGAAGAGGGAGAGATGTTTGGCACAGGGATGGGAGGAAGTGACATTGTACATGGGTGTAGAGAGGTGGGGGAGAGAGAACTTTATTTTTGACTGATGGTGGAAGTGGTAACCTGGCCACCTGAGGTCTGTTGAGCCCTGACTTAAAGCAATGGAGGATTAAGTGACAAGCTCAAAACCACAAGAACTGCAGTGTAATTTGAGTAATGCTTCCCTGGTTCTCAGTCCACTGCTCTAACCATTATTGTACAGGCAGTCCCCTAATTACAGACACCCGACTTAAGTATGACTCATACTTAAGAACGCAGTTCCAGCTTCATTTGATTTCACTCAGCAGTACTTCCAGTGGCATAGACTCCTACACTTCTCCTATAGCAGATTCAGGAATGATGCATAGCCACATTAAGAACAGTGTGTGGTTGTACACAGTGGCGTACCAAGGGGGGGGCATGGGGGGCGGTCCGCCCCGGGTGCCAAGCCCTGAGGGGGTGCTCCCGGTCCGGTTCTCCCCCCCCCCCCTGCGTCCGGTTCAGCCCCGACGTCTCACATCTGGATTCCTCCCCGCACCATTTACCTGTAGCAGCCTGCAGCAAGATCGCGATCCCAGCGATCTTTGCACTGCTTCGGCTGTTTCCTTCGCCACGGTCCCGCCCTCCTCTGACATCAGAGGAGGGGCGGGACCGCGGCAGAGGAAACAGAGCCAAAGCAGCACAAAGATCGCTGGGATCGCGATCTTGCTGCAGGCTGCTTCAGGTAAATGGTGCAGGCAAGCTGGGCGGATGAGCGGTCCTTCGAGGTGGTGGGAGGGCGAGTGGTCCTGCGGAGGGGGGGGGGTGCAGGCCTTCAGGGTGGGGCAGGCAGGCGGGCAGGCAGGCCGGCCTTGGGGAGGGGGAAGGAGACAGGCCTTCAGGGGAACAGGCCTTCAAGGAAGGGAAAGGCAGGCAGGCTTTCAAGGGGGGGGGACAGGCAGGCCTTCGGGGGAGGGTGCAGGCCTTCAAGGGGGGGGACAGGGCCCTCGAGGGGGGGTGCAGGCCTTCAAGGGGGGGTGCAGGCTTTCGAGGGGGGGGACAGGCCTTCGAGGGGGGTGCAGGCCTTCGAGAGGCGGTGCAGGTCTTCAAGGGGGGACAGGCCTTCAAGAGGGGGGTGCAGGCCTTCAAGGGGGGGGTGCAGGCCTTCAAGGGGGGGGGACAGGCCTTCAAGGGGGGGACAGGCTTTCGAGAGGGGGTGCAGGCCTTCAAGAGGGGGGTGCAGGCCTTCAAGAGGGGGGTGCAGGCCTTCAAGAGGGGGTGCAGGCCTTCAAGGGGGGGACAGGCATTCGGGGGGTGCAGGCCTTAAAGGGGGGGAGAGGCCTTCAGGGGTGGGATGCAGACCTTTAAGGGGGGGACAGGCCTTCAGGGGAGGGGGCCTTGGTGCAGAAGTACATGGAGGGAAGGGGGAGGGGTTCAAAGAGACGTGCATATGCCGGACTTTGGGTGGGAAGAAATAATGGGTATGAAAATAGAGGAGAGAGAGAGTGATGATGGACCATGGGTTTTAGGGAGGGTAGGAACAGAAAGGGAGAGAAGTTGGACACAAGGGATGTTGTGGAGGGGGGGAATAGAGATACTGGTTAGGAGGGTAGTTGGGAAAAGAAAGAGAGAGATGGTTGACCCTGGGGTGGTGGGGAAGGAGGGAGAGATGCTGGATGAAAGGGTAGTTAAGAAAAGGTGGATCTGTGGAGGGAGACGAAAAAAAGGAAAGATGCCAGACATCCGGGGGAGGGAAAGGAAACAGGGAGGACAGAGATGGCAGATGGATGGTTAGCATGCAGAAAGAAGGAAGAAGGAGACCCTGGCAAGCAAGTTATCAGAAGACAACCAGAGCCTTGGACCAACAAGATTTGAAAAATAACCAGACAACAAAAGGTAGAAAAACTAATTTTATTTTCTGTTTTGTGATTTCAGTATGTCAGATTTGAAATGTGTATCCTGCCAGAGCTGGTGTTAGACCGCAAACGTGAGCTAGGATTTAACAGAGAGAGGAAAAGTCCTTTTTGTTTCTTTATTTTATTTACACCACAGCACCAGTGTGGTTAGGAGAAGCCAAAGGGGGGTGAAAAAGCTATAAAATAAACCCACCAGAATGTTTGAAAAAAACACCCAATTGGGCATTAAAATCGAATCGATAAACCAATTCAATAGGCTGAATCGAAAATTTTTTTTCTGAATCTGGCAGCACTAGTTTGTGATACTGTCGTAGACTTTAGGACCTGGGATTGGGGAGAGATGGCATCCTCAGTACTTTATAATGCAAGTGAAACAAGGATTTGGTCAGACTTTTGAAGGGTCTGCAGAAGAAAAATATTGTATAGGCCGGGGACATGAGACAGCAGGAAATGGGAACTTTTCTTCCTTATATTTTTGTGAATGGAAAGGCTGAGGATGTCAGAGTTCAGTTAAAATATGTGCTTTATAATAAAATATAATAATGTGTTTTATAAAATTTATAAGCATTGCTGGCCTACCCGGTGAGGTGTTCCTAGTGGTGGAGGCAGCATGTCAATGTGTTGAGAGGAAGAGGTGGTCTGGGAAATTCTGCTGAGCAAACTCTGGGCCCATTTCCACCCCCCAGTTAGTCCACTCCACTCAACTGGTTCACACACTGAGTGGGTCTTTGGGTGTTGTGCCTGGGTAGTTGTTTTGGGATCTCTTCCAGTAGTTTGTCAGTATCTCCTTGTGGTTGAAGGAAGGAAACTTTGTTAACCTTAGCATTGACCTTCAGAATATGTTTGTAACAACGCTGCTTGTAATGTAATGTAATATATGAGGTTCCAATTAAAAAAAACATTTTCATTGCCTGTTTCTATTCTGACCATTTATTCCGTTTCATGGTCATTACAAAAAATATTTTTTTACATGGGGGAGGGGGGGGGTGTCAAAAAATGATGGGCCCTGGGTGCCACATACCCTAGGTACGCCACTGGTTGTACATACTGTACCTTAGAGGGAACAATGGTAGGGACAGTTGGACCTTTTGTCAGCTGGGAGCAGAGGTAAGCAGCAAGAATCTTAAAATCTACAAGTTCTGAGTTACATACAAATCCGACAAGAACAGCTTTAAAACGTAACTCATTCTTATTAAAGATTTGTTCAACAAATCTTTGGAGACAGGAGTGGTTCCTGGGGATTGGAGAAGAGTGGATGTGGTCCATATTCACAAAAGTGGTTGAAGAGATGAAGTGGGAAACTACAGGTCAGTAAGCCTTACTTCGGTTTTTGGAAAAATAATGGAAGCGTTGCTGAAAGAAAGGACAGTGAAATTCCTAGAATCAAATGGGTTGCATGATCCAAGGCAACATGGTTTTTTACTAAAGGTAAATCGTGCCAAACAAATCTGATTGAATTTTTTGATTGGGTGACCAGAGAATCAAGGACATATGCTAGATGTAATTTACTTAGATTTCAGCAAAGCATTTGACACGATTCACTCTTGACCAAACTTAACGGGTTGAAGTTAGGATCCAAAGTGGTGAGCTGGATTAGAAACTGGTTGACAGACAGATGCCAGAGGGTAGTTGTTAATGGAATTTGCTCAAAGGAGGGAAAGGTGAGTAGGGGAGTCCCTCAGGGATCGGAGCTATGGTCGATCCTGTTCAATATGTTTGTGAGTAACATTGCCGAAGGGTTAGATGGAAAGTTTGCCTTTTTGCGGATGAAACCAAGATTTGTAACAGAGTAGACACCAAGGAGGGAGTGGAAAACATGAAAAAGGATCTGCAAAAGTTAGAGGAATGGTCTAATATCCGGCAACTAAAATTCAATGCAAAGAAGTGCAGAGTAATGCATTTGAGGATTAGAAATCGGAAGGAACCATATGTTCTGGGAGGTGAGAGGTTGATATGCAGGGATAGGGAGAGGGACCTTGGGGTAATAGTATCTGAAGATCTAAAGGCAAAGAAACAGTGTGACAAGGCAGTGGCTGTTGCCAGAAGGATGCTAGGCTGTACAGAGAGATGTGTGACCAATAGAAGAAAGAAGTTGTTGATTTCCTTGTACAGGTCGATGGTAAGGCCCCACTTGGAGTATTGTGTTCAATTTTGGAGACTGTACCTGGCAAAGGACATATGAAGACTTGAAGCGGTCCAGAAGGCGACAAAAATGGTACGAGGTTTGTGCCCAAAGACTTATGAGGA
Organism: Geotrypetes seraphini; assembly: GCF_902459505.1. NCBI lineage: Eukaryota > Metazoa > Chordata > Amphibia > Gymnophiona > Dermophiidae > Geotrypetes > Geotrypetes seraphini. Next base: position 70,372,948 of record NC_047092.1, read on the forward strand.
GAGACTGGAAGCCCTGAATATGTATACCCTAGAGGAAAGGAGGGACAGGGGAGATATGATTCAGACGTTCAAATACTTGAAAGGTATTAACGTAGAACAAAATATTTTCCAGAAAAAGGAAAATAGTCAAACCAGAGGACATAATTTGAGGTTGAAGGTTGGTACACTCAAGAGTTAGTAAATTCTTCTTTATGGAAAGGGTGGTTAATGCGTGGAATGCGTTCCAGAGGGAGGTGGTGGAGAAGAAAACGGTGACAGAGTTCAAACAAGCGTGGGATGAACACAGAGGATCTCTAATCAGAAAATAATAGCCAGTACTGGGCAGACTTGCACGGTCTGAGTCCCGCATATGGACATTCAGTTGAGGATGGGCTGGGGAGGGCTTCGATGGCTGGGATTATTAAGATGGGCTGGAGTGTGCTTTGACGGAGACTCCAGTAGATAGAACCTAAGCACACTACTGGGCAGGGCTCTGGGTTTCTGGCCCAGAAATATCTAAGAAAAAGGACCATTCAAATTAAATGATTAATTTATGGAGCATGTATGGTAGAGGCAGACTGGATGGACCATGTAACTATGTAACCCGGGGACTGCCTGTACTCTGCCTCTCAAGTGTAAAGCTCATTAAATAAATGAGCCTCAGCAAGTAGATTCTGCTACCCAAAAAAACACATTCAATCCCAATGATGGCAGATTCTAAGAACCTGCTTTTCTTTAACCCCTGGTTGTCTTTGACTAGACAGAATTCAGATGACCCTTTGTTCTATTACAGTTTCAAAATGCATGCAAATATTAGGAATCTATTTTGATTTATTAAATTATACTGTCTAAAATAACAAGGTGTTAAGTGGTTTACAATAATAATAATTAAAAAAAAAAATTAAAAGCCTAAAGCATAGTTAATCATAGTTAATTCTCATTGTTTTCTGGTCCACTTCTTTCACATGATACTATCAAATATCATTAAAACTCCTATTAAATATTACATCTATATTTCACCAGAAGACTAATTTGGCTACAGAACAATCATCTAATAATTTACAATTCTGTATAAATAATCATGGTTCAAACTTTTCCTTGAAACAACAAACAGTTATTGATTTTTCTCAACTCTTGTGGCATATTATTCTACATGGCTGGGCCCACAAGCCATTTCTCTTAGACACTACAGTAGCTATGGCCCTCTTTTACAAAGGCACGCTAAGCGTTTTAGCATGGATTTAGCATGTGCTAAATCAACGTATGCGCTAACCGCTAACGCATCCAAAAAGCTTAGCGCACCCTTGTAAAAGAGGGGGATGCCTTAAAACAAGTAATTGTAACTAATTATTTTGCAATCTTAATAATATTTAACTCAGAGCACCGTTTATAGATTAGCGCTTTGTGCGCATTTTTCAGCGTTGATTTTTCAATGCTATAAATAGGATTTTGTTCTCAGTATTCAAAATTGTGCACAGTTATAAAATATCTACAGCTAATGTAAGTTAATTGACAAACTAGCTTCTAATTGGCACTAACCACTAATAATTCATGAAAACTGAAGTTAACTGGAATTAATTGGTACTAATTTGCAGCTACATACATAACATAAAATAATAATAATAATAACTTTATATCACAAACAGTTCAGAGCGGTTTACAAAGGAAGAGACTGTATACAGACAGCGATATTACAAAAAACTCAAAATATCTGTCCCCCCCCCCAAAAAAAAAAAAAGAATAAAAAAAGGCAGAAGCCCTGACAGCAGTAAGTAATAGGAGGCTGCTTCTCCTGTCACTACTGTCAGGACTCTGCACAGACTCAATCGCTCACTGAGCGATTGAGTTGGTGAGTTTGCCACTGCCTCCGTGCAAATCATTTGCATGCAAACTTGATAGTGAATTAATCGCCGTTTGAAAATCGGCCAGAGAATTGGCAAACAGTGATTGAGTCGCTTTCTTTAGTGAATCTGGGCCTAAATGACTTGTCTAGGGTCACAAGAAACCAGCACTAGGATCGATCCCACAAACCTCAGGGTGCTGGGGCAGCAGCTCTACCACTAGGAACTGTGGAAGGATGGCCCTGTGAAAAAAAAAAGTGAAAAATCCCCAGGCAATTGTAAATGAAGGCTCATAGCCTCAGAATCATAAGGAACTAGTCCCCCCCCCCAAAAAAAAAAACCCTCGCACTAAATTTATATTGGATTTCTTTTGTGATAATTATAAAAGCTATGCACATAGTCAACCAATACCAATACTCAGGGCTTTACATATTACATTATATTACATTAGAGATTTCTATTCCGCCATTACCTTGCGGTTCAAGGCGGATTACAAAAGATATATAAATGGGGGTTACAATGGAAGAACAATTGTCATTTCTAGAGTTGTAAAGAGTAGATCATTTTTCATTTTTAGAGTTGTTAAGAGTAAGTGGAGTTTGACCTGTTTCAGGAATTTCTTGAAGAGTATAGTTTTTATTTCTTTTCTGAAAATCTTGTAGTCTGGGGTGGTTAACAGTAGGTTGGAGATTTGGTTGTCTAGTTTTGCGGCTTGAGTGGCTAGGAGGCCATCGTATTGTTTTGTCCGTTTTATTTCTTTGATCGGTGGAGGTGTGAATGGGGAGTGCATTTTTCTATGTCTGGTTGAGGTTGCTTGGATGAGGCGGTTGTTTAGGTAGGATGGGCTATTTCCATTTAGGGTTTTGAATAGCATGCAGTAGAATTTAAATAGTATTCTTTCTTGGATTGGTAGCCAGTGTGAGTTTATGTAAGCCTCTTTGATATGATCATGTTTTCTCAGTGAGTAGATGAGTCTCAGAGCTGTATTTTGGATTGTTTGTAGTTGTTTGGTCATAGTGGCAGGACAGGGGAGGTAGAGGATGTTGCAGTAGTCCAGCAGTCCTAGGATAAGTGATTGCACTATAAGCTGGAATTGTGTTCTTTCAAAGAATTTCCGGACTTGTCTCAGATTTCTCATTATTACGAAGGATTTTTGTATTGTTTTATTTATTTGCGGTTGCATAGTACAGCATCTGTCTATTGTCATTCCTAGTAGTTTTATGGTGGTTTGTATCGGATAGTTGATTGAGTTGAGTTCTAAGTTGGTTATGGTTGGGACTTTGTCATTTTCGAGGAGGATGAATTTAGTTTTATCTGGGTTGAGTTTCAGTTTGTGTTCTTTCATCCAGGTCGTAACCAGTGTTCCCGCTAAGCTGCGCTGGGGTGCGCTCACGCACAAAATATTACCTCGCAGCGCACAAGTTTCTCGTCACAGCGCACACAGTGTAGAGCACACCGGTCCGCAAACAAAATCTTGCCGGTCCGCGAAGGATTCGGTCCCCGCCGCAACGAAAGGCCGGCGTCAGCTGACTTGCAACTTCCTGTTGTAGTCGCTGTGCCGGGACTCCTGCCTTCGCCGGGACTCCTGCCTTCCACCGCGTTTGCCTCCTGCCTTGTCTCCGCACCTCCAGACCAGCAGCGGCAGCTGTGTATGCTTTTAACTTCGGCACAGAGCTGCCCCTAATCAATAGTTTAGCGCGGTTTCATAAGGCAGCCTCGGGGCCTTTGCTAGGCCGGCCCACATCGCATCATCGAAGCGGGCCGGCTATCAAAGGCCCCGAGGCTGCCTCATGAAACCGCGCTAAACTATTGATTAGGGGCAGCTCTGTGCCGAAGTTAAAAGCATACAGAGCTGCCGCTGCTGGTCTGAACTCTTGGGCCGCTGAAGGAGGGCAAAAAGCAGCTGTCCTGGAGGTTTCCCTTCCTCTCGCCTTTACAGGTTCCTTTTTTCCACCTTTTTTTTTTTCCTTCAAACGGCAACGGGCCCCAGCATCGACATCAATCAAGTAAGTTCCACTGTCAATCAAGCGGTTCTGCTCGGCCAAAGCTTCCCCTGTGACATGAGCCACCCTCAGGGGAAAGAAAGTGACCCACAAAGGTGAGGGGAAGGGGGGCAGATGATGGAAGTTGGGGGGGGGGAGAGAGAGAGAGAGAAGGGGCAGATGATGGAATGGAGGAGATGAGAGAGAGAGAGAAGGGGACAGATGATGGAAGTGAGAAGAAGGGAGAGAGAGCAGAAGGCAGATGGATGTCAGTTGAGAAGGGAGAGCAGATGCTGAATGGAAGTGGGGAAAGAACACATACTGGATGGAAGGAGGAGATAAATAAAGGGGGAAGAAAATAGTAAGATAATGGAGGGGTGAGGGAAAGGGGTGACAAGCTGTGTGTAGACACAGTGAAAAGAGGGAAACGGGACTAAATAGTAAGAAAGAATTTAATTTAGATGGAGGCAGAAAATAGAGAAGGAAGACCAGAGAAGAAAAGGGAAGAGAGAGCAGAGAATGATCAGATCTGAGTGGAGGAAATGAGAAGAGAGATATGCTAAAAACCACAGGGGGGAGGGAAGGATAGAGATGCCAGACCATGAGGGGAACAGAAGGAAGATGATGGATGCTAGACCAAATTGGGGGGTGGGGGGGGGCAGGAGGAGAGATGGCAGGGAAAGACAGACAGTGAATGGAAGGGGCAGATGCTGGACTGAAGAGACAGAGAAGGTTATCATGCTGCTGTACCGGGCCATGGTACGCCCTCACCTGGAGTACTGCGTCCAGCACTGGTACTTTAAGAAGGACACGGTACTACTCGAAAGGATCCAGAGAAGAGCAACTAAAATGGTTAAGGGGCTGGAGGAGTTGCCGTACAGCGAAAGATTAGAGAAACTGGGCCTCTTCTCCCTTGAGCAGAGGAGATTGAGAGGGGACATGATAGAAACATTCAAGGTACTGAAGGGAATAGACTTAGTAGCTAAGGCAGGGAGAACGAGAGGGCACTCTCTAAAGTTGAAAGGGGATAGATTCCATACAAACGTAAGGAAGTTCTGTGGTAGAAAGCAACATATTTATTTGGCTCATAACTTGCTGGCGCCCGATATTTTTAGCTCACAGTGAAAAAAGTTTGCTCACAACACCCGCCCGCTTAGAGGGAACACTGGAGACTCGTAACTGTTTCTAGAGTTCGATGTAGTATATTTGTCATGGTGGTCTTTGGCTGATCATATGGTATGAGGATGGTGATATCATCCGCATAACTATAGGTGGTTATGCCTAGATTGTCCAGGTGAGCTCCAAGAGAGGCAGTGTATAGGTTGAAGAGAGTAGGGGATAGTGGGGATCCTTGTGGTACGCCGCAAGGGTTTGACCAAGGTTCTGATTTTTCTTTATTTGATTTTACTCTGTAGGTTCTGGATTTTAGGAAGCCTTCAAACCAAGAGTACACTTTATCTGAGATACCTATTGCATCCAAGATTTGAAGAAGGATGTTATGATCAACTAGGTCAAATGCTGCAGTCAGGTCCAGTTGTATGAGAAGCATTTTTTTTCCTGTGCTAAGATGTTGTCTTGCTGTGTCCATAAGGGAGCCTAGTAGTGTCTCTGTGCTGAAGTTGGTTCTGAAGCCAGATTGCATGGGATGGAGTAAGTTATGGTCGTCTAGATAGTTTGTGAGGAGTTTGGCTATTAGTCCTTCTGTAATTTTGACATATAGCGGTATTGAGGCAATGGGTCTGAAGTTGGATGGTTGGTCCATTGGTCCTTTTGAGTCTTTATGGATTGGGGTAATGATGATTTTGCTGAGGTCAGTTGGGAAAATGCCATCTGTGAGCGTAGTTTGTAGGGGTGAAGGGCCACTACTCAGACTGGAGAAAGGTCACGAGTGGTGTTCCGCAGGGCTCGGTGCTCGGGTCGCTACTTTTTAACATATTCATAAATGATCTAGAAACAGGGACGAAGTGTGAGATAATAAAATTTGCGGACGACACCAAACTATTTAGTGGAGCTCGGACAAAAGAGGACTGCGAAGAATTGCAAAGAGACTTGGACAAACTAGGGGAATGGGCAGAGAGATGGCAGATGAAATTCAACGTTGAGAAGTGTAAAGTATTGCATGTGGGAAGCAAAAACCCGAGGTATAATTATACGATGGGAGGGATGTTATTGACTGAGAGTACCCAAGAAAGGGCCTTGGGGGTAATGGTGGACATGACAATGAAGCCGACGGCACAGTGCGCAGCTGCCGCTAAGAGAGCGAATAGAATGCTAGGTATAATCAAGAAGGGTATTACAACCAGAACGAAAGAAGTTATCCTGCCGCTGTATCAGGCAATGGTGCATCCACATCTTGAGTACTGCGTCCAGTATTGGTCACCGTACCTTAAGAAGGATATGGCATTACTCGAGAGAGTTCAGAGGAGAGCGACACGACTGATTAAGGGGATGGAAAGCCTTTCATACGCTGAGAGATTGGAAAAACTGGGACTCTTTTCCCTGGAAAAGAGAAGATTAAGAGGGGATATGAGACTTACAAGATCATGAAGGGCATAGAGAGAGTAGAGAGGGACAGATTCTTCAAACTTTCAGAAAATAAAAAACAAGAGGGCATTCGGAAAAGTTGAAAGGGGGCAGATTCAAAACAAATGCTAAGAAGTTCTTCTTTACACAACGTGTGGTGGACACCTGGAATGCAATTCCAGAGGACGTTATAGGGCAGAGTACGGTACTGGGTTTTAAGAAAGGATTGGACAAATTCCTGCTGGAAAAGGGGATAGAGAGGTATAGATAGAAATTTACTGCACAGGTCCTGGACCTGTTGGGCCGCCGCATGAGCGGACTGCTGGGCACGATGGACCTCAGGTCTGACCCAGCGGAGGCATTTCTTATGTTCTTATTATGTTCATTGCAGAAGTAGAGTACGGAATTTTACACTGGAGGTAGTAAGGAGATATGATGGGCAGTGGTTGAGGTCACAGGAGGCGTGGCTGTATTTTTTGTAGAATTTATTGAGTTCGGACCATTATATGTTGGGGAATTGAGACCATGTTCTGTCTGCTGCTGTTGATTCTTTTTCTGTGGGTTGAATTGTGATTTCGTTTAGGTGGGATGGGGTAAAATTGAGGGTGGCTCTGGCGTTCGTAATTTTGTTCTTGAAGTGATCTGCTAAGAGGGTAGCTGAGGGGTGTGGGGTGTTGTTAGTGGTTGTGTAGGGTTTGGTCTTTTAATATTTGGAATAGTTTTTTGGTATCTTGGGTTTCTGTGCCTATGAGGTTTGTGTAGTGAATTTTCCTTTTGTCTTTTAATAGAAGTTTATATTGTTTGTTAATTTTTTTCCAGGCAGTTTTCGTTTGATCTAGGTTTGTTTTTCTCCATTTTCTTTCTAATCGTCTGCATTGCCTTTTAAGTTGGAGCAGATCGTTGTCAAACCATTGGTCTGATCTTCTACTGGTTCTAGTTTTGGTTTGTAATGGGGCTAGTTCATCCAGGATGTTGGTGGTCAGATTATTCCAGTGAGAGATGAAGTCTTTGGGGTCGCAGTCTTGGAGTGTTTCATCTATTTTTGTCCAGAATATGGTTGGTTTGATATTTTGATAGGCTACTGTAAGGAAGATTCCAGTAACCTAACCCCCTCTTTTACTAAGGTGCGCTAACCGATTAGCACGTGCTAATTGAATTAGCCGTGCTAACCACTAACGTGTCCATAGAGTAACATGCACGCGTTAGCATTTAGCGCACACTAATTCGATTAGCACACCTTACTAAAAGAGGGCCTTAAGAGTGTGCAAAAACACTACATTCCTCTATCTCACCTATAAAAATTATACTCCATGGGGCTCATAATCGAAAGTGAAAAACGTCCAAAAAACGGCCTAAGTCGGCACTTGGACGAACATTGTCAAAATACGTCCAAGTGCCGATAATAAAACCGGGTTTTGGACATATTTATAAATGACCTAGGCCTTCCCAGTGCCGCTGAACAACCAGAGCTAAATGGGGTGTTTCAGGAGGAATGTCGAGGGTGGGAATTGGGCAGGACATGGGCCGTGCTAGACTTAGTCGTATTGAATGTATAACCGAAAGTTCGACAAAACAACCTAGACAGAACTTGGACATTGTGACTTAGGCCATTTAAAACATGTTCTAAGTCACAAAAACCAACCTAAAGTGACCAGATAAGCACTTCAAACACAAAGTACAGACCCTTACACACTACCCCAGTGCTCACCACACTCCCCCTCCCATAAAAATTGTAATCACAACTTTAAATACCTGTCTCCAGAACATCAGCACCTGGCATCAGAAAGCCTAGTCGAGCTGCACAGAGGCGTCTTAAGTTGTCTTGGGGGTGGGTTAGGGACCCATGGAGAGCAGGACCCAGGCCCATAAGCCACTGTAAGCACTACATTCATGGTGCAAAATGTGCACTCCCCAAAAAACCCCAAACCCTTTTGCACTGCCCTATAAGTGGCTCCTGCAGCCATAAGGGCTATTGGGGTGGTGGATAGGTGGGTCTAGGATATTCTGGGGGTGTTTTGGGGGCTCACCTATAAGGGAGCTGTAGTGAGATTATAATTTGGCGCCCTTTTGTGAAGTTCACAGCAGTGCCCTGTAAGGGACCCCACTATTCAGGTGCCATGTCTGGGTGTCCAGTCCATCACTTTTCTGACCCCTCCCACGTCCAATAGGGCGTATTCTAGACGTTTCTGACTTGGACGAATATTTGGACGAAAATGTGGTATAAAAATTGACGATTTAGCAACTTGGACGATCAGACGGCTCTGGACGTATAGTTAGACAATTTTCGAAAAAAAAATATTTTGGACGTATTTTTCAAAAATGTGTCTTAAGCTGTATCTGACTTTGGACAACTTGCAACTTAGGCGAAAAAGGACTGAGACGTTTCTTTCGATTATGCCCCCTCCACAGCTTTTATTTAGAATATTTATCCAAGGACCCACCAGGCAGTGAAAGACACAAGCAGATTTGTTTGGCTGGAGCAACAAACTGAATAAAAATTGGCAGTCTTTAACCCATTTTAAAAAAAAGTCTTGCTATTACAACTGCTGCTCTGCATCGTTACCACAGTGGAGCCAGACACTTTCACTCACAACTCAAACTTTCATGCATCTGGAACCTATTGAAACTGGAAGCCCAACAGCTTTTGCCTTATGCTAACTTCAGTCAAATTCTGTTAAGTATAAACTATACAGACTAGACATTTTTTCAAGTAAAAACCATTTTTAGTCTCTCTCTCTCTCTTTCTTTTCCTTTTCTGTCGTGATGTACGAGTGTTATGCAAATTATCCAAGTTATTTTAAAGGCAAGCCCCTCATAAAAAAGGAAAAATAAAACCCATACAGGACAAATGTAATGCTAGAAGTCTTCCATCACCAACTAAACATACCACTAACATATAGGGTTTTTTCTTCCCGCCAGTCTTATTTCTCACATAAAATGCAAATCAGCAGGTTTTATAACTGTTTATGGTTTGTTCACTAAGCGGTGTTAGCATATGTTAAGTGTCACACACTAGCAGATAATGGTTAACATGGCATCTTTAACTGCTAGCACATGGTAATTTCTGTATTAATAGCGATAGAATGAAATGGCGCAGTCAACTCATGTCTGTGTCAACTGTAGATCAGTGAATCACAAACTGTGTGCTGCGAGATTCGAAGTGTGCCGCGAGATCCCGGCGAGGAGGGCAGTCGTTGGCGCCTGCTGACTGCCTACAGGATTTTAATTTTAGTATTTATATACCACTTATAGCCTAAGTGGTTTATACAGTATTCACTTACTCAAGCATTTTCCCTATTTGTCCCGGTGGGCTCACAGTCTGTCTAATGTACCTGGGGCAGGGAAGGATTAAGGCCCAAATTCTGTAACCAGCACCTAATGTTAGGCACCTATTTTGGAGGCGCCCAACTAGATAGGTGCCTATCTAAATTTAACAACAAGCCCAATTAAGCTTTCTAATCAGCACTAATTGAAACTTAGCCGCCTATCAAGAAAGAGCAACTCTGTAACAAGGCGCCTCTAAAAATTTAGGTGGCCTTCAAAAAAATAGGCGCTATGCATGTTAGGCGTGGGCGTGGCTTCACGTTAGGCGCCTTGTTGCAGAATTGCTGCTCCTAAGCGTGCTTAGGTGCTCACACGGGCGCCTACATTTTAGTTGTGTCTACAGCTGGCTTATTTATTGGGCACCTCCAAGATAGGTGCCGCTCAGCGCGATTCACTAAACAGCACCCAATTGTACTTGAATCGTGCCTATATCAACGCCTAACTTTTGGGCGCTTCTTATAGAATTTGCCCCTAAGTGACTTACCCAGGGTCACAAGGTAAGCCATATGCACCAGAACATGTATTTGCAAGGGAGTGTACAATGAGAACAAACGAATGAACACGGGCATTGTGTAGCAGGGCGCCCACTTACAGATATAACTTGCAGAATACTGTATGTTCCACATATCATTACCACATTTAAGTGTTCTATGGCTGGTGTTAACTGCAGCTGCCTAAATGCTAAGCATTCTGATACCTGGTTCCATAATAGTTTACAATGGAACATAGGTGTTTAGGTTCCATTATAAACAGGCTCTTACCACATGGCCTTGAGGAGAGTGTGCATTAAAATTATAAGCAATTAGAGTTGTTACTGCCTCGCTGCTAAATGCTAAGGGCTAGATTCACTAAACCCACCTTACCTTAACGGTCCGTGTCTTTTCCTATGCGATCACTGGCCGGCCGATTGATTCACCATTAGTCTCCATGCAAATTAGCCCAATTGGACGCCCGCCCCTTACTGACCCCACGGATCGCAGAAGAGTGATCCTGACACATGCGCAGACCATCTTGTTTGCCTGTAGATGGTCTGCGCATACTCCCCATGGGATTCTGAACACGAACAGGTTTGCTGCAATTTAGTAGCTGAGGTTCACTTACCACTTGCAAATAAGAAACACTAGGATAACCTTCAGGCACACACAAGAGCTTCCTGTGGGTTACAAAAAGACAAGGGGCACTGCTGTTTCCTCACTCCAGCGTGCAATGGGATTGGGTGCCTGCGAGCAGAGGAGGGAAGATTTTTTTTCGAGACCTGTGAAATTTTTCGCGAGCTCGCTTACTCTCCCGTGTCCCAGGCTAGCCTGCCCTTCCATGGAGTGCAAGCCCATGGTTTTAACCCACGGGTTTAAAGCAGGGCTGCACTGCGGGGAAGGGCAGACTAGCCTGGGAAACGGGAGAGTAAAACGGGCTCACGAAAAAGTTTCAGCTCGGGAGGCTAGGGAGGAGAACATGCCCTGAAAAGCATGTAAGAGAGTCGAGGCTTTTTAAGAGCCAGCAACAGTCAGGGCGGCAAGAGCAGGGCTGCAGAAAGGCAGGAGAATCGGGGCTAAGCAGAGAAGCAGAAAGGCAGGAGAATCGGGGCTGAGCAGGGTGGGCTAAGAGCAGGAGATTCATTCAAAGCAGGCAGGAAATCGGGGCTTATAGCAGAGAAGCAGAAGGCAAGGCAGTTGGAAAGGGCTTGAGCGACAGGTCTTCAGCAGTCGCTTGTTTGTGATCGGCCAGCCCAGTCGGTGTTGCAGGGTTTTGGTTAGTGAATTGCGTCCCTGCCTACTTTTCATGCCGTTCCCCTCATTTGCATGCGCGGATCGGAAGATGGTCGGAAGAGAGGTCAGTGAATCGGGCCTGAGTAAAATCGGGTCACAAACCGATCGGTACACATCGGCCCAAGATCACAAGGAGTCGCAGTGAGATTTCAACTATGGTTCTCAGCCCCTTTGCTCTAACATTAGCCCCCCTCTTTTACTAAGGTGCGCTAATCGAATTAGCTTGCGCTAAACACTAACGTGTCCATAAACTAACATGCACGCAATAGCGTTTAGCGCGCGCTAAATCGGTTAGCGCACCTTAGTAAAAGAGGGCCTAGGTCATTCCTCCACTCCACAGGTGCAGGTAACATATTTTTTTTTTTTTCAATAAGGATGTTTCTCTCAAGTTAATTAATAGAAAGGTGCTGAGAACACCCAACAGTTAATGCTGAAGCTTGACATCTAAGGTAGGCTAATTCTGGCACATAACCTGCGGTAACTGCAAAATATCACCAAATCTTACCACTCTAACGAGTCGATCCCCTTAATACATAATTACTTGCAGTCAACTAATTTGAGTGGGACAACTATCATTTTCCCAGCTATCAAACCACAGATTAGCAATGCACTCTCCATGCCAAACAATTTTTATTGAGTTAAATTACTAAAAGCAATTATTTAAGAACATAAGAACAGCCTTATTGGGTCAGACCAAAGGTCCATCAAGCCCTGTAGCCCATTCTCACGGAGGCCAATCCAGGTTACTAGTAATGCTTTAAGGATAAAAACATAAACCTCTGGTTATCAAAATGGTTAATGGTCTATATCATAAAAATCTAAATATGTATACTTTTAAAGAAAGATGGGCTAGAGGAGATATAAAGTTAAACATCTCCAAAGTATAGATTTATAGGAGGGGTACCTTTTTTTTTTCACAACTGAAATGAGGGAGGTCCTAGGATGAAGACAAAAAGGAGTAATCTAAAGAAATTTCTTTATAGAAATAAAAGGTGGCCTCCACCTAGACTTGGTGGAGATGAAAATAGTGTCTGCATTCAAGAAAGCTGGGGACAAGTATAAAGAATCTTGTACTCGTAGAAGGAGCTATTCATTAGCAGTCTCTGTAGTCTGAAATAAGCTTACAGCAGGAGTACGTGGAAAACAAAACTTGGTTCGATTTAGGAGGCGAGGTGACACTTGCTTATTCAGGACAGATGATATAGGGACCCTGGGACTTGACTTCTCTGTTGCTTATTTGTGTTTATTTTTTTAATTATTACGTATGTACTAAATAAATGTACACCACCTTTGGAATAAGATAGTTTGTAAATAGGTAATAAATAATAAATGATTTCCAACTAATGCATGAGAATAAAAATGCAACCTTGATGAATCTCAGTGAAGGGAAACAAAAGTAAAATTCTTGCTCAGATACTCAATGCCAAAAATTATGTTCTCATTGCACCTATTTAAATTAATTGTAATGCTTAAAAAAAAAAAGCAAAATACTTTACTTTTCTCAAACTTGAGCCAAATTTAAAAAATTCTAATCTATGAACAGCTTCTTAATCAATCCCACTAGGCCCTGTCAGGCTGCTAATTCAGCAGAAAACAGAAAAGCTGAAAAACAAAACTGGGGCTGTTTTTTTTAAGACACTGGATCCAATGTGACTCATAAATCAGCTTGCTATGCTCAAGTTTGTCTCAGAACAAAAAACAGAAAACCAGCTGTGAAAACCATAAACCCCAATTTTAATGGGAATTCTAGTTAAAAAAGAAAAGAGAGAGAAAAAAAAAAAAGATGCAATGCAAAATCCCTTAAATGAGATTATTTTTTAACCCTGCCTCTTCGTTTTGAACATTTCTGAGTGGAACTTCTAGAAACACATCGAGAACGTGAAAGGACCAACCACTGGCTCATCTGCTACAGGTTTACACACTTTATAGAACTGTATAACAACATGAATGTAAACTGCATCACTTAAGACCCGGACACATGATAAACATATACTACTAACAACCATATATGCAATATTTGGCCAATAATTTCAAGACTCACAAGCTTTGTTAGCCAATGTATCAGAAATTCAGTCACCAAGAACGCTCATTAAAAAGTCCATCACATTCAGGATTAGAAAACTCCCTTGAGCCAGGTCATCTGGTGCCCAAACTAAAGGACAAATAGAAATAAAAGACAAAAAAAGTAGCAAATAGCAATTTAAACAGTTCCTAGTCTCTTAAATATGTTTAATTTGCACTTATATTTTATAAATGTATCATCAATACTCGTTATAACTATTAATAGGTGAGTGAATGACCAACAAGTTCTGCCCTTCAGTGCAATCTTTCTCAACATACAGAACTTCAAAACATTCTTGATGCTCAAGCAAATACAGGGACCGACTCCTCTTAATTAACGAGCCCTTTTACTCTGGTGTTCTAAAAACTGGCCTTGATGCATTCTAAAAAAGGACAACCCCCCATCCCCCCACCATACACCCCCATCAATAAGACCTCAAAAGACAGCCTTGGTGATCTGGTGGTCTGGGGGATACAGCTGAGAACCCCTTCAGCTCAAGCAACCCCCAGCCCCTTCCCCGTACCTCATTGCAGAAGCCAGCAAAAGGTCTGCCCACATTCTCTTGCCAGCAGGCCCACCTCTTTGAAATGGTGGGCCTTCCCCTTCCCAGTGCATTCTGGGGTGCACTAGGGAAGGGCCTAAGGCTCTGATTGGCCTGGCTACGTTAAGCCCCTCCTATGGGAAAGACCTTAGGTATCTGGGCCAATCAGGACCTTAGGCCACCTTCCCGTTGGACAGGAGGATCCCATCTCGCTCCTGCCTCCAAGACTTTTTTTTTTTTTTAAACTGCCTTTAAAACCCAGCAGTGAACCAAGGCAGGAGCGACCTTCCTACACTCCTGCCCTCTGCAGAGCCAATATCTAATGGCTAATGGCTGCTGAGTTCCCGTGACAACCTCACGAGACCAGGGGAACTCACAAAGTTGCTGCAAGAACTTGCAGTAGTTTATTTGAAAAACATTTAAACAATATTTTTGCTAATTATCATCTAGAATTTCAGTACAATTCTGTATTTTCATTAAATTATAATAGAGAAAACAGCCAGCATCTCTCTCACCCCTGCCCTCCAGCCAGAATCTCTCTCAACTCTTGTGCTCCCAGCCAACTACTTTCTCTCACCCCTGTGACTCCGCCCCTAGCCAGCATCTTTCACACTCTCACTGCTGTGCTAAAAACCGTTATTGCAGTTTTGTAAAAGTGGGGGGATGTATTTCTATTTTTAAGGCTCTTAAGAGCTCTGATGACAGGAAAATACCTACTGTATGTAATTTACCAAAGATACTACTGAAAAAGGCATGTGCTAAATCCAAATCCCTTCCCTTCCCCTTATGTACACTGACCGGGCTATTTTAAAAACCACATTCAAACAAAAATGAAATCATCTGAACAAGTATTTGCACATTCTTACTCTGTTTAATGTCAAATTTCAAATATTGTATATCACATTTGTTGATCATGCATAGAACAATTGTAAGTACCTTATAGACAGGTTAGTGGTGCTAGACTAAGGGCCTGTTTTACAAAGCCGCGCTAGCGGCTGCAGCGAGGTAACGGGCTTCGGGGCAGTTGCGCGCGGCTTTGTAAAACAGGCCCTAAGATTTATTGCTAGATTATGACACAAAAGATACTGTTTACATAAGAAGTTTGACCACAGGTTTTACTTACACCTTTAAAGAAACACTCCCCTGACTGTAAAATCAACAAGTGGTACAACCCACCAGGGAACAATTACAGCAGGGTGTCTAAAACTATAGACAGTGATTATTTATACAAGTGGAAGTTATTTTCAGATACTTTAGGAATGTTAAATTGCTTATATTTACACTTCCTGGGAGGGAAAATCAATTTTAAATTACAATATTCTGTAGCATGTTCAGCATATCTGAACATCCTTTTCTATCTTCTAATCTTACAGATTGCAAACATTTTCTATACACTTTATAGAAAATAGCATACAAATGGTTGATGCACTGAAGTATATTGAATTGCAGATTTTGCATGTGGTATTTCTGCCACCAGAACTAACACGGAAGTCCAGCACACAACAGCATGCAAAGGGCTCCTTTTATCAAGGCGCGCTACGGGAGATAGCGCGTCGGAAATTTCATCACGCGCTAACCCCCACGGCAGACTAAAATCCTAACGCCTCGTCAATGGAGGCGTTAAGTACTAGCGCGGCAGGCGGTTTAACACGCGGTATTCCGCACGTTAAACCGCTACCGCGCCTTTGTAAAAGGACCCCAAAGTTTTGCTGTTAACTTTTAAGCAAAGCTTTAACTACCCTTCACTGAGGTGTAGTTAAATTATTTTGTGAAGTTTATGAAGCTATTTTCACATGGGGTTTAATTAGGACCTCTTAATAAATGGCCTGCTTTACATAATTTTACTGACACTCTATGAATTTACATGAAGTTTCTAAAGCTTAAAACCACACAAATTATTCAGTTTTGCAAAATGGATACATAAATAGTGAGCTTTATCACATTTCATGGTCACTATTTAGAACCCATGGGACAAATTATACAGTAGATAAGGATCAATTGTTTCTTGAACTGCCTAGATTTGTTCTTTTCTACAATTATGTTGGGAACATAAGTATATGAACTTTATATGCTTACACCAGCTTTTTTCCCTCCTCACCCCAGGTCTTCCATGCAACTTCTGTATTCTTTTCCTAGCCTAAACATCTGTCCTAAGCATGCTTAAGTTATGTTGTATTTCACTACAGCTCTACAGGTAGGTTGCTGGAGGCTGTGGATTATTTTTTAAAGCCTATTATTCTTAAAGCAAAAACTTATTTCCTCAAATTTCCTTAGTCTGAAAGCAAAGTTTACTTTCTGAATGTTTTCACTTTTGATCTGAAAGACCTACATTCAATAATTGGGATTTCTGTACTATCACATAAAAATCAGTCACTCAGTAGCAAAGCTAATTGTTCAGTTGTGAAGCAGACAATTTCATTCCAACTCTTTTCATAACATGAACAAGAAAGAAAAACAAATCCTTAAACTTTAGTGTCACTTGGATCAGAAAATATTCGGCACTAAACTCCCTAAATGCCTAGTTCCATATGTTGGCAAAACACATTGCAGGGAGAAAAAAAAAAACAGCATGACCTCCAGATGAGGCAATTGAGTAGAATTAGCCACAACTAATTGAAAACCTTCCTGATTAGTTATCTTTAAAGTCCTTATCTCTCTTCTTTTGAAATGTAATCCAAAATCCAGGGAGGAATCTATTTATGTTATGTTTAGCACCTCTTCCCCCTCCCCCCCCCCCCCAATCATTTTGAAAAGTTGGACTGCAGTTTTAAGAGAAAACATGAAAGCTCACACTCCTAAAAAAAAAAAAAAAAGTACTTTGATTTAGGTTTAAATGGGTAACAGGGAGCGAGGCCTTAAACCTGTCTGAACTGAAGACAGTGGGTCTATCCCCCAGCTGGAGAACGGGGCAAACAAGTTTCCTGAGCTGTGCTAAGCAGACACAGCCTCTGGCTAACTCTCCTCCCCCTCCCCCACCCACGCTGCAAACAGTACAGTACTTACAACTGAACGACCCAGTCGGGCAACCCTTCCGGCACTTGGCTCAACTTTTTCCGACTACAATCCAGCAGGTCCCCATAACAGCGGCAGGGGGAGGGACAAGACCTGAGGCTCCGCGGGCTATCCGACCCGTAGCATTCGTCCGGGAAAGCGAAGGCCAGCAGCGCCAGGAGAGAGGCCGAGGCAGCGGACCGCATGCTGCAACTTAAGGGATTCCTCCGAGAAATCCCCCGGCGAGCTCCGCGTTGAAGAAGGAGAACCCCGCACGAGACAGCCGCGTGCATGTCCTAGCTCCACCGCGAGCGCAGAGAGGAGACAGGAGGGATAGAGGGGCACGCGCGTACACAGCAGCTCGTGGCGGGTCCTGAAAACAGCGTTCATATGTAAGATCCCAGATTTAAAAAAAAAAAAAAAAAACGTCGTGTGCGTTTTATATCCTCCCTTGCAATATCGTTGCAGATGCTGTTTTCTGGATAATTTTAAAATAGGTTATTCTGTTGTCAAACTGTGCAAATATGGACTGCAAAGTACCAAATTCGAGCTGGAAATGCTAAGTAGTTCTTTATATATCAGAGGCTAGAGTCTGCAACCGATTCCAGTGCAATTGATCGTAGTCCTCCAGAAGTGTGATGGAAAAAGGGCTCTAAGGCTGCCCTAGCCTCAATTCCATGTCAGAAGGAAGCAGTCGTTTTATGATCAGTTTTCAGAGGGCGGGACTGTGCAACTGCCTCTATGGGAAGCTTTTCTTTATAGGGGAAAGCCCTGTTGTGTGCAGATCAGGAGGAACTTTCATACACGGCCCTACTCCTTCCAAGCAGGGATAAAGTTAGTTGCAAAACACTAACTCAACTGTCAGTGGATCTGGTAGAAGTCTTGATCCATACAGAATTAAACACAGAGATTTCATGTACTGAAATGTGTAGCGCTGTTTTATTTTCGTCAAAGTCAACAAGTGGTACAACCCACCAGGGAACAATCACAGCAGGGTGTCTAAAGCTAGAGACAGTGCTTATTTATACAAGTGGAAGTTATTTTCACATACTTTAGGAATGTTAAATTGCATATATTTACATTTCCTGGGAGGGAAAATCAATTTTAAATTAAAATTTTCTGTAGCATGTTTAGCATATCTGAACATCCTTTTCTATCTTCTAATCTTGCAGATTGCAAGCATTTTCTATGCACTTTTTAGGAAATAGCATACAAATGGTTGATGCACTGAAGTATATTGAATTGCAGATTTTGCATGTGGTATTTCTGCCACCAGAACTAACATGGAAGTCCAGCTCACAACTGCATGCAAAGTTTTGCTGTTAACTTTTAAGCAAAGCTATAATTACCCTTCACTGAGGTGTAGCTACATTATTTTGTCAAGTTTATGAAGCTGTTTTCACATGGAGTTTAATTAGGACCTCTTTAATAAATGGCCTGCTTTGCATAATTTTACTGACACTCTATGAATTAAGCCACACGAATTATTCAGTTTTGCAAAATGGATACATAAATAGTGAGCTTTATCACATTTCATGGTCACTATTTTAGAACCCATGGGACAAATTATACAGTAGATAAGGATCAATTGTTTCTTGAACTGCCTAGATTTGTTCTTTTCTACAATTATGTTGGGAACATAAGTATATGAACTTTATATGCTTACACCAGCTTTTTTCCCTCCTCACCCCAGGTCTTCCATGCAACTTCTGTATTCTTTTCCTAGCCTAAACATCTGTCCTAAGCATGCTTAAATTATGTTTTATTTCACTACAGCTCTACAGGTAGGTTGCTGGAGGCTGTGGATTATTTTTTAAAGCCTATTATTCTTAAAGCAAAAACTTATTTCCTCAAATTTCATTAGTCTGAAAGCAAAGTTTACTTTCTGAATGTTTTCACTTTTGATCTGAAAGACCTACATTCAATAATTCGGATTTCTGTACTATCACATAAAAATCAGTCACTCAGAAGCAAAGCCAATTGTTCAGTTGTGAAGCAGATAATTTCATTCCAACTCTTTTCATAACATGCACAAGAACTAAAAACAAATCCTTAAATTTTAGTGTCACTTGGATCAGAAAATATTCGGCACAAAACTCCCTAAATGCCTAGTTCCATATGTTGGCAAAACACATTGCAGGGAGAAAAAAAAAACAGCATGACCTCCAGATGAGGCAATTGAGTAGAATTAGCCACAACTAATTGAAAACCTTCCTGATTAGTTATCTTTAAAGTCCTTCTCTCTCTTCTTTTGAAATGTAATCCAAAATCCAGGGAGGAATCATTTGTGTTATGTTTAGCACCTCTTTCCCCCCTCCCAATCATTTTGAAAAGTTGGACTGCAGTTTTCAGAGAAAACATGAAAGCTCACACTCCTAAAAAAAAAAAGTACTTTGATTTAGGTTTAAATGGGTAACAGGGAGCGAGGCCTTAAAACTGTCTGAAGTGAAGAGAGTGGGTCTATCCCCCAGCTGGTGAACGGGGCAAACAAGTTTCCTGAGCTGTGCTAAGCAGACACAGCCTCTTGCTAACTCTCCTTCCCACCCCCCTGCATTCCCCTGCACTGCATGCAGTAC
The DNA here is from genome assembly GCF_902459505.1 of Geotrypetes seraphini. Lineage (NCBI taxonomy): Eukaryota > Metazoa > Chordata > Amphibia > Gymnophiona > Dermophiidae > Geotrypetes > Geotrypetes seraphini. The sequence goes on from NC_047092.1 coordinate 70,392,533, forward strand.
TTACAACTGAACGATCCAGTCGGGCAACCATTCCGGCACTTGGCTCAACTTTTTCCGACTACAATCCAGCAGGTCCCCATAACAGCGGCAGGGAGAGGGACAAGATCCGAGGCTCTGTGGGCTATCCGACCCATAGCCGTCGTCCGGGAAAGCGAAGACCAGCAGCGCCAGGAGGAAGGCTGGGGCAGCGGACTGCATGCTGCAACTTAAGGGATTCCTCCAGGAAATCCCCCGGCAAGCTCCATGTTGAAGAAGGAGAACCCCAAACGAGACAGCCATGTGCATATTCGTGCTCCACACGAGTGCAGAGAGGAGAAAGCAGGGAGTTAGAGGAGCACGCGCGTACACAGCAGCTCGTGGTGGGTCCTGAAAACTGCGTTCATATGTAGGGTCCCAGATTTTAAAAAAACAAACAAACAAGCATCGTGTGCATTTTATATCCTTCCTTGCAATATAGTTGCAGATGCTGTTTTCTGGATGATTTTAAGATGAGTTATTCTGTTGTCAAACCAAGCATATATGGACTGCAAAGTACCAAATTCGAGCTGGAAATGCTAAGTAGTTCTTTATATATCAGAGGCTAGAGTCTGCAACCGATTCCAGTGCAATTGATCGTAGTCCTCCAGAAGTGTGATGGAAAAAAGGCTTTAAGGCTGCCCTAGCCTCAATTCCATGTCAGAAGGAAGCAGTCGTTTTATGATCAGTTTTCAGAGGGCGGGACTGTGCAACTGCCTCTATGGGAAGCTTTTCTTTATAGGGGAAAGCCCTGTTGTGTGCAGATCAGGAGGAACTTTCATACACGGCCCCACTTCTTCCAAGCAGGGATAAAGTTAGTTGCAAAACACTATCAACTGTCAATGGATCTGGTGGAAATCTTGATCCATACAGAATCAAACACGGAGATTTCATGTACTGAAATGTGTAGTGCTGTTTTATTTCATCAATTATTAGTTGAATATTATGCACAACATTCTTTAGTCCAAGGTGCTGCGGATTTTGTGAGCCTCAGTTGTAATAGATGAACTAATCATTATTCTGCATCATTTCAAGTTTATTATACAGTCAAACCTTGGTTTGCGAGTGTTTTGCAAGACGAGCAAAACACTATCGCAAATCTTGCCTCACAAACCAATCGTTGACTCAATATGCGAGCACCTACCACCGAGAACCGGCATCGCATCACCGCCCGTCCTCTTGCCCGCCCAAACCCTGATCGAGAACCAGCACGCAGCACCAACCCACAGGATATGCCGGTGCTGAAAGAGCCTGCTGCTGATCTCTGCTGGACCTTGAGACTCTGTGCATGCTCCGAGATTCTAATGAGATAATGTTCTACCATGTTTTCTTAGCTGTTATGCCATCTTATCTAAGTTTACCATGCTATCTGTTACTATTATGTCTGAGAATGCAGCACCATGGTAGGTTCATGGTGCCACTAAGTTTCATGGTACCACTAAGAGCATTATTTTATGGAAGGCATCAAATTAGGCAGGAGCAAATGGACTTTGCTCCTGCCCACCCCACAATCTCCAATGCTTCCAAAGGTAGCCCCTTTTGGGCTATGCCCATGTGAGTAGGAGGAGTGCTTCAACTGAGTGGGGGCCTGTAATCTAAGGGAGAGTGGGTGGGCTGGAACCTTGGGGGAGCAGGGCCTTATTCAAGGAGGGTGGAGACCCTGCTCTACTGGGACTGGGCTTGGGTCCCAATGACTGATGCTTCTTTTGATCGCTGCATTTATAGCCCTATATGTGGTGGGGTGCTTAAGGTAGCAGTAGTAGCAGCTGTTGCACCTGTGTTGGAGGTGGTGTGAGCAGCAGCAGCAGTTGCAACAGTCAAATCCCTTCCCCATCTGTTGTATTACTCCATCATTATGGCCACTTCTTGTTGGCTTAGAAAGACACATGCCTTAGCTGCTTCTGTTCATCTACACTCCCCTCTTATGTCCAGCTAAAGTAGAGCCAAAACCTTGCAGTAGTGTGTGAGTTGTTGGTGGACTGGTAAGCATAACTTCAGGGCTTTGACATCTACTTTAGAACATGGGAACAGCAGCAGGAAAAACACGGAATGAAAAAAATCGGAAAATCACTGGACTAACCCCCTCTTTTCCTAAGGTGCGCTAACCGATTATCGCATGCTAATCGAATTAGCGCATGCTAACGCATCCATAAACTAACATGCACACGTTAGCGTTTAGCGCGTGCTAATTTGATTAGCACACCTTAGTAAAATAGGGCCTGTGTATAGCCCTCGATGGAGACCGTCCCAACTTTGTTGGTTGGGCTGAGAATTTTTCAGCGGTCCCTCATATTATTGGTAATATATTACTGTTACTGTTACTCTTTACATTACATTCTGACTTATATTCTACTAAAGCGCTTACGAGGTCATGGTGGATAACGATATATTTCTATTACTGGGAACAAACCCAGTTACAGGTAACGCAAAGACAAATATTCAAATAGAACAGTAGAAGATGATAAATCTCAAGATTTTTTTTTTTTTAAACAAGAATATCCTTCAATTTATTTCCTTTGACAATTGGCATTCTTTCCTCTCAGATTTAGATCTATTGTTGATTGTTCACTTTTTTGTAATCTCTTCAGAAAAGATGACATATTAAATTATAATAAATAAATATAATGTTACTTATTATTGCTTGACTAACTCTGTTTATATGTGTTCATTTACTGAATGTGTGCAGTATGGGACATGAGTAACGTGCCAAGTTGGTGTGCCACCTGCCTATGGTATTAGTCACAACTAATTAAAAAACTTTCTGCTTCGTTAGCTTTAGGGCTCCTTTTACTAAAGTGCGCTAGCGTTTTTAGCGAGCACAAAAGATTAGCACACGCTAAATGAAAAATTCCAACGCAAGCTCTATGGAGGCGTTAGCGTTAAGTGCATGCGGCATTGTAGCGTGCGCTAAAACTGCTAGTGCACCTTAGTAAAAGGAGCCCTTAAAGCCCTTATCTCCCCTCTTTTAAAATGTAATTGAAAATAAATACAAATTGTATGAAGAACCTTTTCATTCATATGCTACTACTGATATCAAATATTGTTCATTTACCCAAAAGATAAGTAAACAATTTAAATTAGAATAGGATTTTTAGCACTGATCTTATTTCTAGCTGCAATTTAAAATACAATATATTCAAAACAAAACCCTCTGAATGGAAGGTTTGCTATGGAGTATCCTTGAAGGATACTATTGAAACAGGACATTTAAGGAATCCCAACAGAAAGGTTTCAATAAAGGTGAAAGAAATCCGGGAATGTTTAAGAAGAAAACAGGGTAAAGAACGCAAATTATTACTTTATTTAAAAAGTATCCCTGTCAGTTTCTAAGCAAATGCTAGAAGCCTAAAGTATAAGGTGAAAGAGATAGAGTAAGAAGGGCCGCTGAAAAGTTTTCAGCCCAACCAAGAAGAGAATGATGTGGAGCCATGAAACTTGCAAGTTATTCCACACTTTTGATATGAAATGAAAAGTGTCAAGAAAAGTATGGAATAACTTGTAAGTTTCATGGCTCCACATCATTCTCTTCTTGGCTGGGCTGAGAACTTTCAGTGGCCCCTCGTATTGTGATGTCATAATAGCTCATTCCACTAATGCCTAAGAGCCAGCCTCATCGGTGATGTCACAATGGCTTTGTTTCCCTATACTTGTGCACCTTTGCTTGATGCATTTGCCTTATTAAAACAAAAAGTGTCAAGAAAAGAATGGAATAACTTGTAAGTTTCATGGCTCCACATCATTATATTCATGGCTGGGCTGTGAATTTTTCAATGGCTCCTTGTATATAGTGCTAACTAAAGAGGTAGATATAATAGATAACTCAGAAACCTGGTGGAAGGAGGGCAATCAATGTGACACTGTATTACTAGGGTACAAATTATATCGCAGTGATAGGGTAGATCTTATTAGAGAAGGGGTTGTACTATATGTTAACGAAGGAGTTGAACCAAACAAAATAAACCATTCTGCATAATATAGCAGCATGGAATTCATATAAATAGAAATTCCATATGTGAAGAGAAAGAATGTACAGGAAGGGCTATATTACCATTCCCCCAGGACAGAATGAGCAGACAGATGAAGAAATGTTTACAGAGATTAGGAAAGCTGGCAAATTAGGGAACAGTATAATAATAGATGATTTAAATTACCATTACTAAAACTTTTTATATTCCATCAAAATTCAATGCAATAGAAGTCCAAGATGGCTGCTATAGCATGAGGATGCGCGGTAACGTTCTCCTGCTTGTCATTTTTTCAAGTATTTAGTTTATTATGCCTAATCACCAGGGGAAGGTGTCAACTCTTTCTTATCGCCTGGTGACCCCCCCCCCCCCCCCAATCTACAGCAGACAGAGATCACTGCTTTTCGTGCCCCAAAGGATCTTCCAGCTACTGTGGGCATGAAGGAGGAGCATGGGAGCACATGATTGGTATAACACAGTAGATCTTGAACGCTATGCTGCTAGAGACTGATCATCAGAGCCTAACACACGAATCATTAACCACCTTTCTGGCAGAGGTGGCAGCTATCATTGAAAACCACACCCAGTGGCGTAGTAAGGGTGAGCGGCGCCCCTCCCCTGCCCTCTTCCCCATCACCGCCATGCACGTGGCCCCTTCCCTTTTTACCATACCTTTTTAACTTCTCCGGCATGAGCAGCATGCCCACATCAGCGTCTGCTCACCCTTTGATGTCACTTCCAAGGTGCGAGTCCCAGAAGCGACATCAGAGAGAGCGCCAATGCCAATGCAGGCAGCAACCTCACGCCAGGGAAGTAAAAAAGGTATGGGGGAAGGCAATGGGTACGTGCACGTGGCAAGGAGAGGAGCAGGGGTGCCGTACCCTTATGAAGACTTTGCCCGGGGCCGACCACCCCACCTTCCACCCCCTTCTTACTATGGCCACTGACCAGACCCTTAGTACCAGTGTCATCTGATTTTGACTCCAGCTACACTTCTCACACTTCTGCTGCCACCACCCAGGAAGGCAACAAGAATGTATGCAAGAGAGGAGGGGAGAAAGGGAGCAATGTTGGAGAGGGAAAGAGAGAGATGAGGCAATGCTATATGGGGAGGGAAGAGAAACTGAGAGAAAATGCTGTATTAGTAATGTGTGGGGGGAGAATATTATGTATGGCACAGGGAGAGAAAGGGAAAGAGAGAGAAAGAGAGAGAGAGAGAGAGAGAGAAATAGTAATTAAAAAAAACACACACATCAGGAGGACAATGCTGATGCATTAAAAAATTACACCACACGTATTTATAAAATAACACTTTGGATGATGCACACATAAATTGTTAGCACCTAATTATTGGTGCTAAATAGCTCATTTGCATGCACAGTTTTTAACACCATTTATAGAATTTGGGAGAAAGTATATACATAAGAACATTAAAAATGCCCTCACCGGATCAGACCATTGGGTCCATCTAGTCCGGTGACCCGCACACGTGGCGGCTAAGCTAGGTAGGTGTTGCTTGTTGAAGACCCATATCCCGCAATGTGATTTGCAAGAAGGTGTGCATCCAACTTGCCCTTGAATCCCAGAATGGTGGTTTCCACTACAACCTCCTCCGGGAGAGCATTCCAAGTGTCCAGCACTCGCTGTGTGAAAAAAAACTTCCTGATATTTGTCCTGAACCTGTTGCCCCTCAGTTTCAGTCCATGACCTCATGTCCGAGTCACATTTGACAATGTGAATACCGATGTATATGTTTTGTCGAAACCTTTCGTATTTTAAATGTCTCTATCATATCCCCTCTCAGTATTTTAAATGTCTCTATCATATCCCCTAGCAGTCTTCTCTTCTCGAGGGTGAACAATCCCAATTTTCAAAGGCGTTCTTTGAAGCTCAGATTCTCCATACCCTTTACTAGCTTCATGTATGATCTTGTCTGTTTGCTTCCTCCATAACTCAGGCCCCCTTTTATCAAACTGCTAGGGTTTTTTTAAATCACCGGCCGCTACGGTACATAAGAACATAAGAATTGCTACTGCTAGGTCAGACCAGTGGTCCATCGTGCCCAGCAGTCCGCTCACATGGCGGCCTTCTGGTCAAACATCAGCGCCCTAACTGAGCCTAGCCCTACCTGAGTACGTTCTGGTTCAGCAGGAACTTGTCTAACTTTGTCTTGAATCCCTGGAGGGTGTTTTCCCCTATGACAGAATCTGGAAGAGCGTTCCAGTTTTCTACCACTCTCTGGGTGAAGAAGAACTTCTGTACGTTCATACGGAATCTATCCTCTTTCAATTTTAGAGAGTGCCCTCTCGTTCTCCCTACCTTGGAGAGGGTGAACAACCTGTCCATCGGAGCTTTTACCGCAGCAGCCAGTGATAAAAACCCCTAACACGGCTTGATAATTGGAGACCTTAAATAAACTACATTGGGCTGAACTAAACTTTGTGTGAGAGGAGGATCTTGGGTGGTCATGCAACTTTTCTGGTTTTCAAAATTTTGAAATGATATCGGGTGGCACAGAAAGAGAGTACAGTGAACAGATTTCCCATGGATATTGCTCTAGTTCAGGGGTAGGGCACTCCGGTCCTCAAGAGCCATATTCCAGTCGGGTTTTCAGGATTTCCACAATGAATATGCATGAGATCTACTTGCATGCACTGCTTTCAATGCATATTCATTGTGGAAATCCTGAAAACCTGACTGGAATACGGCTCTCGAGGACTGGAGTTCCCTACCCATGATCTAATTGTATGGAATGAAGTGTAGAGCTGGGAAGTGACTTGGGGGAATATAAAAACTGGGAAACAAGTGAAGCTATCTAAAAAGGAAATTTGGAGGGCCAAGTTTTGGAGCTGGGGGTTGTTCTATGAAGAAGGGGATCTGATGTAGGGAGATAGCCATCTTCTGAATAAAATGAATGGAGGTTGAGGTCCATGAACCAGGGTTATCTAGCATGTCATATTTTCTATCTGTTTGAATTGTATCTGCTTTTAACAGATAATTTATACTGGAATGGCAAGGTAAAAAAAACCAACCAATATGTTATGATGAATAAAATACTGATAACTCAGCTGTACATTGACAATATTTCAAGTCAGTCCTCATTTTTAGAAACTAGAACACTAGATGCAGAACTTTTGTAACATGTTTCATTATACCCGCCAGGTTTCTGCAAATTGGATAGACTATTTTCGCTCTCATAAAAAGTGAGTTGATAATCTGCCAATTTTAACATCTAAGTGAGAGGAAGAACAGATAGCTCTCCTTAGTCCTCACAAGCTCCTCCTGTGAGTCATATTCAAACATACTATATTGATCAGGGTGAGAGAAAAATATCATATGTGGTGAACATTCCTTTTATCACTTAATAAGAACATAAGAACATAAGCAGTGCCTCTGCTGGGTCAGACCAGAGGTCCATCATGCCCAGCAGTCCACTCACACTGCGGCCCATCAGGTCCAGGACCTGTATAGTAATCCTCTATCTATACCCTTCTATCCCCTTTTCCTTCAGGAAATTATCTAATCCCTTCTTGAACCACAATACCGTACTCTGTCTTATCATACCCTCTGGAAGTGCATTCCAGGTGTTCACCACTCTTTGGGTGAAGAAGAACTTCCTAGCATTGGTTCTGAATCTGTTCCCTTTTAATTTTTCCGAATGCCCTCTCGTTCTTGTAGTTTTCAAAAGTTTGAAGAATCTGTCCCTCTCCACTTTCTCTATGCCCTTCATGATCTTTTAAGTCTCTATCATGTCCCCTCTAAGTCTCTGCTTTTCTAGGGAAAAAAGCCCCAGTTTCTTTAATCTTTCAGTGTATGAAAGGTTTTCCATACCTTTTACCAGTCGCGTCGCTCTCCTCTGAATCTTCTCGAGTATCGCCATATCCTTCTTAAGGTATGGCGACCAATATTGGACACAGTACTCCAGATGTAGGTGCACCATCGCCTGATAAACGGCAGGATAACTTCTTTTGTTCTGGTTGTAATACCTTTCTTGATAATACCTAGCATCCTGTTTGCCTTCTTAGAGGCCGCTGTGCACTATGCTGACAGCTTCATTGTCCTGTCCACCAGTACCCCCAAGTCCTTTTCTACTTTTACCCATTACCAGCCCTCCCATCGTATAGCTGTACATCGGGTTTCTGTTTCCTACATGCAAGACTTTACATTTCTCTACATTAAACTTCATCTGCCATCTTTTCACCCACTCTCCTAGTTTGTTCAGGTCCCTTTGTAAATCTTCACAGTCCTCTTTAGTCCTAACCCCACTAAATAGTTTGGTGTCGTCTGCAAATTTTATTACTTCGCACTTCGTCCCTGTTTCTAGATCATTTATAAATACATTGAACACCAGTGGTCCGAGTACCGACCCCTGCGGAACACCACTCGTGACCCTCATCCAGTCCGAGTAGTGGCCCTTCACTCCCACCCTTTGCCTCCTATCTGCCAACCAATTTCCAATCCATCTATGTACGTCTCCTTCCACTCCATGGTTCTTCAGTTTCCACATTAGGTGTTCATGGGGTACCTTGTCAAAGGCTTTTTGGAAATCCAAGTATACGATGTCAATGGGGTCCCCTTTGTCCATCCGTTTGTTAATTCCTTCGAAGAAGTGCAATAAGTTCGTTTGGCATGATCGTCCCTTGCAGAAGCCATGTTGGATTGTTTTCATCAGTTTGTTCCTTTCTAGATGCTCATCGATGCTGTTTTTTATCAGCGCTTCCGCCATCTTCCCCAGAACCGAAGTCAAACTTAATTGTCCAATGTACTCCAGTGATATGGGGATTTGTCCCCTAGGATCTCAGTCTCTCACATTAGGTTAGCAAACAAAACATACTTGACTGTAGAATATGCAAAATAGTCCTCATGCAAATTCCCACATACCCACTCAATCTTCATTCTCCATTGGGGTACAGGGGTTAGGAGAGAGTCAGCACCCATATAGAACAATTATATGGTTGCTTTCCTCAATTCCCTCCCACTCTCTTTCTCTAGAGCAGGGGTGTCAAACTCAGTCACATAAGGGGCTGAAATCTAAAACACAGACTAAGTCATGGGCCAGATTTTTTATTAAGATACTTAGGAGTCCTTTTATTAAGGCGCGCTAAAGATTAGAACAAGTTAAATGCTAAGGCATCCATTATATTCCTATAGGCATCTTAGCATTTAGCACATGCTGATCTTTAGCACAGGCTAAATTGCTTAGCACGCCTTAATAAAAGGACCCCTTAGTCTTAATAGAAGTATAGGGCTACAACCTCTCCAACCCTACGTCTGCTCTGTGGTGTAAACAAAATAAATAAAACAAACTTTCCTCTCTCTTTTAGGTCCTAATTCACACTTGCTGTCTAACACCAGCTCTGACAGGATACACATTTCAAATCTGACATATTGTAATCACAAAATAGAAAATAAAATTATTTCTACCTTTTATTGTCTGGTCAATTTGTCTTTCCATCATCTTGATCCCAGTTTCTCTTTCTGCTTTTTGTCTGTCTTCTAATTTTCTTTCCAGTGTCTGCTGTCCATTTTTTTTCTCCTCTTTTCTCTTGTTCCGTTCCCTCCTGCCTGTCTCCAACGTATTGATTTTTCCCATTCGCTTTCTTAACTTTTTCTTTTCTTTTTTACCTCTGTCCACTCAAATCTTGCACTCTTTCTCACCCTTCTTTTTAAATTTTTGGCTACTTTTCAATTCTCCATCTCCTCTCAGTCCTTAGCTCTCTCATTTCCCATCTCACTCCTTCCCCAGCCTCCTATTTCCTTCTATCTACTCCCCATTACCACATCTCTTCTCCTCTCTCCCAGTTGACCAACATTTTGATCCCTCTCTCTTCTGTTGTTCTTCTTCCCTCCCCCCCTTGATGCTGAACAATGAGATGGAAGAAAAAAAAAAAAAGAGATGCTGCATCTCTCTCTCAAGTCCACCCCCAGGCCTTTAATTTCTCCCTCTCTTCCATCCCCAGACCCAACTTCTTTCCCTGTATCTTCCCAACTCTCCCCCTTTCTGCCTGCTTACCTGCCTCCCCCCCGGTCCACCATTTCTCCCTTTCTCTTCCCAACAGTTCTACCTTCAATTATCTCTTTCCCTCTTTCTCCACACCAACCCAGTCATAGGAACATAAGAATAGCCTTACTGAGTCAGGCCAATGGTTCATTAAGCCCAATAGCCTGTTCTCACAGTGGCCAATCCAGGTCCCTAGTATCTGGCCAAAACCCAAGGAGTAGCAACATTCTATGCTACCGATCCAGGGCAAGCAATGAGCAAGCAGTCCAACTTCTCTCCTTTCAGAACATTGCCTATCATCTCTTTTTCTCTCTCTGTCCTTTGTTTCTGTACCCATAAGATCTCCCCCCATGCCCAATCTGGCACTGCTTTTAATAGCCTCCCCCTTCCTACTTAAAAACAAACAAACAAAGAACTAATTAGTCCACGAGGCTTTCTCGGCTCAGAATGTCCTCACCCTTCTCTCCACGCGGTCTGATGTCACTATCATCGCGGCAGTGGTCCTGGAACTTCCCCTTCTCACAGCCCCTTCCCTTTCTCTCAGCCCTGCTCCGGTCTGATGTTGCCATCATGCTGAAAAATCTGACGGCCTCGGCAGTGATTCAGCAATGTTGTCCACAGCTCCCCTTCCTGCTTTCCATCTGCCTTGGTCCACTCAGGCGGAAACAGGAAGTTGCGTCATTGGAGACAGACCACGGCAGATGAAAAGCAGGAAGGGGAACTGCGGACAATGTTGCTGAATCACTGCCGAGGCTAACAGATTTTTCAGTGTGATGGCGACATCGGACTGGCATGGGAGAGAACACATGTCAGGTCATAATAAGGGGAAGTTCCAGGAGCACTGCCAGGGTCACATAAAACAGCTAGGCAGGCCAGATTTGGCCCGCAGGCCTTGTGTTTGACACATGTGATCCAGAGTATCTCTGGGGTTAGTTGTCTATTTCCATATCTTTTTCCTAGCTCACAATTTCCTCAAATTCCATAGTAAAATCCTCCTCCTGAGTCTCCTACACCATTTCTTCTTCTTCCTCAAGAGGTTCATCACAAATCAACCTCTTTTTCCCAAGGTCTTATCCTTTAAGGGCATTTCCTTAGGTTTCCCCCTTAGACCCCCTGGCCTTTCTCATGATTCCTACATCTAGGTTGGGTTGACTTTTTCCAGGAGCTAAAGAACGGCCATGGTGGCCTCTGACTTAAAGGGTCATTAGGGTACTGCAGGATTCCCTGGAGGTTTTCCAAGTAAAGAGTTGGGCCTAAATTCCCTCTTCCTAACTGGGACCTTACAAATCTTATCACAGCACTCACAGACAAACTTAAAAGGGTAACATGGCGTACAAAAAGTTGTCCTGCTTCCACACCTCTTGATGCCACAACCACTTTAATTTTTAGGATATCCTTGAAATAACATAGTGAATGTCAGTAGAGAAAGAACTTATTGGACTAGCCTGTTTGCTCAATTGTAATTTTTCCATTTTTGGTACAAGAACATATTAAGTTCCCATACTCCACCTAATGCTAATTCCCTACTACTTATGTATTTTATCTGAATTTCAACCTCTTTGCACTGCCTTCTACCATTGATTCCATTGGACAACAAAACGATTTGACTCCTTGACAAGTGTCTGCATGATTTCTTCATCAAACGTTTCTCAGAAATATTCAGTTAGCTTCCTGACATCTTCACTTGTATATTGGCCCATGAAGGGCTTTTCAATAGCGTCAACATCAGTTGTTGATGCATCAAAACCGCACGAGACAATCGTGCGCAGACAAAGCCAGGCTAACAATCGCGCGCAGGACATCAGCGCACCAGATTTAACTGAATTTGAAAGTGCTCCGAAGGGGGTTTGGGGGGGGGAACCACCGCACTTAACTTAGTAGTGTTGGCGCTGCCATTGGGGGGGGGGTGGAGGGAACCCCCACATTACAGAGGAAACATAACTTTTTCTCTAAAAAATAGGGAAAAAGCCTGTTTCATCTTTAATGGGAGGTCCCCCCATAACACCCAGGAGCACTGCTAAGTTAAGTGTGGTAGTTCCCCCCAAAACCCCCTTTGGAGTGCTTTCAAATTCTGCTTAAATCCGGCCTGCTGATGTTCTATGCGTGATTATTAGCCTGGCTTTGTCTGCGCGCGGTTGACTTCCAGATTTTCCAAGTAACATTCTTTGATGCTGCAGGTTTTCCAAAAGAGGTTCATCATCAAAATCATCTGAACTTTCAGCAGCTGGTTCAACAGAATTAGTGATCACTCATGGATCTTTATCCTCCAGTGACAATTCACTATCTTCTGAGTCCTCCAAAATAGGATACACTGCCACTTTCTTCTGTTTATAAATAAAAGGGTGGATCCATCTAAAAATATATAGTTTCACAATCTTCCAAATGGATGTCCCAGGTATTCTGTGTGCTAATCTGCAGACATGCTGAAATTCTCATGTCCAGTGACTCAAGTGGAATTATCCAGTCCACCTTGGGTGAACTTGGCTTCCAAAGAGGCTTATCAGGGGGTTAGACAAAAACCAGCAGTCCTCCTTCTCCTCCTGGGGTAATGTGAGCATAACTACACTGGCAGAATATGAGGGATGTAGCAGAATTATGAAAAGACTGAAGGGGAGAGAGATAGCTTAGCAGAAGACCTGTGAGAAGCAAGTTGTAGTAGTCCAGGAGAGAGGTGATAAGAGCATGGATGAGGGTCTTGGAAGTGTGCTGAGAAAAGAAAGGCTGGATTTTAGTGATATTGCTGAAAAATAAACAAAAGGTTTTGGTGGTCTGTTGGATATGTTAAGAGAAGGAAAGAGATGAATCAAAGATGACACTGAGGTAACAGCTGACGAGACAAGTAGACTGAGAGTGTTATCCACTGAAATAGAGAACAAGAACATAAGAACATAAGAATTGCCACTGCTGAGTCAGACCAGTGGTTCATCATGCCCAGCAGTCCGCTCACGCGGCGGCCCTCTGGTCCAAGACCAGCACCCTAACTTAGACTAGCCCCACCAGCACATGTTCCTGTTCAGCAGAAACTTGTCTAACTTTGTCTTGAATCCATGGAGGGTGTTTTCCCCTATAACAGCCTCTGGAAGAGCGTTCCAGCTTTCTACCACTCTCTGGGTAAAGAAGAACTTCCTTACATTTGTACGGAATCTATCCCCTTTAAACTTTAGAGAGTGCCCTCTTGTTCTCCCTACTTTGGAGAGGGTGAACAACCTGTCCTTATCTACTAAGTCTATCCCCTTCAGTACCTTGAATGTTTCGATCATGTCCCCTCTCAATCTCCTCTGTTCGAGGGAGAAGAGGCCCAGTTTCTCTAATCTTTCGCTGTACGGCAGCTCCTCCAGCCCCTTAAACATCTTAGTCGCTTTTCTCTGGACCCTTTCGAGTAGTACAGTGTCCTTCTTCATGTACGGAGACCAGTGCTGGACGCAGTACTCCAGGTGAGGGCGTACCATGGCGGCATGATAACCTTCTCTGATCTGTTCGTGATCCCCTTCTTTATCATTCCTAGCATTCTGTTTGCCCTTTTTGCTGCCGCCACACATTGTGCGGACGGCTTCATCGACTTGTTGATCAGAACTCCCAAGTCCCTTTCCTGGGAGGTCTCTCTAAGTACTGCCCCGGACATCCTGTATTCGTGCATTAGATTTTTGTTACCGACATGCATCACTTTACACTTATCCACGTTGAACCTCATCTGCCATGTCGATGCCCATTCCTCGAGCTTGATTATGTCACGTTGCAGATCTTCGCAATCCCCCTGAGTCTTTACTACTCTGAATAACTTCATATCATCCGCAAATTTAATCACCTCGCTCATCGTACCTATGTCCAGATCATTTATAAAGATGTTAAAGAGCACTGGTCCAAGCACCGAGCCCTGCGACACCCCACTGGTGACGCTCTTCCAGTCCGAGTATTGTCCATTTACCCCCACTCTCTGTTTCCTATGCTCCAGCCAGTTTTTAATCCACGTGAGTATTTCACCCTCAATTCCATGGCTTGCAATTTTCCGAAGTAGTCGTTCATGGGAAGAGGAGATGTGGATTTAGGAGGAAAAATAAGGAGTTCAGTCTTGGCCATGTTTAATTTAGATGGTGGTGAGACATCCAGGTAACAATGTCAGACAGGTAGGCTAAGATCTGGGTTCCTGCACAAATTTCAGGTATAGATTTTTGAGTAACAACATACAGGTGATTCTTGAAGCCATGGGAGGAGTTTAGAGCACCGAGGGAAGAATTATAGATGGAGAAAAGAGGTCCCAGGACAGAGCCTTGAGGTACACCGACCAATAACGGAGTGGCAGGGGGGTCGATATTCAAAGCAATTTAACTGGGCAAAAATGGCTCCTTGCCAGTTAAATTGCCTATTCGGGACCAATGGTTAATTTTCAGTGGTATTTAACTGCTTAGTGTCATTGAAAATAACCGGTTAGTGCCAAACTGAAAACCAGTTGTTTTGGAGGTGTTCCTTTCTCTATGCAGTAAACCAGTGGTTCCCAAACCTGTCCTGGGGGACCCCCAGCCAGTCAGTTTTTCAAGATATCCCTAATGAATATGCCTGAGAGAGATTTGCATACCTGTCACTTCCATTATATGCAAATCTCTCTCATATATATTCATTAGGGATATCTTGAAAACCTGACTGGCTGGGGGTCCCCCAGGACAGGTTTGGGAACCACTGCAGTAAACCATAGCCAGTTAAGTGCTGCCTATCACACTTAATTGGCTATGTGTTAGCTGGCTTCAAAAACTTGTAATTTCAAAGCCAGTGCCTGGTCATAATCTGACATGGAATTTAGGGGTTTAATGCTGGCAATAGTCAGCAAAACGCTGATTGCCGTTGGCTGAATAGCAGGCCAAGGAATCCATTATACAAAACGTCTACGGTAGTCTCCCCATCCTAATTAAAGATTAAGTTTTAACAAAGTTTAATGCATATAGGTTACCCCAATGCCTTCTGATAGTCTTGTAGGCATGTATATTCATTTGTTAGTGTTTTTTAATAATCTTTAGTGTGTGCTAAATTAATTTGGTGCTTTAACCTATGAATTAATTTGTATAAGTCAATTAGAGCACCTTGAAAAGTTCTAATGCATATTAAAATATTTTTTATTAAAATGGATGTGTGAAATCAACTGAAAAAAAATCCAAAAATTGTGCAAAAAGTCCCAAACAATCGATCTTCATTTCTGCAGTCATACCACTGATGTTTGAGACATAACCGTCTTAAGAGAACTAAATTGTAATTTTAGTGAGGATTTACTGGGAAAAGATGAAAGAATCAGATTGTTTTTGCTATTTTTAAAAACAATACCTAGTAAAAATTGCCTCCAATCTCCACCACTCTTTGCCTATACTCTACTCCAGGGGTGCCCACACTTTTTTGGCTTATGAGCTACTTTTAAAATGACCAAGTCAAAATGATCTACCAACAATAAAATTTTAAAAAACACAAAGCACACTGTACGCAGAGAAAATGTTAATTATAATTCATATTTGGGTTTTTTTTCAAAGAGATCAAGGCAGATGACTTTAAAATATACAATGTCTCCTCAGTAACAACTATACAAAAAAAGACAAATATACCCCTCCCCTTTTACTAAACCACGACAGCAGTTTTTAGCACAGGGAGCTGGGCTGAATGCCCCACGCTGTTCCCGACGCTCATAGGCTCCCTGCGCTAAAAAATGCTATCGCAGTTTAGTAAAAGGAAGCCATAGTGCAAAATATAGATAGCAGATATAAGTTCTCAAAATGGACACATTTTGATCACTAAATTGAAAACAAAATCATTTTTCCTACCTTTGTTGTCTGGTAATTTCATGAGTCTCTGGTTGCACTTCCTTCTGACTGTGCATCCAGTATTTCTTCTCTTCTTTCTGACTCCTGCATGCTTCATCTCCTCCAGACCTTATTCCATTCTCCAACTAACATCTCTCTCTCTGTCCCTTCATGAGTCTAACTTTATCTTCCTCTCTCCCTGCCTGCCCCCTGCCATCTGACACACACTCCATTCCCTCCCCAACTTTTTCTTCCTCTCTCCCTGCCCCTTCCCATTTCTTTTTTTCTCTCTCTCTCTCTCTCTCCCTGCCCCCTTCTTTCTTTCTTTCTGTCTTTCTTTCTTTCTCTCTCCCTGCCCCCCTTTCTTTCTGCCTGTCTTTCTTTCTCTTTCCCTTCCCCCCATTCATTTCCACCGATTTCTCCCTGCTTCCCTGACGCCACAAAAGCCACAAAAGCCAGGCCCATGCAGCCACTGCACAAGCGCCGGGCCCACAAGCCTTCCCCCCCCCCCCCCAACATCAATTCTGACATCGGAGAGGAAGTTCCCGGAATTTCCTCTCTGATGTCAGAATTGATGTGGGGGAGGCTTGTGGGCCTGGTGCTTGTGCAGTGTTGGGGAAGCAGGGAGAATGCAAAGGCAAGCAAGTCTTTCGTGGAGCCCGGGATGGGCTCCATGATCGACTCGTGTTGCCCTTGCGATCTACTGGTCAATTGCGATCGACCTTTTGAACACCCCTGCTCTACTCTAATGCAGGGAAGAAAGGGATCACTGAGGGATGCACAAAGCTCCATCAACCTGGTAAAAAAAATACCGGATTGGAAGCAACCTGGGCATGCTCTTCTGAGCAGAAGCCAGGCACAGTTCCTCCCCTCTTTTACTGGGCATGGTCACACACAAATAGCATACAAATCATATACATTCTATTTGTGCGGAGTAAGCCAGTAAAAGAGGGGAGGAATTGTGTCTGGCACCTGCTCAGAAGAGCAAATTGCTAGGCACAGCTCCTTCTCCTGCCTACAGCCACCATTCTTCTCTTCTGCCCAATTGATGGTGGCTCCAGAGCTATGATCAACTTAGAGCTGGCAGAGGGGAGAGCAGTGGCTGATGGTTCAGCTGATTTGCAGCTTGCCCTGTTGGTTCCAGAGCTGCAAATCAGCTGATTGATACTTCCCTTGACGGCTCTGGAGCTGTGATCAGCTGATTGGAGCTTCCCCTGCAGCTCAGGAGCTGGCAGGGGAAGCTGCAATTCAGCTGATGCAGCAGCTGCCGCTCTCCTCTCTGCCAGCTGTCAGCTGATTGTGGTTCTGGAACTCCATCAGCTGGGCAGAGGGGGAGAACAGCAGCTGTTTTTTTTGTGGGGGGAGGAGGGCACAGCTGTTGTGTTTGTGTTGCTGCCTGCACAACAGCTACCAGCAGCTACAGTGTTGCTGGAAAATTTTCCTCCTAAAAAGGGGGAGGGGAGCATTCCATTTCCTTTCCTGCATCACAAGGACTGCTCATTAAAATACTTGGGTGGCTGCTACGAGAATTGGTACAGCTCCCGAGAACCCTTGTGAAAATTGGGGAGGAGAGTTTATCTATCAGTAAGACTACTTTAATGAGTCTTACCAGCACAAAAAGCTTTTGAGTATCAGGGCCTCACTGTCAAATGCTATGAGTAGAATAGACCATTATAGCAGTCTGCAGAGGGTGTGCTCCGGAAACGTGTTACTTAGCTCTGATTATTCTGTCTAGCACAGTCACTTCTGCAGGAGGAAGCTGCATAGAAAGGATCTCTTGGGACCGTCCTTACATATTCATAAAGAATGAGAAATTGTTCAGAATTTGCAAGATCTATGTTTATGGAGGAAAAAACAGTACAAGGGTTATTTCATAAATAATGCACACTATTTTTTTTTAATTTATGTGTTTTGTTTTTTCAAGTATTTCTTTACAATCCTTCAGTATAGTCTCCCTGCTTTGCAGTGACCGAGTCCCAACATCCAGGAAGCTTCATTATTCCATCCAAGACACTGTTTTAGTTCAGTTGCCGAATGGCTCGGGTAAAGGTCAAAGTCTGGTGATCTCATGTCTGGACTGTAGGGAGCATGAGGTAACCCTTCCCAGCCATATTCGTGTAGTTTTTCAATGACATTCCCTATGTGCGGGCCAGCGTTGCTGTGAAGAATGAGTGGCCCAGCCAAGAGCAACTGACGTCGGGTTTTGTGCATTTTTCTGCGCATTTTTTTTTTTACAAAAAATCATGATAATACACTGCTGTGACACTTCTTCCACATGGAACTTTGTCTGTGATGATGATGATGCCTTCATGATCATAAGCAAAAATCATAATTTGTTTGACTTTTGATTGAGCTCATCAAAATTTTTTTGGTCGTGGGGAAGATGGAGCTCTGCACTCATCTTTGAAAAACTACGCGAATACGGCTGAGAGGTGTTATCTCAGGCTGTCTTTAAATCTTAACCCCTTATTTTCCTGTTATTTCCATAATCAATAAAACTTCTTAGTTGTAGCTCTTGGAGCAGGGGTGGGCTTTATATATATATATATATATATATATATATATATAAAGTATATATATATATATATATTATATATATATATATATGGTGGGCTTTATATATATATATATATATATATATATATATAAAGTATATATATATATATATATATTATATATATATATATATATGGTGGGCTTTATATATATATATATATATATATATATATAAAGTATATATATATATATATATATATATATAATTATTTTCTATACTTTATATATATATATATATAAAGTATAGAAAATAATTATATATATATATATATATATATATATATATATATATAATAATTATATATATATATATATATAAAGTATATATATATATATTATATATATATATATATATAATTATTTTCTATACTTTATATATGCTGAATAAATTCACATAAACCATTCTGAGCTCCCTTGAGAGAAAGTATAGAAAATAATTATATATATATATATATATAATTATTTTCTATACTTTATATATATATATATATATATATATATAATTATCGTCTATACTTTATATATATATATATATATATATATAATTATTTTCTATACTTTATATATATATAGCAAGTCATTCAATCCCCCCATTGTCCCAGGTACGTTCAATAGATTGTGAGCTCACTGGGACAGACAGGAAAAAATGCTTATGTATCTGAATAAATTCACATAAACCATTCTGAGCTCCCTTGAGAGAAAGTATAGAAAATAATTATATATATATATATATATAATTATTTTCTATACTTTATATATATATATATATATATATATATATAATTATTTTCTATACTTTATATATATATATATATATATAAAGTATAGAAAATAATTATATATATATATAAAGTATAGAAAATAATTATATATATATATATATATATATATAAAGTATAGAAAATAATTATATATATATATATATATAATTATTTTCTATACTTTCTCTCAAGGGAGCTCAGAATGGTTTATGTGAATTTATTCAGATACATAAGCATTTTTTCCTGTCTGTCCCAGTGAGCTCACAATCTATTGAACGTACCTGGGACAATGGGGGGATTGAATGACTTGCTTATGGTGAGGCTGTAGCGTTGACCACTGAACCACACTATCCCCTATATACAAACATAGGAGAGCTAGAAATGATAAATAACCATAATAGAGGTAGTAGTGGTTAATCTCCAAGAAAATTAGCGTGAGAACCTTTTGGAACTAAAACAGTCATTTCCTCCCAGTATCCAAATATTAGCTGGTTGTGTTGCTTTTACTTTAAAGTAGCACCAGAACCTGATGACTATTTACTGGAGTTCCTGTAATTATTCATATATAACTCTGCATGCCTTTGAGGGAAACAATAAAGTGTATTTAAATAATTTGCTAGTAATTTGGGGGTCTTTTTTTCCCCCTCCTGTGTTATAAGTACATGTTGAATGTCTCTAGGTGCATATAGAAGTCTCCAGTTTGTTGGTAATTATAGTTTGCTTTATGTGATCCTAGGTTCAAACTGTGGCAACAAAATTATGCATAATTTGAGAACATTGATTGCAACCAGTGCAACCATCTGAACTCTCTGGGAAAGCTTTGCCTGAGGCAATAAGTTGTTTTATTTTGTCGAAGTCAACCAAATGCCAAGTGCTTGTGTCCCTGAAAATGTTGAATTCCCTGAGGACAATCCACTTTGAGTAACAATTGCTAACATATTTAAGACATGTCCTACATGTGGCTATGTTGCATATTAAATGCATGATTGTTAGGCCAATTAAACAATTAGCATTTAGGAAAGTTCAAAAGAGACACCGATGTTCAGTATAGAGATTAAAATTTTGTCTTTATAATTCTTCATGCTAATTGTGTCTGAAAGGCATTTATCTGCCTGGACTTCTTGCTTGTTACGGTACAGAAATACCTGAGCTCTCTTTGCCTTGTATTTAATTCAACTATAAACGCATTGGGGGTAATTCTATACAAAATGGTGTCTAAATGTAGGTGCAAGAAAACAGCATTAAGGCTTGCCTAAGCTGCTATAGAACTGTAGCGCAAAGTCGCATTGAAGTGGTGAAATTTTGACATAGCAGCTTATATCTGGTCAATGGCAGGCATAAGCTGGCATGCCTAAATGTGCCTTGGAATGTGCACATCTCATACTATTCTATAAGGTGCGTGCATTGTTCCGTCCAGTGGTACAGCCCATTTGCTGTTACATTTTTTTTTTAATTTTTTTTATTTCTTCCATTTGTGCGTCGCACATACCTATACAAGCTCTAGGCAACATTACAGAGGAAGGAGTTAGAAGAGGGTAGGGAGGACTATGGAGGGCAGGAAGGAGTGGAGAGGAGAGAAGCATGTAGAATATTTCATTGAAATTCCTAACTTTTACAGATAGGAGCACCATCTATGTAAATGATATCTAAATGAATTAAAGGAATGTGTAAAAAGGAATAGAAGGGAGGAACCATTAAACAATAGAATTCAGGGAAATTTAATTAATAAAATAAAAACAATAGGGGTAAAAACAATGGAAAAAAAATTAAAATAATTCATAAACTGGGGGAAAAAAAAATCCCAAAATCAAATACATAAATGTGACGAATTTGCCTGTTTTATAGAATAGCACCCAGTACATACTGTAGGCTTGTAAATGTCAATTTATGACATCATTCAAGCAAGTAGGTGCATCTAGTGGTGTGGTGAAGGGGGGGGAGTGGTGAGGTAGAGTGCCCAAGGTGCTGACTTGGCAGGGCCACCAGCATCACTCCTGCCCTCCCCCCCCCCCAGCACAGGGGAGTCACTCAAAAATGCATTCTCCCACTGCCCCCATACTTGTAAATCAAGGGTAGAGAACTCCAGTCCTCAAGAGTCATATTCCAATCGGGTTTTCAGGATTTCCCCAATGAATATGCATGAGATCTATGTGCATGCACTGCTTTCAATGCATATTCATTGAGGAAATCCTGAAAACCCGACTGGAATACGGCTCTCGAGGACCGGAGTTCCCTACCTCTGTTGTAGATGTTACCATACCATACCTTGTGGCCAGTATGAAAAAACACACTGGCACATATTACCTCTTTGAAAAGTTTCCCCACTATAGCATATAACAGAGGAAACAACGTAGGGGAACATCTAGCACGTTATAGATATACTGGGGGGGATAAACGAAGAACCAGAAGTAAAAGAACATGTGAAATGTCAGAATTGCCAAATGGTGTGCTAAAACAATTGAGGGTAGTGAGTGGCAACCTCTGGGCAGGGATATTATTATAAGATCTAAAACTCGGACCACATGTAAAACTCATAATGTGGTATATAGCAAAGTCTGCCCGTGTGGTTTAATTTATGTGGGGAGAACAAGTCGTCCGGTTAACATCAGACTTAATGAACATAAGTCTAGGATTATTAATGATGTGTTAGAGGTGCCATTGACACAACATTGGATACAGTGTTCCCACAAGGTAGAAGATATTCAATGGCAAGTGATAGACCATATAAAAGAAGGGTGGAAAGGAGGAAATTATAAACATAAATTAAATTTCAGTGAACTACGCTGGATCTTTATCTTAAATACAGTGGAAGCAGGGGGGGGTAATCAGGAAATAGAGTAGATGTCGTTAGTGTGAATCCTGATTCGCTGCTGAGTATCTCTGACGTCAGTGAAGTAGGAGGATTTAGAGTAGAGCAAAAAACGCTGCTGCCATCTTGGTTTACAAGCAATTATCAGATCGGGATGGTGCAGTGTAAATATAGAAGGGGTAAATATTCAGTCTTACATGGTTTTTGGCTGGTTTGCTCCTATTATGAGAATGTAAAAAAATGATTTTTAGTATAGTGTATTGTTAAGAGTATACTGAATAGATAAATTTGTGTTCTAGGGGACTTTTCTTGAAACAGCCTTCGGGCAAAACATGTTGAAATGGCAGGTCCCTTCCCGATATGAACAACAACAAAAGATACGTTTTAGCTTTTTATTGTAGCTATTTAATGAAATTGATATAACATAGAGCACTAAGCACTTTTGGAGAATTGAGTAATTAAAATTAACGGGTCTAATGAGGAGGCCAATGCCACACAAATGTTTTTAGCCATTGAAAACACTTGTCTAATAACTGGCACTTCTGAAGACCTTAGAAAAAAGAAAAAGAAAAAAAGATTAAATGAATATATGATTCTGGCTTGTGTTTGAAGGGATGAACTAATTTCAGTATCTTACAATTGACTGCAAGATATAACTTATTATAGACCACAGAAGCATGCATAGCATATGCCCTCAGTGGCATAGTAAAGACAGGAGGGGAGGGGGGGGGCGGTCTGCCCCAGGCGCCATCTTGGTGAGGCACCAGCACCTTGCCTCCTTTCTGACACGCTGCTGCGCATGCATCTTCTCTTACCTCCCTCATACCTACTTAGGGCCAGTTACACAAAGCTCCCACACCAAAGTAAAAAATATCGTGACAGAAGACATTTTTCCTTTACCAGTGATGCTCAGCACAACAGTATGCAAATTATATGCATGCCATTTGTGCGGAGAATCGTGGGTAAAAGGAAAGAGGAATTGTGCCTGGCGCTTGCTCCTCCTCCTGCCTGCCCTGTCAAAAAAAACAGCCCCTGCTCTTCCTGCCTGCCGGTATAGCTGCCTGGGGCAGGGGAATCCTCCATCATCTGAACTGAAAGCAATCCCCAAAGCCGTGACATTTTTGGGAAAGTCCTGCCGGCTAAGCTGATTGGGGGTTTCCCCTTCCCCAATCAGCTCATCCAGTAGGTAGGCAGGGACTGCTTTTTTTTATTTTAATGGTTAGAGCTGTTGTGCTCACACAGCTGCACCCATTAAAAAAACTGATGGGCCCAAAACTGAGACCCCCTGACATCCTCCTACTTCCACCAAGCCCCCCCCCCCGACATCCCAGACACCAAGCCCCCCTCCTGCCTTCTGATTTCCCCACCCCTCCAGAACAAAATCCTGGAGGTCTAGTGGGCTGGGTCAGGTCATAACCCCCCCCCCCAGCTCAAGGATCCTCCCCCCTTGACACTCCCTCCCCCATCCTGCCTTGAAGGGCCACCTCTTCAAAAATGGCAGCCCTTCTCCCCTCCCAGTGCATACTGGGATGCACTGGGTGGGATCAAAGGTTGTGATTGGCTCAGGTGCCTAAAGCTTCTCTCCTGAGAAGGGGACTTAGGTACCTGAGCCAGTTGGGGCTTAAGGCTCCTCCCCAGGGGAGGGACTTTAGGCTTCTGAGCCAATCGGAACCTTAGACCAAGTGTATCCCAATAAGCACTAGGAGGGGGAAGGGCCACCATTTTGAAGAGGCAGTTACCATCATGTCTAAGGGCTCCTTTTACAAAGCTGCGCTAGCGGTTTTAGCACACGCACCTAGCATGCGCTAGCCAAAAATCTACCACCTGCTCAAAAGGAGGCAGTAGCAGCTAGTGCACGCGACAATTTAGCACGCGCTATTCCGCACATTAAGGCCCTAGCGCAGTTTTGTAAAAGGAGCCCTAAGTGTTAAACATAAAAACATAGGAATAGCTATACAGTACTGGGTCAGACCAATGGTCCATCTAACCCAGTGTTTTTCAACTTGGTCCTGGAGTACCCCCTTGCCAGTCAGGTATTCAGGATATCCACAATGCATAGGCATGAGATTGGGTTGCATACATGGCTCCACTGTATGCACATCTTTTCCATGCCTATTCTTTGTGGATATCTTGAAAACCTGACTGGGAAGGAGGGTACTCCAGGACTGAGTTGAGAAACACTGATCTAGCCTGTTACCAACAGTGGCCAATCCAGTTCACAGTACCTGGCAGAAACCCAAACAATAGCAACATTCTATGTTACTGAGCCCAGGGTAAGCAGTGGCTTCCCCCATGGCTGTCTCAATAGCATACTATGGACTTTTCCTCCAGGAACTTGTCCAAACCTTTCTTAAACCTAGATACGCTAATTGCTACAACTACTTTTGCTACAATTGCTACAACTACATCCTCTGACAACAAGTTCCAGAGCTTAACTATTTTTCAAGTGAAAAAAAAAAAAAATCTTCCTAATTGTTTTGAAAGTATTTCCATGTAATTTTATCGAATGTCCCCTGGTTTTTGTACTTTTGGAAAGGGTGAAAAATTGATTCACTCTTACCCAGTCATTCACTCTTACCTCAGTACATAAGTACATAAGTACATAAGTAGTCGCCTCCGCCGGGGCAGACCAGAGGTCCATCCAGCCCAGCGGTCCGCTCACGCGGCGGCCCATCAGGCATATTGCCTGGTCAGCGGTCCCTGACTAATTTTATGCCTACCTCTACACTTATCTCTAAACCTTCCACTGCTCTTATCTGTACCCCTCAATCCCTTTGTCTTCCAGGAACCTATCCAGGTCATCCTTGAAACCCTGTACTGTGCTATTTCTTATCACGGCCTCCGGAAGGGTGTTCCATGTGTCCACCACCCTCTGTGTGAAAAAGAACTTCCTTGCGTTTGTTTTAAACCTGTCCCCCTTCAATTTCATCGAGTGACCCCTTGTTCTTGTGGTTTCTTTCAAATTGAAAAATCTGTCTTTGTCAACCTTTTCGATGCCCCTCAGGATCTTGAAGGTCTCTATCATATCTCCTCTGAGTCTCCGCTTTTCCAGGGAGAACAGCCCCAGCTTCTTCAGTCTGTCAGTGTATGTAAGGTTTTCCATACCCTTAATCATTTTAGTTGCTCTTCTCTGGACTCCCTCAAGCATTGCCATGTCCTTTTTGAGGTAAGGTGACCAGTACTGTACACAGTATTCCAGATGTGGGCGCACCATAGCCCGGTACAGTGGCAGGATGACTTCCTTCGTTCTGGTCGAGATACCCTTCTTAATGATACCTAACATTTGGTTTGCTTTCCTCGAGGCTGTGGCGCATTGTGCCGACACCTTCAATGTCGTGTCTACCATCACTCCCAAGTCTCTTTCCAGATTACTGACCCCTAGCATTGATCCCCCCATTTTGTAAGTGAACATCGGGTTCCTTCTCCCTATATGCATGACCTTGCATTTCCCTACATTGAAGCTCATTTGCCACTTTTTCGCCCATTCTTCCAATGTCGTAAGATCCCTTTGGAGATTCTCGCAGTCAACCGTGGTTTCAACCTTGCTGAATAGTTTGGTGTCATCTGCGAATTTGATGACCTCGCATTTTGTTCCCGCCTCCAGGTCGTCAATGAATATGTTAAACAGGAGCGGTCCCAGCACCGATCCTTGAGGAACCCCGCTCGTGACCCCTTGCCAGTCCGAGTAATGGCCCTTTACACCAACCCTCTGCTTCCTGTCTGCCAGCCAGTTTTTGATCCATCGGTGGACCTCCCCGTGCACCCCATGATTCCATAGCTTCCTGAGCAACCGCTCATGTGGTACCTTATCGAAGGCTTTCAGGAAGTCTAGGTAATACATACAGTATCTCGCCTCAGCCATCTCTTTTTCAAGTTGAAGAGTCCCGACTTCTTTAGTCTTTCCTCATATGAGAGGAGTTCCATCCCCTTTATCATTTTGGTCATACTTCTTTGGACCTTTTCTAATTTTGCTATATCTTTTTTTTTTGAGATGTGGTGACCAGAACTGTGCACAGTAATCAAGGTTAAGATGCACTATGGAGCGATACAGAGGTATTATAATATTCTCGGTCTTATTTACCTTTGCTTTTTTTTTTTTTTTGCTGCAGATTGACACTAGGCAAAACAATTCAGAATAGATCTTTTTCTTAGGTGCAGACTCCTAAGGTGGACCCTAGCATCAGATAACTATGATTTTGGATTATTCTTTCCTACTACTACTTATAATTTCTATAGCACTGAAAGGTGTACGCAGCGCTGTACATTTAATCAATGTGCATTACTTTGCATTTGTCTTCATTAAGGTCCTCTTTTACCAAGGCGCGCTAAGCGTGCTAATCAATGCGTGCACTAACTGCTAACGTGTCCATAGAATAACATGCATGCGTTAGCATTTACACATGTTTAACGTGTGCTAATATGTAGCGCACCTTTGTAAAAGAGCGGGTAAATTTCATCTGCTGTTTGGATGCCCAGTCTTCTAATTTCTTAATATCTTCTGCAATTTTTCACAGTCCTCGTGTGTTTTGACAGCTTTGAATAGTTTTGTGTCATCTGCAAATGTAATCACCTCACTTGTTGTTCCAATTTCCAGATCATTTATAAGTATGTTAAACAGCACCGGCCCCAGTAAAGATCCCTGTGGCATTACACTATTTACTCTCCTCCACTGAGGAAAAATGGCCATTTAACCCATACCCTCTGTTTTCTGTCAACCAATTCCTAAACCACAACAGAACATTAACATTAAGTTAAGGCAGTTAGTGCACTAAGCAGTAATCTGTTTTTTTCTTCTTCTTGTTTTTCTGGAGTTCTTTTTAATGTCTCACTGGTTATATGACCAATTTTGCATGCACGGCCATTGCTTCCACATGTGGATAACACTTCAGTTATACCAATGATGTCACTGAGATGGAATTAAAAGTACTGTGATTTTTCAGCAACGGATATTTCACCACAGCTGTGCACAGTATGTTTCACAGAGAATTTCCTTTCAGGGATAATATTGGATCTTTGGACTCTTTTCAGTTTTATTCTCTAAGCAAAGTTAAAAGTAAAATATCCAGACATAAAACCAGAAGATGCTGACAATCTCTAATGTATTTATTTTACGTTTTGATTTTCCAATTCTAACTTAATATATGTGCACCTCAGAAATGAATTACCGTATTTTCACGCAAATAACGCGCACCCGTATAAAACGCGCACACGGGTATAGCGCGCAGAAATCACGATGATATGTACAAAAACTTTGGTATACCGCGCTCACGGGTATACCGCGCATGCTGCCCGACGCTCCTTTCGCCCGCCCTGACTTTCCGTGCGCTGTCCCGACTCTCCGTTCACCCCCCCTGACTTCCGTGCACTGTCCCCCCTTGAAGGTCTGTCCCCATCCTGAAAGCCTGATGCCCCCCCCGACGTCCGATACATCCCTCCCCCCCGAAGGACCGCCGACTCCCCAACAATATCGGGCCAGGAGGGAGCCCAAATCCTCCTGGCCACGGCGACCCCCTAACCCCACCCCGCACTACATTACGGGCAGGAGGGATCCCAGGCCCTCCTGCCCTCGACGCAAACCCCCCTCCCCCCAACGACCGCCCCCCCCCAAGAACCTCCGACCGCCCCCCAGCCGACCCGCGACCCCCCTGGCGACCCCCACGACCCCCCCACCCCCCTTCCCCGTACCTTTGGTAGTTGGGCCAGAAGGGAGCCCAAACCCTCCTGGCCACGGCGACCCCCTAACCCCACCCCGCACTACATTACGGGCAGGAGGGATCCCAGGCCTTCCTGCCCTCGACGCAAACCCCCCTCCCCCCCAACGACCGCCCCCCCCAAGAACCTCCGACCGCCCCCCCAGCCGACCCGCGACCCCCCTGGCGACCCCCACGACCCCCCCACCCCCCTTCCCCGTACCTTTGGTAGTTGGCCGGACAGACGGGAGCCAAACCCGCCTGTCCGGCAGGCAGCCAACGAAGGAATGAGGCCGGATTGGCCCATCCATCCTAAAGCTCCGCCTACTGGTGGGGCCTAAGGCGCGTGGGCCAATCAGAATAGGCCCTGGAGCCTTAGGTCCCACCTGGGGGCGCGGCCTGAGGCACATGGTCGGGTTGGGCCCATGTGCCTCAGGCCGCGCCCCCAGGTGGGACCTAAGGCTCCAGGGCCTATTCTGATTGGCCCACGCGCCTTAGGCCCCACCAGTAGGCGGAGCTTTAGGATGGATGGGCCAATCCGGCCTCATTCCTTCGTTGGCTGCCTGCCGGACAGGCGGGTTTGGCTCCCGTCTGTCCGGCCAACTACCAAAGGTACGGGGAAGGGGGGTGGGGGGGTCGTGGGGGTCGCCAGGGGGATCGCGGGTCGGCTGGGGGGCGGTCGGAGGTTCTTGGGGGGGGCGGTCGTTGGGGGGGAGGGGGGTTTGCGTCGAGGGCAGGAGGGCCTGGGATCCCTCCTGCCCGTAATGTAGTGCGGGGTGGGGTTAGGGGGTCGCCGTGGCCAGGAGGGTTTGGGCTCCCTTCTGGCCCAACTACCAAAGGTACGGGGAAGGGGGGTGGGGGGGTCGTGGGGGTCGCCAGGGGGGTCGCGGGTCGGCTGGGGGGGCGGTCGGAGGTTCTTGGGGGGGGCGGTCGTTGGAGGGAGGGGGGTTTGCGTCGAGGGCAGGAGGGCCTGGGATCCCTCCTGCCCGTAATGTAGTGCGGGGTGGGGTTACGGGGTCGCCGTGGCCAGGAGGGTTTGGGCTCCCTTCTGGCCCGATATTGTCGGGAAGTCGGCGGTCCTTCGGGGTGGGGGTGCGAGTGGTCCTGCCGGGGGGGGGGGATGTATCGGACGTCGGGGAGTCGGCCGGGCAAGAGGGCTTGGGCTCCCTCTTGCTCCGATCGTGGATGCGGGTGCGGGTGGGAGCGCGTGCGAGCGGTCGTTCGGGGTGGGGGTGCGAGCGGTCTGGCCAGGAGGGTTTGGGCTCCCTTCTGGCCCGATATTGTCGGGAAGTCGGCGGTCCTTCGGGGTGGGGGTGCGAGTGGTCCTGCCGGGGGGGGGGGATGTATCGGACGTCGGGGAGTCGGCCGGGCAAGAGGGCTTGGGCTCCCTCTTGCTCCGATCGTGGATGCGGGTGCGGGTGGGAGCGCGTTCGAGCGGTCGTTCGGGGTGGGGGTGCGAGCGGTCCTGCTGGGGGGGTGAATCGGGCGTCGGGCGGGGTGGGAACTATGTTTTAAAACTTTTGTATACCGCGCTCACGCATATAACGCGCGAGGGGTATGCGCGGTAGGTAAAAACGCGTATAACGCGCGAAAATACGTACAACTTGTATTACTCTATATCCCATGAAAAATTGTCTATTCCAAATATTCAAACAAATTAAAACACAACAAATCCTAGCAAATATGCAATACCTAGACAGATTAGGCCAAACCAATTTTCAATAGACTCTACTGTATAAAGTAATAAATAATCACTTTTCTAACAGCCATGCAATTTCAAAAGATTATGTTCAAAGGCATAACTCCAATGGCTAGAGATTCCAAAATGATAAGTGTGATATTCAAAAGGACTTTATTGTGCCATTTTCCTAGTTTGAATTTGGGCCTCCTTTTAAAAAGCTATGGTAGCGATGCTGCCACGGTAAATGCACCAAAGCTTTGGTGCATTTACTTCATAAGAATAGCCTTACTGGGTCAGACCAATGGTCCATCAAGCCCAGTAGCCTGTTCTCATGGTGGCCAACCCAGGTCACAACTACCTGGCCAAAACCCAAGGAGTAGCAATATTCCATGCTACCGATACAGGGCAAGCAATAGCTTCCCCCATGTCTTTCTCAATAACAGACTATGGACTTTTCTTCCAGGAACTTGTCCAAACCTTCCTTAAAACCAACTATGCTATCCGCTATTACCACATCCTCTGGCAATGCGTTCCAGAACTTAACTATTCTCTGAGTGAAAAAAAATTTCCTCCTATTGGTTTTAAAAGTATTTCATAGAAACATAGAAACATTGAGTGTCCCCTAGTCTTTGTAATTTTTGACGGAGTGAAAAATCAATCCACTTGTACCTGTTCTACTCCACTCAGGATTTTGTAGACTTCAATCATACCTCCCCTCAGCCATCTCTTCTCCAAGCTGAAGAGCCCTAAGCATTTTAATCCCATAGTGTTCTAAATAGTTGCTATAAGTAAATAAATTCCACTCCTCCCCCCCTCCATATTTTGGAGCAGATAAATGAAAACATCTAGAAGGTAATTCTATTAGGGGTCACCTAGATATAAGTGGCATGATTTACATAAATACAGATAGTCAAGTCATTTGCATGCATATACAGTATGGACACATATGCATGTACAGCAAATCCAAAATAAGCTTCCACTTAGACTTTACATACAAAAATCAGGAACCATTTCAAATAGGTGGAAAAATGACCTCTGCTTAACACAACTGCCTCAAAACTTTAAAACCTCCTCTCTTATTTGTCCATTCTTTTATTTATTTTTTTTCTTTTAAAAAATTCTTAATGCAACTTTACTTTTACCAACATTCAGAGGGGCATAATCAAAACAAATGTCTAAGTCCATTGTGGGCCTAGGAGCTAGTCATCCAAAGTCGGCAACGTCCAAAGTGCATTCTCGAAAAATACATCCAAAATTTTTTTTTGTAGAAAATCATCTACTTCTACATCCAGCCGTTTGATTGTCCAGACCACTAGTATGTCTATCTTTATACAACATTCTTGTCCAAAAAAATCATCCAAGTCCCAAACGCCTAGAACAAGCCCTTTTGGACATGAGAGGGGCCAGCAAAGTGATGGACTGGCTACCCAGACATGGCAACATGGCACCTTACAGGGCACTGATGTGAAATTCACAAAAAAGGTGCTACATAAACATCTCACGATAACTCCCTTGCAGGTCATGGTGAGCTCCCTAAAACACTCCCAAAACCTACTATACCCACCTGTCTTCAACCCCAATAGCCCTTATGGCAGTACAGTAGGGTTGTTGTTGTTTTTTGGTGGAATCACATTTTCCATCATGAATGCAGTAGTTAGAGTGACTTATGGGCCTGGGCCCTACTCTCTATGGTTCACTAGCCCACTTCTCAGACTACTTAAGCCACCTCTGTGCAGCTCTACTAGGCTTTCCTATGCTAGGTGCTAATGTTCTGGAGGCAGGTATGTACATTTTTATTCTAATTTTTATGGTGGTGTGGGGGGAGGGGGGGTCAGTGATCACTGGGGGAGTGTGTGGGGGTCTGTACTTTGTGTCTACAGTAGTTATCTGGGCACTTTGGATAACTTCTGGGCACTTAGACATGTTTTTAGATTGTCTAAGTCACAATGTATAAGTTCTGTCCAGGCAATCTCATCAAACTTTCGATTATCCCTGCAGTACGACTAAGTTTAGGTCGGGCCACATCCCTCCCTAACCACTCCTCCAAAAATGCCTGTTTCAGCTCTGGGTGGACAGCGGGATTCAGAGGTCTAAAAAGTCTCTGGATACGTCTAAAAACCCATTTCGATTATTGGCACTTGGACAACCTGTCTTTTAGGCTGTCCAAGTTTCAATTTGGGCAGGTTTTTAGACGTATTTCTGTTTCAATTATGAGCCCCTCAGTGTCTGAACTTTTTCTCAGTTCTCTTAAATAAACCCAGAAATGTACAATAAAAATTCTCAACTTACTTGTCAGGAGGTTATAGATATAAAGGTTTCAGCTGTGGCAACTTCAATATGGTTGTCATAAGAGAAGCTTATTTGAAGGATCTTCAAAACCTCCCCATATACAGGATCTAGATTCTCATATATCCTTTAGGGTTTATATTCCTTCAGGGCTTATATTCCTTCAAAAGTGCATTCCCAAAAGTTCTGAGAAGCTCATATGATAACAACAGCAGACAGGATATAATCACAAAAGCTGTGGAATAATGGTGCCAGAACTACTGCTATTAATTCACAGGCTGCAGGTATAGGCCAATTTTTTGCTTTGAAATAGAAACTGCATAAGCATCCAGCAATAGCTTCAAATTTATAAACATCATTTATATTATTCTTTCATATATATGACAAGATGTTCTAATAGTACACAATAGATTACTTAATAAATTTCAAGTGTTCCCATTTATTTTCTCTTGTGTGCTCACTAGGTTCAAAACTATCTAACCAAAATGATTGAGGCATTTAACAAAGATGCTGAAATAGTCATATGACAAGGGAAGGGGTAAAATGCGGACCTGACGGACCTCGAGGATCTAAACCCGCACGTCCTTAAAAATCTGAGGTCCATGCCGCTTGTAGTTAGTTTCTGGCTCTGACAGACCTCAGTGACAATTTAGTTCTGACGGATCTGTCTCAGCATAGGGAGGGAAAAGAATTAGGATCCGTCAGCACTACAATGTCACCGAGGTCTGTCAGAGCCAGAGACTAGTGCTAGTGCTGGAGCGCGGGCTCTAAAACGAATCCTTTAAACTGGTTTCCTGCAGCCCCAGTAAATCGGCTCTGACAGACCTCGGTGACATTGTAGCGCTGACGGATCCTAATACTTTTCCCTCCCTATGCTGAGACGGATCCGTCAGCGTTAAATTGTCACCAAGGTCTGTCAGAGCCAGAAACTAACTACAAGCGGCACGGACCTCAGATTTTTAAAGACGTGCGGGTTTAGATCCGCGAGGTCCGTCAGGTCCGTGAGGTCCGCATGTTACCTCTTCCCATATGACAATTCATCCAATCAAAATGATCAAAAATAATCCACTAATACACAGTTCAATTGCTATTTAAATCCTTCAATTCAAACCCCATCCCTCCCATAACAAGACCAAAGTAGAAGGAGAAAGTGAGTTTGATGGTTCAAGACCTGCAATTTTGTTTACATTTATGGTGATATGAAGAATCTGTATATTCTCAAACAGGCCTGGTAGTAGAGAAGGCAGCCCAACAAGGATGGAGCATGTAGTACGTACCCTGTTAGTTCAGCAGTGAAGGTAGTGTTGATGTCCCATGACCCAGTGGTAGAGAAACCAGCAATACTCTGCTAGGCTCAACCAAGGTGTAGTCAGTGGTACTGTGTATCTAGGTCAGAAATGGGATATTCAAAATTTCCTAGATATCTTACACAAGGATAGCTGAACTTGGAGTCTTTCTTAAAATACAGATAAGGACAAGCTTATACTTTAACACAAGAAAAGACATCAGCAAATATCACACGGGAGAGTGTGGCGCAGTGGTTAAAGCTACAGCCAGTTCAAACTCATGCTGTTCCTTGTGACTCTGGGTAAGTCACCTAATCCCCCCCGTTGTCCCAGGTACATTAGATAGACTGTGAGTCCAGCAGGACAGACAGGGAAAAATGCTTGAGTACCTGAATAAATTCATGTAAATCAGTGTCTCACAAACATTTTGAAGCCGTGGCACACTAAACTCGGGGTCGTTTCTGGAGGACACGGATGTCGATGTAATGACATCTTGCGCATGCGTGATGTCATTACATCAACATCCATGCATGCGTGGAAGCCCTCTAGACAGGGCCCTGAGCTTGCTATTACTACATAGGAGGGGGGGGGGTAAAGAGTATGAGAGGAGGAGGGGTGCCAGTGAGGAGGAGAGGTGCCAACACTGGACGACTGCCTATAGGATGTGCCTCTTGTTGTGAGAGGCACATTTTCTAGGCAATCAGCCAGCAGCTCTCCTCCTTGCTGGCATCTCACGGCATACCCGGAATCTCGTCGTGGCACACAGGGCTCCTTTTACAAAGCCGCGCTAGGGTCTTAACGCGCGGAATTGGATGCGCTAACTTGCCGCATGCGCTAGCTGCTACCGCCTCCTTTTGAGCAGGCAGTAGATTTCCAGCTAGCGCAGCTTTATAAAGGAGCCCACAGTTTTCAATACACTGATGTAAACCATTCTGAGCTTCCTTGGGAAAATACAGTAGCATAGAAAATTGAATAAATAGTGACTCAAACATTTTTATTATTGATCTCAATTAAAGAAGGTCTTATCTTCAAGATCATCTTATATTTGAACCAATTTAATAGTTTTAAATGGGTACTACCACAACCAGACACAGGAGAACCCAGAAACCATTCACAAACCCTCCAATCAGAGACATCAAATGGAAAAAACTGTACGATGGCCTACTAGCCACACAGGCAGCAAAACTAGACCACCAACCCTTTTCTGTAATTCTGAAATCCTCTTCTGTAACCACCTTGAACCTCAAGGTAATGACGGAATAAAAATCACTAATGTAATGTAATATATAAAGTAGATGACATCTTATAGTATAGTTATTAGAGAAAATACAAATAGACCATTTTATATATTTATGCAAAAAGAAACAAAACTAAGCAAGCTGTTCTTAAAAAATGAAAAAATAAAATAATTGAATAAAGATACACACTGATTGTCACTAAGGTTGCATCATGAAGAATAATGGACAGACATTTATTATAGTGTAAGGTCATGTTATTGACAAGCTGAAATATAATATTATTTACCAAATAAACCCTTTTGAATAGTCATTCTATCATTCCCAAGGGTAATATATATAACATTCATTTTCTCACAGGTATTTATTCCTGCCAGATTATAAAATGACATTTCAGAGACTTGGTTGATGATTCCCAAACAATGCAATTTGAATAGTAAAATCGTAGATAAGGGGCATGTTGCCACTATGATTTATTCAGGGGAATACTAAAAAGGCTTTCCTAGTTGATATATGGTCACCTGCTGCATAGACTTTGGAAAAACAGATAAGTGATCTTTGTCTTTCTAAGAAGTGTTTGTTCTAAAACTATTTGACAGTGAGTTGACAACCCGTACAATTGATTTCTCGAGAGGAGTTATAAAATGTCAAGGTTAGAAATAACTTTACAGAAAACACAATGCATGAAAGAAATTACTTAATCCAGAATAAAATCAGGGCAATCCATGTACACTTTCTTCAGAATAATTTTCAGAAGAGTTGGCCTTTCCCTAGAAAACTTTGGAAGTTACATGGAGCAGAATTACTCACAATTTACCTCCATTTAGTGAGTATAAAGCACAGGTGAATTTCACAATGTACTTCTTGTTCTCTGTGCAAAAAATGTGTTCACTCCTGAGGCTTTGTTTAGATTAGTTATATGTCTATTCCAGTCTGTGTTTGTAGTTTTTCTTGGGTAAGCAAACACAGAAATAGGTTAATTGCAAACATAAATAAATATTTTGGACTCAGTTAAATTTAAGTGAATTTTCAAATAGGAATGGGCAGAAAAACTTGCCTCAGGTGTAGTAACATAATATACGAGTGGCATCAGATAAAGACCTGAACGGTCCATCCAGTCTAGCCATTAATTACATGCCTTATTAAATTATGATTAAATTAAACTGACTTTTTTCTTTGATATTTCTGGGCCATAGACCATAAAGTCCACCCAGTGCTGTTCTTAGGTTCCAACTACTAGAGTTTCCATTGAAGCTCACTCCAGCCTATCCAACCATCTCATCGTTTGCGGGATATATACCATAAGTCTGTGAAGCAACGTCCTCATGTTCCAAGTTACTGGCGTTTCCATTGATGCCCTGCCTAGCCCATCCTACACCAAATCACCATATACTGGACATAGACTGTGTAAGTCTGCCCAATACCGGCCTCAGGTCAATTTGTACCACTTATTTTCTAATTAGAAATCCTCTGTGTTTAGCCCACACTTTTTAAAATTCTGTCACCATTTTCCTTTCCATCACCGCCCTTGGGAGGGCATTCCAGATATCAACCATCCTCTCCATGAAAAATAATTTCCTAATATTACTCCTAAGTCTATCTCCCATAATCTCAATTTATGTCCTCTAGTTTTACCATTTTCCTTTCTCTGGAAAAGATTTGGTTCTATATTAATACTTTTCAAGTATCATATCTCCCCAGTCTCTAATCTCCTCCAGATTATACATATTCAGGTCTTCTAGTCTCTTTTCGGGAGCTAATCAAAGAAGCCGCTGAGCATCGAGCAGGCAGTGCCAAAGCGCGCTCCTGCAGGTTGCCACTCAGCGGCAGAAGAAATCAGCTGCCACCGACCGGGAGGAGGTAGGAGGATGGGGCAGGGTGCACTGCAGAAGCCTGGGAGGGAGGAGGCTGGGTGCAGGGGGTAAAGAGTTGGGAAGGTAGGGAGGACAGATGCTCAGGGGGGTTGGGAAAGACAGATATTGCACGTACTGGGAGATGGTTGAGAAGGACAAATGCATGGGCTGGGGTGGGGGGGGGGGTAGGAAAGGATGAAAAAAGAAATGCTGCATAGGTAGAGTAGTGGGAAAGGAGAAAAATAAATGCTGCCGGTGGGAGAGGGAAAAGGAACAGAGAATTGTTGGACATAGGTGTGTGGCGTGAGAGGGAAAGAGAGATGATGTATATGGGGATAGGAAAAAAGAGGGAGAATTGTTGGACATAAAAGTGGTGGAGAGGAGGAAAGAAGAAATGTTACACTGGGAGGGAGGAGAGATGACCCAAAGAAGGGAGAGATGTCATACCACTGAAATGGGAAGGAGAGAGAGAGAAATGCCAAACCACAGAAAGGAGAGAAGAGAGATGCTAGACCTCGGAAAGAGGGAGGGAAGGAGAGAGAGATGCCAGACCATGGGAGAGGAGAGAGCTGATTAAAAAGCTTAATTGAGCTTATTATTCAATTTAGATAGACGCCTATCTAGTTGGGCGCCTCCAAAATAGGTGCCTAATATTAGGCGCCGGTTACAGAATTTGGGCCTTAACCTCTATTGCCCCAAGTACATAAAAAAAAGATTGTGAGCCTACTAGGTTGGAGAGGTTGTAACCCTATACTTCTACTAAGACTCAGGGGTCCTTTGATTAAGGTGCGCATTTAGTGCATGCTAAATCGGTTAGCATATCTTAATAAAAAATTTGGACCATGACTTAGCCTATGTTTTAGATTTTGGCCCCATATGTGATTGAGTTTGACACCCCTGGTCTAGCTGTACCCCAAGATTCCTAACTTGTGATTTGAGGCGGGATTTCATATCTCCCAAAATAGATTTTTATATTAGGTATGGGCCCACTTGTGTTAGGAACTACAGGGAATTCTGTACAATATAAGATGTGTGAAGGCATTTTAAAATATTTGAGGATCACATTTATGTACAGGGCATGTACTGTCAAAAGGCCATTAATAGAGGAAAGCTAATGGGTCATCTGTTGAACAGTAACATGCTACAACAGCATTAGCAGAAGTATCAATACACAAAAACCCAATAGGAAGAACATTAGCAGAAGCCATACCCTTTTGAGTTAGTTTCAACTAGGGTCACCGTATGACTCCAGAAAAAGGACAGATTGAGACATCCAGGTTATACTTCTATTGCTTTCAATGGAAGTAAAACCCGGATATCTCAATCTGTCCTATTTTTTTCTGGAGCCATACAGTAACCTTAGTTTCAACAGAGAGGAGAGCTGATACTAGGACTCCATCCTACACTGAAAGTAGATGGAACAAGAAATCTAAGTACCCATACTTTCCTTGCTGAAGTGGCATGTAAGCAGCCTTAATACCCATCTAAGCAAGTCACTATAGAGGAGATAGGGTAGTGCTTGACATTCTAGTCTAGGCCAAAGAGGTGCCTAGCCATGTTTTCGGCTTTTACTTGCTTGATATCTGGAAATAATTTCTCTGCCTGCTACATTCCTGAGCAATAAGATTACCATAGCTGAGATTATTTATTTTTTAAAAATTTATATACTGCCTAAGTTCTAAGTGGTTCCAAGCAGCAAACATTCATAATATTAAATGACTAGTGCCTTGGACTCCAGCTCTTCAAAGGATAGTTTCCCTTGGTGGGGTTGTCCTTCTGGTTTAAATGCATCTTTAGTAGACCCTCTTTTAGCTTCTGGCAATAAATTGCCCTTTTTCATGCCTTTCAAGTTTGTATTCTCTGTTGATTCTAGCCTCTTGTCAGTTAATGTCGTTCCTTCCTATCTATGGAAAAAATAGGTTTAATGTCTAACATAGTCTATTTTGTTTTGGTTGCCCAGTTTATCTGAAGGTATGATGCCTTCTTCCTGGAAGAACACATCAGTGCATTCATTGCTAATTAAACAACCCTGACTTTATTGATTCTGTTCTATTCTCCTTTTCCTGGCTAAACTCACTATGAAGGTTGTGATTTAGCAATTGTCCTCCTTCCTAGATGCCACTAATTGTTTTCATCCTAAGCAGTCTAGATTTAGGCAGGGGCACAATCTTAAATCCACTGTAATGGCTACTTTGAATGAAATATATAAGATAATATTCATATTCTTTATAGCCCATGTTACTTGAGATTCACAATTCCAGGTCTCTTGCTCAGACACTTTGCATTTAGTTGAGAATAGAGTAAGGCTTCATAGACTCATCCGCAATCCCTTAAAGTTTGATCTGTTTGATTCTGTAGGAAAAAGGGAGATCTTTTTTTTTTTCTTTTTGCCTAGTTATGGTCATCTCTCATATTCCCTTGAAAGATTCCCTGCACTCCTCAGGGGTCTTGTTTGACAGCTCTTTATATTTCAACTTTACTGAAGAACCCATTTGGTGCTCTAGGCTTATTAGATCTCACAGTCCTTTTCTTGATCGGAAATCTATGACTAATCTTTTGTACGCCTTGATTTTCAGTAGATGACTGTGGTAACTCATTGCTTGAGGACTTCTACATGTACTGGGGGCTTCCCCCCCATACCACCCCTCATAGCACTAATGGTAAGGCTTTATAGTGGTAGGACCGGCGGTGCACATATGTCCTGTGCACAATTGTTGACGCGTCTTTGTTGACGCACCAATGTTTGGCACGCTTTAGTTATGGAACCCTGGATACAGAGGGAGATGCCTAAAACCTGATTAGATCAGATGCCTAAGGCCCCACCCCTTGGTGTAATGGGGAGGGGAAGGTTATCATGTAGGACTGGCGGCCCGAAGCAGGAGCCTCGGAGTGGGCTTCCTGCTTCCAACTTTTTAAAAAGGTATGGGGAGGTTTGAGGGTTCGGGGTTGGGGTGGGACACCTGGTGGCAGGAAGGAGTGGGCATCCCTCCTGCCATTTTTGGGGGTTCAGGGAGACGGTGGCTCAGGGGTACCTGGGGTGGGGGGGGGGCATGGCGCTGGGTTGTTCTGCAGGACAGAAGGGAGTGGGCATTTCTCCTGCATATTTTTGGGGAAGGGGAGGGGATTGGTTCGGGGGAGTCAGTGGCTCAGGGAAGGGGGGGTCAGTGTGTGTGTGGGGGCTTTATTCTTTTTTTTTTTTAAGGGGGCAGATTGTGCGTGTGTAACACACAAACATCTGTGCCATTAAAAAAAAAAGAAGCCCTAACAGCAGTGACAGGAGGCTGCTTCCCCTGTCACTACTGTTAGGGCTCTGCGCATGTGTCAATTGCTCACTAAGCAATTGATCGGGCGTGTTTGCATGCAAACTTGATAGCGCATCAATTGCTGCTCAAGAATCGACTAGAGAATCGACCAACAGCAATCCAGTCGGTATCTTTTGTGCCTCTAGCCATATGTCTGCATTTAAGTGTGCCCATTTAGCCACCCCCACTTATGCCAGCTCAAAGGCTGATGTAAATTCAGGTGCCTAAATATGACAAATGCAGGTATTCTATGAAAGCATAATCTGGATGTGCTCTTTCCACATGAATGCCCCTTTTGAAAATGTGGGCCCTAGAATTTATGTGCCCAGCTTATTCAATAACGACTAAGGGCAGTTGTAGAACTGCAAATTGGTGCCAATTAACTCGAACTATAGGCAATAATTGGCTGTTAAATTATTATATTAATTTGCATACAAAACTGACCTTATTCTCTAATAAAGTGCATACAAATTGAAGCTTAGCGCCAGATGTGTGTGTGCTTTTTATAAATAGAATCAGGGGAATACGGTATAAAGAGCAAGCACAAAAAACAGCACAGAGGCCTAAAGAACTGGGACTAATAAGGCACAATTCCCTCTTGCTTCTCTGCTCCATTTCTGCATTTGTCAGTTAACACAGGAATTAGAGCATGCAAATTTTCAAGTCGCTGCAGTTAAGGCAAGACATACGCCATTACAGAATGAAAAACAGAAAGAGGAAACATGTCATCAAAGAAAGGGCAAGCTGCTACTAAGAACTGGATTGCAGTCCTTTCTGCACCAGGCCTGCCATATTCTTGTATGAAAAGCTTGGATACTATAAGAATTGATTGCAGATATAAGGGGTTAATTTGTCAAGATTTAATACTGGTGTTTTTGATTGGTATTGTATATTGCCAGAAATGATTAAAAAATTAGATTCATGGCTCTCTTTTAATTTTAAGCAGACGGTTTTAGCAGTTCAAAACAGTCTTTCCCACGGATTATCATTCTTGCCAAATTATCTTCAGGCCTCTTTCTTTTGAAGTTTGCAAAAGTAAATCCAGAGGAACAGTGCACAAAAATGTATTCCTCAGAACAGTATGAATTGGAGCAGCATGTATAAACATACTTCTAATCATCCATCTGGCTAAATGATTGCAAACAATGTGAAATGAAGATCACACGTCTTCAAAGCTAATCTTAACAGTGTTTTGGAATTGCACAACTGGTTAGCAGTATGTGTATGCATGTGTATCTGTGTGAATACCCTGTGAAAGCATTCTAAATCTTTCTTCACATGAATATAGATTCCTCTACAGGTCTTTTCTTGTTTTCTGCAGAAATAGAATACTTTCCCATAAAGTCTGCTGAAAAATGGCTCTTTTTTTCCTCACCAAGCAACTCGGTTTATACCAATCTAAAAATACGATGAAAAAAAGAGAGAGAATTTTTCATGCTACAATTAACAGATTGTAATAAACACATAAATACAAACCGTACCATATTCAGACTGTGGGAGATAGCCAGCTGTCTCCCATGGTACTCAGTGAACTGGAAATTCAATGCCAGCGCTTTATCCGGTGACTGGAATTGAATTTCCTTTTTTTTTTGGCTGGCCGAGACATAGCCTGCTAAACTGAAATTTATCAACTGGCTGGCTAAGTCATAATGGCCAAAGATAGATCCATGGAAAAAGCAGGCCTATCTGGCCGCTGAACTTAGCTGGTCAGCCATTGAAAATTGGTGATGACTGGCTATGTTGCACAAGGTAGCTGGTCACTGGGCTATTTGCCGAATGGGATACTCTGTGGGAGTATACTGAAAACTTCACTTTTTCCCTAAAAAAGAGGGTAAAGTTAAGTTTCCAGTAAATGAGGGGGGTTACAACCCCCCAAACCCCCCACAACGCCGGCACGATCTCTATTAAGTAAAGTGGGGGGGGGTTCCCCACCAACACTCCCCGTCGAAGCCCCTTAAAATACTGTTTTTCTTCGGCGCGCTTCCGCCTTGCACTCAGTTGTCTGCGCTGGGTTGTCAGTGCGCCTTTGTCGTCGCGCGCTGTTGACTATGAACCGATCACAGTTGTCAAGTGGCCCCAGCACCACTACTTCCTGCACTGCCCCTTTTACAAAAGCGTGCTTGCATTTTTAGCGCCGGCCGTGGTAGTAACAGCTCCGATGCTCATAGGAATTCTTTGAGTGTTGGTGCTGTTACAACCGCGGCCGGTGCTAAATTCGTCAAGGAATTTTATCTCTCCAGTATGCCCTGATGCTACATTTACCCAGTTAATATCACCCATTATTATTGTGTTACCCAGTTTGTTAGCCTCCCTAAATTCTGATAACATTTCAGATTTGTTTGTTTATTCAGGTCAGGAAGACTGTAGTTCACACTCCCCTTTACACATGGAATTTCTACCTTTAGGGATTCCAAGGTATGTTTTGGTTCCTGTAGGAGTTTTAGTATATTCATCTTAACATATAATACTATGCCTTCACCAATTCAATCTGCCCTATCACTGAGCCATAATTCTGTGTAGGACTATCTTGGCCACACACCCAAACACTGAGTTCATTTTATTTTCTCCACTACAAGGTATTTTGAGGATTTACAAACCAATGAGATAACTGAGGTCAGAGACTATACATTATTAAGAAACTAGATGCTGTTTATTTTCAATTGCAGGCCCAAGTGCAAGGAATCAAATTGCAATGCTCTTTAGATTATTTTCAAGAGCGCATACTACCTCCTATTTTGTAGATCAGAGTATTGCAAATTGTGTGCTGCACGAGATTCCAGGTGTGCTTTGAGACATTGGAGAGGAAGAATTGCGCTACCGCCGGTTGGCTGCCTACAAAACGTGCCTCTTGCGGTGAGAGGCACATCCTGTAGGCAGTCAGCCGGTGCCAGCACCTCTCTTCCTCCCCAGCGCCTCTCCACTCTGTACCTCGTCTCTTCCAGCACCCCCATTGGTGGCTTAGGTCCCCGTAGGGCCTTCATGCATGTGTGGACATCAATGTGATGACATCACACATGCGCACGTCATCATCACATTGACATCCGTGCACTTCTGGATGCCCTCGAGCTGTGACCACCAGTATAGTGTGCCGTGGCTTCGCAAAGTATGCGAGACACTGTTGTAGATGGTAAGAGCTTCTTCATTATCCATATGCTAACTAGATAGTGCAGGGTAATATAGAAGCACTAACTGGATAGCACAGGAATGCCCACTCTCCACCCCTAATGCCTTCTCAAAAAATATAAAAATGTTTTAGTGCAATGTTAGCACATGCACATTCCAAATCTGCCCCATCATATTGTTGTGCGTCCCTTGGTAATCCATTTTGCTGCATTAGGTGTGCTTTAGCACCTAACGCAGATTACAAGGGTGTTCAATAATTTATTTATTTCAGTATGAAAGAAAAGAGTTAAATTTTTTTTAAAAAAAATATAGTCCTCTGATAGCTCCATCTACTTCAACCACTTTTCCTGCAATGACTTTAAGCTCTTTGAAAAGAATTATTCTGTTTGACCTTCAAAACAGGATGTCACAGCTTACTTGACGTCTTCATCACTTGAAAACCGCTTAAATTTAGACATTATGGTTTTTTTTTTATTTAATATACCACCAATCCTTATACAATGACGGAATGAGGGGGATAACAATTAAAACAATAACAACAAAACCAATATATAGGCATATAATAATTTAAAGAAACACTGATATAAACCAGGACAACATAGAGACAAAAGAGGGATAGCTGACAATATAATATTTACCAAATGAGAAGAGAGACAATTAAAAAGGTGTTCATATCTTTGCTCTTTCTGGGTCAACTTGGGTTAGAACATTGCTAGCAAAGCTGCAATGCCTCCTGCCTCCCATTACTCACTCTCCTTTTGGCTCCCACAGTACATTTCACTTGCTTGGCAGCAGAAGTAGACAACCATTAGCTGCAGGAGGAGATTTTATATCAGCTGCTTCCAAGCACAGCATGGGTACTGTTCTTGAAACTACATCCGCTCTTAATGGACCTACAGTAGAGCAGTCAGGGAGGCTGAAACTGAACACAGCAGCCCTGCTATGTTCAGAAGCATCCAAGATCAAATGAGGGGTCATTGCAAAAAAGTGCATTAACGCTCTGCTTAGGGTTAGCACACCTTTACTCCTGGATTCTATATATTGCACCAAATTTGTACACAAGACCAAGATGTGCACGCAAATTGATTGAGTAATGAACCCTGTGGGAGTGTGTGGCGCAGTGGTTAAAGCTAAAGCCTCAGCATCCTGGGGTTGTGGGTTCAAACTCACGCTGCTCCTTGTGACCCTGGGCAAGTCACTTAATCCCTCTCTTGCCCCAGGTACATTAGGTAAGCTGTGAGCCCACCAGGACAGACAGAGAAAAATGCTTGAGTACCTGAATAAATTAATGTAACCCGTTCTGAGCTCCCCTGGGAGAACGGTGTAGAAAAAATTGAATAAATTTAAAAAAAACACCCTTAGCTTTCAATAATTGAGTGCTAACAACCAATTATAGAAGTTGACACTCATTAAAATCTGCACATGTATCTGGCTGAATGCCATTCTATAAGGCAGGATGCCCATCCAGTGGCATAGAAAGGGGGGGGTGGACCACCCCGGACACCATCATCACAGGGGTGCCAATGTCAGTGCCTTTCCTCATCTACCCCCCCCCCCCCCCGCCCCGTACATCTTGCCGCTCACAACATTCTCGGCTCCCTTCTGATGTCACTTCCTAGTCACGGGACCAGAATGTGATGTCAGAAAGGAGCTGAGGCTGGCATGAGCAGTAGGTAGAAGATGTTGCTCGCACCAGTGAACATTTGAAGAGATACACAGGGGCAGGGTTGTTCAAATGGCAGGCAAGAGCAGAGGGTGCATGGCATGACAATGCTAAGCACCACTGCCACAGGTGCCATCCTCCCTCACTATGCCACTGTGCCTATCTCTATTACTGCATGATTCAAAAAGGGATGTGGC
Organism: Geotrypetes seraphini; assembly: GCF_902459505.1. Classification (NCBI taxonomy): domain Eukaryota; kingdom Metazoa; phylum Chordata; class Amphibia; order Gymnophiona; family Dermophiidae; genus Geotrypetes; species Geotrypetes seraphini. The sequence goes on from NC_047092.1 coordinate 70,436,733, forward strand.
CATGAAGGAAACACAATAGCCAACCTTGTCTCCAATTGACCATAAACCAAAACAAAGACAACTGCAGACAGATGTACAAAGAGGCAGGCTAAATTTATTAAACCGAAAACATGAATGCGGTTAATGTTATGACCTTGAACCAAACCAAAGGACGCGATATGGTCCATGTTTCAGTGAACACGCCTTCATCGGGGTCCCAGGTGGATAAGGTATCAATTCAAACCGCAAACAAAAACTTAGCCTTTCTAAAAACACCGAGCAGCAGTGAGACAATCACTTTGAAAAGCTTGCGTTTTTAGAAAGCCTAAGTTTTTGTTTGCGGTTTGAATTGATACCTTATCCACCTGGGACCCCTAATGAAGGCGTGTTCACCGAAACACGGACCGTGTCGTGTACTTTGGTTTGGTTCAAGGTGGTAACATTAACCGCACTCATGCTTTTGGTTTAATAAATATAGCCTGCATCTTTATATATCTGCCTGCAGTTGTCTTGTTTTTTTGTTATAATCAAAAATCAGGAGCCCTATTTATGATAATTAAGGATTGTTACTACAATAACTGGGCTGAACTGAGAATTAGGTATAAAACCTGAGTAGTTATGGTGCTTGTAGCCCTATAGATATTGGGTTCAATTAAGCTAGAAGCCCAAAAGAAGATGAGGATAGGGCTTGTCTTCCAAAAATGTATTTGTCTTTTCACACCAGAGTCAATTTATTTCTTGCATCTTGAGTGTCCTTCATGAACTGTGGTAAATATTTGGGGTTTGACATATGGCAGTTGCCAAAAAAAGATTTTTATTGGGGAGATATCTCGGGCAGGCACAAATTTATCACAGTTTGGACTAAGAAATTTGAGGCAACACTTTTGTAGCTGTTCCACTAATACTTTCTGCTTCATGGCAGAACCAGAACATAAGGAGTTAACCATCAACTTTTAATTGCTTTCCACAAATGCCAGGAACAACCTTGGGCCCTCTTTATTTTTCTTTTTGCTATGCAGCTCCAATCATTTGGTACTGGAGAAAACCTGTGAATATTACGGTATTTACTTTTCCTCCCATGGAAAATGTGCTGTGCCGCTTTCTTTCACATCATGCTGTTATATTACATTAGCATGGAATACGAAGTAAAGTGTCAGGACTGAAATTTTAAAAGATCCTATTTCACAGCCTTCTTTTCCCCTTTTTTTTTTCAAAAACGCAGTGCCACCATTACATAAACTCATCTTTTCTATTTTACATTTTTATTCCCGCATACCACAGATTTAGCCAAGTCATGCAAGTCTGATACTACAATATGCAAAAGAAAAGTCCCTATGGTATTACAGTTCTCCTGGAATGGTATAGATGCTCTGCTCTTAACTACATCGGGATATTTCTTAATTTCTTTAGCAACACACCAGAAAATTTTCTATTATTTATATAACACAGAACAGCATCGATGCAGAGTATAATGCATTCTCATAGCAGTGTACACTGCTATTAGAAAAATACAAAGCACTCATTCAAATCATACAGAGACTCTGTTTATCTATTTTACAATCATCGCTCTAACTTATCTACCTTACATCATGGAGCACAACCTTCAAGTCAAATTGTGCCAGGCATGATCTTATTCATATCTGACAAAAGACTTTAATATCCAAATATGCAGGTTCAGTCTAACCACTAGGAAGACTAGATATCTGCCTAAGGTGATAGTGTTTGGGGGATCCCAGTGGTGCAGCAGTCAGCATTGCTAAACAAGATTTGGCATGGTCAGTGTGAGCACAGTACAAGGCCTGCTGCGTCCCACCCCCTCTGAAAGGGAAGGAGTGAGGGAAGAGTAGAGGAGTGATGGGGGAGATACTGGACACTTCAGTAGGGAGTAATGAAGAATAGGAGAGATGCTGAAAGTCACAAGTGGGAAGCAGGGAAGCAAATGGGAAATGCGGGGCATGAGATGGAGTAGAGAATGGGTGATTTGATTTATTAATTTCATATACCTCTTTTTACCTAAATGTGAGGGCATTTTATAGTTAGTAAACAACATTTGAAGTTTGGTCGATTCAAAGTGGGATTTCTGGCATTGCACATTTAGAGGTAATACAATTGACTTGACCCAGTTAACCTGGAAATTAATGAGAATGAATGTATAGTTTGCATCAAGTATGGTAAAGATGATTCCACTTTGAATAAATAAACTACCTTTAGCATAGAGAGAGAGACTTTAGCTTCAACTCCATGTATGGAAACACCCTTTATTAATGAATTATGTTGCATGGTTATTGCTAGTAGCTCAAGAGCCAAGTTGCCTCTAATTGTAAAAACTTGCTCACAATAGTATGCTTAGAGCAAAAATTTGCACATGCAAGTTATAGAATAGTGCCCATTATGCACATAACTTAATATAATTAGTTGCTAATTGGCTTTAACAATCAATTACTGGCTATAATTGGTGTTAATGGCTGCAAATTGGCACTAATTAACAGTTAATGTCACATCTAAATTTAGGCAAAAAAGGCCCTAATTCTATAAATATGCATATAATTGAAAGGAACACCCATGATTGGCTGCCAGATGGCGGTAGAATGCCTACCACCACCCTGGCGAAAGGTTGAGGAAGTTCCTAAATTGGTAGGCTACCACCTGTCTGCAACTTGGGCCTAAAATACCAGAGCCTCTCATTCCACGCTCAATATCTGCCCCTAACCAGGCCTATTTTTTGCCTCAGTGTAGATGCCAACATGGCATCTATGGAGACTGGCATCTACCTGAAAATTATTTTTTAAAATAATTTTTAATTGGTTTTTAATGGCACTGTTCAATTAATTGCGCTGATTGAACCAAATCAAAAAAGTTAAGTTAGGCACCAAGATCAGCTAGGCATTTTTTTTTTTTTTTAAGAATCAGAGCTCAATTGCCTGATATTCAGACCATGAGAGATAGCTGACTGTCACCTGCAATCCCTGGCAAAACTAGAAATTCATTGGCTGGACAGCTAAGTCATAGAAGCTGAAGGAATTTATAAATCTATATTTTCTGCTGTTCTGAATTGTACAGTTGTAGATAGTCAGTGTTATAAACAAGGAATGTAGTATAGAGACCAGCATACAGTATTTCTTACTGAAGGCCATTGCTAACCTACAGAAAGGGGGTCTGCACAGAAACAGATGTTACTGAACACATGTGTTTGATGAGTCCAGTGATTTACTATGCCAGATACTGCAAGTGCTAGGAGCTGCTAGGAATATTACTCTCTGTCAGAATAGGTGGTGCCAGAGGATATCACTCAGTGATGGGCAGTTAATAAAATTAATAATTGTGTTACTAATCAGTATCACATGTATGCACTAGTTAGCCATGTATTTATTTTCCGAGGTGTATTTATGGAAGCATAGTTTTGTAACATTTAAGATATGCTGTAAGTTTTGTATTCCAGACTGAGAATCTGTTTGCTAAATTCCTATTTATTTATTTAGATTTATATCCCATCCTCCCCAAAGAGCTCAGAATGGATTACAGTTTACAAGCAAGATGGAATCGATGGGGTTAGGAGAGACACTAACTGCATGGGTCAATGATTGGCTGAGTGGCAGACTTCAGAGAGTGGTAGTTAATGGTACCTTCTCTAAAACATCGGAGGTGAACAGTGGAGTGCCGCAGGGCTCGGTCCTGGGTCCACTCCTTTTCAACATATTCATAGGGGATCTGACTCAAGGGCTTCAAGGTAAAATAACACTATTCGCTGATGACGCCAAACTATGTAATATAGTAAGTGAATGCAGTTTACAGAATTATATGGCGCAGGACCTGTTTACATTGGAAAGTTGGTCCTCAACCTGGCAGCTAGGCTTCAATGCTAAGAAATGTAAGGTCATGCACCTCGGAAGCGGAAATCCATGCAGGACGTACTTCTTGAACGGAGAAACTTTAACTAGGACTTCAGCAGAACGAGATTTAGGAGTAATCATCAGTGCAGACATGAAAACTGCCAATCAAGTGGAGAAGGCTTCATCTAAGGCAAGGCAGATATTGAGTTGTATCAATAGAAGTTTCATCAGCCGAAAGCCTGAAGTCATAATGCCGTTGTACAGGGCCATGGTGAGACCTCATCTGGAGTACTGTGTGCAATTCTGGAGGCCACATTACAGTAAAGATGTGCGCAGAATTGAATCGGTTCAGCGGAGAGACTGAAGAGAGACTGAACAAATTGCAGCTCTATACTCTCGAGGAACGTAGGGAGAGGGGAGACATGATCGAAACATTTAAGTACCTCACGGGACGTGTCGAAGTGGAAGATGATATTTTCTTTCTCAAGGGACCCTCGGCCACAAGAGGGCACCCGCTCAAACTCAGGGGCGGAAAATTTCATGGCGACACTAGAAAGTATTTCTTCACAGAGATAGTAGTTGATCATTGGAACAAGCTTCCAGTGCAGGTGATCGAGGCAGACAGCGTGCCAGACTTTAAGAATAAATGGGATACCCATGTGGGATCCCTATGAGGGTCAAGATAAGGAAATTGGGTCATAAGGGCATAGACAGGGGGTGGGTAAGCAGAGTGGGCAGACTTGATGGGCTGTAGCCCTTTTCTGCCGTCATCTTCTATGTTTCTATGTTTCACAGTATTACAATATAGGGTCTACATACAGTGTTGTAATATAACTTCATATAGGATTACTTCTGATTCTGGTGAAGGGTTGAGGAAGTGGCTAGGCAAAAAGGTAGGGTTTTACAGCTTTTCTAAAGTTAAGAAGTCCTTTAAGGGCTCTTATATGAGGAGGTAGGCTATTCCAGAGGTTTGGTAAGAAATGGGAATAGGATCATTTCCAGGGTGTCTGTAGTTGGAGGGAGTGTCCTGATGGTGTATGTAGGTATATTTCATTTTGGAAGCATAGCGTTCTCTTTCGGGTGGAGAGAGGAAATTTGCCTGAGAAGTATTTGGGTGTCATGTTGTAGAGGGATTTATATGCCAACACTAGGCCTTTGAAAATGTATCATTTGGTTATGGGCAGCCACTGGGCCGATATCAGTGCTGTAGAGACAGTCATGGTATTGTAGGTTTTTTCAGTAGTCTTATTGCTGCATTTTGAACTCGCTGTAGTTTGCTGTTAAGACCAATGAATAAAGTGTTGCGGTAATCCAGGCATGTGAGGACAAAGGCATAGAGTAGTTGAGTGAAGTCTTGTTCCGTGAAGTAGTTTCTTATCTTTCGGAGCTGTTAGAGGTATTAGAAGGAAGAAGAGAATACTTGTGAGATATGTTTGGAGAGTGATAGGTTTGAGTCGAGAGTAATTCCTAGGCTTCATACTTCGTCTTTTGCCATCAAGGTAATTGATTTCCAGGTTAGGGAAGGGCGGGTATAGGAGCATTTTTCTTTCCTAATTCATAGTAATTCAGTCTTAGAGGCGTTCAGTTGAAGTCTGTTTGAGGTCATTCAGTGTTTAGTTTTGGATAAGCAGTTGTGGTCTGGGTGTCACGATTTGCTTCTAATGGTAGATATAGTTGAATGTCATCAGGGAAGGAGTGGAATGTCATCAGGGAAGGAGTGGATTTTGATTTGGTATTTTAGGGCTTTGTCAAGATCTGGTGTGATATAGAGATTGAAAAGAAATGGGGAAAATAGGGGCCCCCCTGTGGTTCTCCATATTTGATTTGTTTCAGTTTGTATAGAGTAGTACACTTTGGGATCTTTGGCTCAGAAAGGATTGGAACCAGTGTAGTGCTGTATCACGGACCAATTTCTGCAAGATGGGCAAAGAGGATAGAGTGATCGATGGTATCAAAAGCTGCACGCTGGTCAAGCAAGACATGTAGGATATAATTTCCCTTATCCAGCAGTTGCTAGCAGTCATCTATGATGTCAAGTACTGACATAACATAAAACACTTTCACATATTGCTAAGATGACTGGTTATTAATGATTATCTCAGGACATGCAGGCAGCATATTCTCAACATGTGGGTGATGTCATCCACGGAGCCCCTTAGCGGAGATCCTCGCAAGCAACTTGCTTGTAGAACTTCATAGTTCGTGAGTGCCACACCGTGCATGCGCAAGTGCCTTCCCGCCCAAATCAGGGTGCATGTCTCCTCAATGTCTCCTCAGTTCTTGTTTTTCTGCAGAGCTGAGAAGCACCTGTTTTCTAGCTCTGCCCTGTTGTCCGTTGCCTTCTCCCACCGCGGCTTTGTTTTTTTCTTTATTACTTTTAGTTTCAAGTCACTGTGTGGTGCATGTAAAAAAAAAAAAAAATTTATGTTCTTTTCTTCCGTCGACCGGCTGGGCTGCAGCCCTAGCCGCAAGTCTTTGTTTCGGCTGTGGCCATTGTTTTCTTTCATATCCCGGCTTGTTCCAGGATTTTCGACACTGTAGTCAGTGTAACCGTGTGGGGTTTTCTCACTGTCCTACAACGTTCATGTCTTCAATATTTGAGACCCGACCACCATCCTAAGTCCTGCAACCACAGTGCCACTTTTCAGAAGGGGCTCTTAGGACATGTCGGGTCCAGAATCAGCAACCATCTGCTGAAATGGCCTCATCCTTGACCTTGACCCCATCAGTGGCCTCGATGATAAAAGCCCTCGACCTCGGCCAAGTCTCCTCCCTCGGGGAAGCCCCTGAAGACAGGCAAGTATATTTTTTCCTCTGCAGGTTCACTGGCCACGAATTCTTCAGCCTTTCAACCAGAGTCTCAGGCAATCCAGGCAATAAGTGCAGACCCCCTTCGATGCGTGCCTCCATTAATAGGGAATACTCATTCTCAAGGTCTCTCTCTATGGAGCGCACTGCTGCACCTTCAATACTAGTTCATTGGTATGGTGCCATCTTTCCAGGACTGGGAGTTTAGCACTGTGTTTGCTCAACATGCTCTGGCCTTGACTTTTCTCCCTGCAAGCTAGTCTGAGCATATCCTCGAGATTTGACCTGCTACGTTTCTGAGGCCTCATCCTCGACTGAGTCTTCACCTGGTCAATCCAGGTCATATACTCTAGCTGTCAAGCTTCGAGGCAGTCAAGATGCCTCAATCTGCTTCTGCCTCGAGGTACTCCTCTCCATTGAGGCACCCCTGTTTGAGGCAGGATACGGATTCCTCTTTCCCTCGTGCTTCGATGCTCTTCGGGGACTCTTCCAGGCCCAGGTGGGGTCTCGTGCTGGAGGTCCTCATCAGCCTCATTCCATTCCACCTCGAGGCTTTTCCAGGTCCGAGAATCCTCTTTCGAGGCATGCTGTTGGGGATCTTTGTTTCTCCAGTTTCTACGAGACCTGTGTCGAGGCACTCAATTTTCTCATACTCCTCCTGCCTCTCCGATCTGACTCCTCAATTTGAGTCCGGCTTTCCTAAGGAATTTGGAACCACCTTATTCTATACAGGCCTGATTCCTTGCCCAGGGGTTGACAAGCCTCAGTTGCCCTACTAACCCTTCCTGCTGGATTCTTCTCTCACCTTCCATTCGGGTCTACCCTGTAGTCCCTCTTGGGAGAGTGCATTGATAAGCTTGGCCATCGCCTTTGTCGTACTTTCATGGGGTAAATAGGTTTTTGATTTACACCTTAACCTCTTTTTTGAAGTGCGGCATGACCACCATGCCTTTTTTCTTCTCAGACGTGCCAGCACATCGTTTTGCTGTGTTCCAATATCTGCACCATATCCTGTACCACTTCTGATTATACATGGTCCAGGCGCCATCTTCTGATTTCACCTTTCATCTACAGTCACTGCCTTTTCTGTGGCAATGGGACATCTGGCTTGGTTACGGATTGTGGACATGGATTCCAATCTTCTAAACCGACTGGCTAATATGCCCTATGAATGATTTGAGTTGTTGATGAATCCATTGCACACGCCATCAAAGGCTTTTTAGAGCACCTCTTTGATTCATCCTAAGCCTACACCGCCGCTGGCTCAGCCTTGTGAGCCTTTTCCGCGTCGGAATTCACATAATTCTACTCTGGCTTGTTCCAGGCCTCTACCTCGGAAACAGCCTCAGCGACTCAGTCTGCAAACTCCCCAGACTTCTGCTGTGGTTAAACCTCCGTAGTTTTTTCTTTGCATCCTTTCTTTCAATGATGGGAGCAGATTACACCTCTGGGTTCTTACCATCATCAAGGAGAGTTACCTGCTTCAAATCCCTTGAGGGCTCAAAGTGATTGGTTATGTTCTCTAGATCTCAACGAGGCTTACTCATTTTCAATTCATTCAGCCTCTCTCACATTCCTTTGATTTCGGGTGGGGTATCTTTTCAATACCGAGACCTTCCTTTCAGTCTCGCTTCATCTTCCAGGGTCTTCACAAAGTGCCTGGTGGTGGTAGCTGCAACCCTGCAGACGCAGAGTCTTCAAGTCTTTCCATATCTGGACGACTGGCTCATCATAGTCTCCTTTCAACAGGAGGTTATGGTAGCGACCCAACAGACTATTGTGTTCCTCCAAAGTCTGGGGTTCTAAGTCAATTTTCCAAAGTCCAAGTTGCATCCCTCCCAAACTCTACAGTTATCGGAGCCCTACTGAACACTTCATCTCAGAGTATTCCTGCCTCAATCACATCAAGATGCTTTCATTCACCTTTGCCACCAAGTATCTTCTCTCATGTCAATCTCGGCAAGACAAATGATGGTTCTGCTTGGTCACATTGCTTCTACAGTTCATGTGACTCCTTTTGCCAGACTTCACCTCCGGATTTCTCAGTGGACCCTGGCATCTCAGTGGCAGCAAGCTTGCGATCCGTTCTCTCCACACATTATAGTGACTCCTTTGTTGAGATAGTCTCTCCACTGGTGGATGCTCTCTTCCAATCTTTCCAGAGGTTTGCTATTCTACATGCCCCCCCCCTATCAGAAGATTCTCACAATAGATTCTTCAACCTACGCTTGGGGGATTCATCTTGATGGTCTCCATACTCAAGGCCATTGGTCCAGCATGGATCGTCTATGTCACATCACTCTGTTGGAGCTCAGAGCGATTTTCCATGCTCTCAAAGCTTTTCAACATCTTCTTCAAGACCAGGTGGTCCTCATTCGGATGAACAACCAAGTCACCAAGTACTATGTCAACAAGCAGGGAGGCATGGGCTCTTTCCCTCTATATCAAGAAGTTCTGAAGCTTTGAAATTGGGCAGTTCTTCACAATATCTTCCTCAAAGCTGTCTACATTCAAGGTCATCAAAACTGTCTGGAGGCAAATTGAGTCGTCTTCTGCAACCTCACGAATAGACACTCAATTCCTCTCCTCTACATCAAGTGTTTGCTCAATGGGGAACTCCGCAGATAGATCTCTCTGTGTCCCCCCACAACTATAAGCTGCCTCTGTTCTGCTCCAGGATATACTCCCCTCATTGTCTCACGGCAGATGCTTTCCTTCTGGAATGGATGAATCAGTTTCTCTATGTGTTTTCTCCATTCCCTCTGATTCTCAAGACTCTTGTCAAACTCAAGACGGAGCAAGTTACTAGCAAGGATCTCCGCTACGGGGCTCCGTGGATGACATCACCCATATGTTGAGAATATCTGCCTGCTGTCCCTGGATAATAACTGTTACAGTAAGTAACTGTACTAAAGGAATCTAGAGACCTTGAACTGCATTGTTTCGGTTGACTAGAGATACTGGTTACTGCTTGGTGCTTGATAAGAAATGTATTGTTACTCTGAAATATGTAAGGCTGGATTTTTCCATTTGGTCCCTCCAATGCTTCTGAATCTCTAATTTTTCTTCTTGCTAGTGCAAAGCTGATCTGGCATTACGTTGACTTTGAAAGTGGTTTATTTGACTGAATCATTTGGCCAAATACTTCTGCTTGCATTTTTGTTATCTCTATTTCACAGCTGGGAAAATTTCTGTTTTCATCTCGGTGTTTCACTCTGTGGGTTGGTTCTGAGGATATTGTTCTTTCCTGTTTGAAAGATCCTCAAGCCTTTCTGGTTGAAACCCCTCTTTCCTGGTTGAGGGGCTTCCAGGCCTGTTCCTTCATGACCAAAGACAGACCTGCTTTTTAGGCAGGTCAATCTGGCTGCTGAACTTAGCAGGCCAGCTGATGTTTTGTGATATAGCCAATCACTGGGCTATCCGCCAAATGGGATATTCAGCAGGAGATAGCCAGTGATCTCCCACTGAATATCTGTGGTTAGCCGGCTATATGATACTTAGCCAGCCAGGAGTCATTCCCAGTTGACTAAATAGCACTGAATATTGGGCCCCAAGATTCAAAAGCTCTAATTATAAACCATTAGAACATAGCTATTGTAGAGCCTGCATTTTGATTCTAGGTATTCTGTGAGTGCAGGATCTCCAGCTACAGCTGGACTGGGGAACAAATGTATGGCCTGGAAATCAAACCCAGGTTTTCTCCACAGTGGTATACAGACCTTATCACTGAGCCACTGAACTAGTCTAAGAATTTCATTCAAGGCAGATAAGTACTGATGGAATAGTTCTGTCAATTTGGCTTGTGTAGTCATTCCTATAGCTAATGACAGTAAAGTAGATTGAATTCAGATGTAAAACATTGTCCTCTTCAGTTCATGCCTGTATGCTTCTTGTATTCCATATAAAATCAAAATGTGTTTGATTTATTTATCAACAATGTATTTGGTCTATTATTCTCAAGCTTGTTCTGCACACTAGTCCTTTGTGTATCATATAGTATTGTCAAAATTCCACTCTAAAAAAAAAAAACCTAATAAAAGTGAAATTCTAGGTCAATTTTTACATGTTTTAAAAAAACATTAGAGGACAATATTTTATTTGTCTATCTTTTCAAAATATTTCCCATATAGAGCACTAGCAAGCATACTATACAATAATATACAAATGTTGATTATCTATCTATACAAATTTTCAACTGTGGCTATAACACTCTTCAAGCCTTCCCTTGCAATATCTTATTCAACATACAAAAATGCGGAAGGTCTCAAAACATTTTCAAAATAAACAGTAGCTTATATCTCACGGACCTCAGTGGTACCGTCTGCATGCCACTAAACTTTTAGAACATGCAGAGTCAATGGAACCCCTAATCATCATTGGTCCCTTGTATTTTTTAACATTTTTAAAGATACTTTTGTTTTAAATTTATATTTCAAAAACGTATGCCAGTACTTATCTTTAGCTACGCGGGTGGGGGTACGCACACCGACGTAGACTACGTTTTGCCCCACAGGGCTGTATCAAGGAATCCCCCTGCAAGGTAGTAAAATATATTATATATAATAGTGTCAATTCACTACAATAGTTTTAACATGATTCAAAACAGTATATAATTAATTAGGTTACCTCAAATATACCAGCTCATGCTCCCCGCGTCAAGGTTTAAAGACAGGAAACATGGCCGCGGCGTTCACACATTTAAATACCCTAGATCCTTTTCAGAACGTGATGACATCAGTCTTAGCGTAAAACAATGCCCCCCTTTTTTTTAGCCTCATAATAAAGTAGTCCATTCTATTTCGGCATTCAAGCCAGTAGGAGTCACTGAATTTAAAGAATAGATCCATTTTTGCTCCTTATAGTTTAGTTTACTTTTAGAGTCGCTACCCTCCCACCCTACATGAACCTGATCAATAACCCTCCATCTTAAATCTGTAATTTTATGTTTATTATCCCTCCAGTGTTGTACTAGAGGCGCTTCAATATTACCGGTATTAATACGAGACTTGTGTTCGGTCAAGCGAACACTAATCTTACGACTAGTCCTCCCAATATAGAGGAGTTGACACGGGCATTGGATCATATAAACGACCATGGAGCTCTGACAGGAGGTATTAGAGATAGCATGATATATCTTATTGGTCCCCGGATGTCTCCAATTGGGACCAGTAATAGCGTACTCACACCATTGACAATCATTACAAACTGAATGCTCAAAAATAGTAGAACTATCTCGTATTTTTATTTCAAACCTATGATAAGATAGAATCTCTCCTAAAGTTCTCCCTCTCCTATAGGAGGCAATAGGGTAGTTTTGAAATGAGCATCAAGTTGAAGTATTGGCCAGTGACGTTTAACAATCTCAAAAAAAGAAGCACTTAAAGTTGTAAAAGGAAGCACCATAATCATACGGTCTTCTTGAGCTTCTATCTGTTGCTCATTCTTATCCGTGAGTAAAAGGGCCCGTTGAGCATATTTAGCCCTTAAATAGGCTCTACGAATGGCTTTTTTAGGGTAGCCCCTTTTATAAAACCGCTCACTTAGTATCCTAGACTGCTTCTCAAACTCCTCCTGAAAAGAGCATAATTTTCGAATTCGCAAGAATTGGCTAACAGGAATATTGAATTTCAGGAAATACAGATGAAAACTAGAGAAGTGGAGAAAATGATTTTTATCTACTTCTTTCCTATAGAGAGTTGTATATAGCTGGTGGTTTTCATCTCTCATTATCCGTATATCCAAAAAAGGAATATTGTCAGAATGGTAGGTCATGGTAAAAGATAAATGAGGGTTAAGGGAGTTAAGCCAACCCAAAAATATTTGCAATTCAGATTCAGATCCATCCCAAAAGATCAGAATATCATCTAAGTATCTTTTCCACAGAAGGACATGTTGGAAATTTAAAGCAGGATATACTAGCTGTTGCTCAAATTTTTCTACATAGAGACTTGCCACTGAGGGTGCCAGCGTCGCTCCCATCGCGACCCCCTGTATTTGATTGTAGAACTCTCCCTCATACCAGAAAAAATTCTGGTTTATCACCAAACGAGCAAGCTTCATCAGCCAATCCAGATTAAAACGACCCAAATCTTTCCGTGTGAGAACCTCCTGAATAACTTCCAACGCGGCCTCCTGAGGGATACAGGTATAGAGGGAAGAAACATCTAGAGTCACAAAAAATGTGACCTTCCTGACATCCCTCATTTCCTCCAGGATCCGCAGTAGATGGGCAGTAGGAGTCACTGAATTTAGATGGGCTATTCAGTAGGAGTACTTTAAGTGCTTCTTTTTTTGAGATTGTTAAACGTCACTGGCCAATACTTCAACTTGATGCTCAATTTCAAAACTACCCTATTGCCTCCTATAGGAGAGGGAGAACTTTAGGAGAGATTCTATCTTATCATAGGTTTGAAATAAAAATACGAGATAGTTCTACTATTTTTGAGCATTCAGTTTGTAATGATTGTCAATGGTGTGAGTACGCTATTACTGGTCCCAATTGGAGACATCCGGGGACCAATAAGATATATCATGCTATCTCTAATACCTCCTGTCAGAGCTCCATGGTCGTTTATATGATCCAATGCCCGTGTCAACTCCTCTATATTGGGAGGACTAGTCGTAAGATTAGTATTCGCTTGACCGAACACAAGTCTCGTATTAATACCGGTAATATTGAAGCGCCTCTAGTACAACACTGGAGGGATAATAAACATAAAATTACAGATTTAAGATGGAGGGTTATTGATCAGGTTCATGTAGGGTGGGAGGGTGGCGACTCTAAAAGTAAACTAAACTATAAGGAGCAAAAATGGATCTATTCTTTAAATTCAGTGACTCCTACTGGCTTGAATGCCGAAATAGAATGGACTACTTTATTATGAGGCTAAAAAAAAGGGGGGCATTGTTTTACGCTAAGACTGATGTCATCACGTTCTGAAAAGGATCTAGGGTATTTAAATGTGTGAACGCCGCGGCCATGTTTCCTGTCTTTAAACCTTGACGCGGGGAGCATGAGCTGGTATATTTGAGGTAACCTAATTAATTATATACTGTTTTGAATCATGTTAAAACTATTGTAGTGAATTGACACTATTATATATAATATATATAATATATTTTACTACCTTGCAGGGGGATTCCTTGATACAGCCCTGTGGGGCAAAACGTAGTCTACGTCGGAGTGCGTACCCCCACCCGCGTAGCTAAAGATAAGTACTGGCATACGTTTTTGAAATATAAATTTAAAACAAAACTATCTTTAAAAATGTTAAAAAATACAAGGGACCAATGACGATTAGGGGTGCCATTGACTCTGCATGTTCTAAAAGTTTAGTGGCATGCAGATGGTTCCACTGAGGTCTGTGAGATATAAGCTACTGTTTATTTTGAAAATGTTTTGAGACCTTCCGCATTTTTGTATGTTGATTATCTATCTATATCAGAAATCAGTGAAATTAGGATTGTATTAATTTATCAGTATAGACTTTATGTAATAATTGTAATGTGAATATGTTTGGAACGTAAATGCACTTCTAAGCCAGGGAATGACAGATGATATCAGTCTCTCAGATCTACTGCTAATGCTCATCTCAAAGCTTGCATTATTCCTAAGGGAGATTTTCCAGTTTTTGGCAAGCTTTCTTTGTGTACCCTCTAGATTTATAAGCAGGGTGTGTGGCACATACACACAAAATACTGCATTATCTATTGTTTATCCTCAGGAGTCCACTTAAGAGTGGTAAATCCTCAAATATTCCTTTAGTTTCTATGGCTTGTCTTCTGCTTCACTGAGTCCATGAGCGGGTTCACTGTGGTCTATAACTTCACTGGGGTATAATCGTTTCCTGAAATGTCACAGATCATAGGCAGCGGAACGCTTTTTTGTTTGGGGGGGCCCACAAGCTCTGTCCCAGACCCCACCCAAGCTCCACCCCAGACCCCGCCCCATAATAGTACTAATTGTAATACAATTTTTTCCATTCATTTTTCATATACCGTATTTTCTCGCATATAACGCGCGCGTTATACGTGTTTTTTATGTACCGCGCATACCCTCGCACGTTATACGCGTGAGCGCGTTGTACAAATTTTTTTTTACATAGTTCCCCCTCCCCGACGTCCGATTCACCCCCCGCAGGACCGCTCGCACCCCCACCCCGAAGGACCGCTCGCACGCACCCCCACCCCGAAGGACCGCTCGCACGCACTCCCACCCGCACCTGCACCCCCACAGCCTCCCGACCCCCCCCCCATCATGTAGAAGCTCCTACCGGTGTCCTGCTGCTTCCTCTTGGCGGTCCCGACACCCGACACGATCGGGGCAAGAGGGAGCTCAAGCCCTCTTGCCCCAGCCAACCGCGGCACACCTTACACGATCGGGGCAAGAGGGAGCTCAAGCCCTCTTGCCCCCCCGACTCCCCGACACGATCGGGGCAAAAGGGAGCCCAAACCCTCTTGCCCCGCCGACTCCCCAACTCACCGACAATATCGGGCCAGGAGGGAGCCCAAACCCTCCTGGCCACGGCGACCCCCTACCCCCACCCCGCACTATATTACGGGCAGGAGGGATCCCAGGCCCTCCTACCCTCGACGCAAAACCCCCTCCCCCCAACGACCGCCCCCCCCAAGAACCTCCGACCGCCCCCCCCAGCCGACCCGCGACCCCCCTGGCCGACCCCCAACTCACCCCCACCTCCCTACCCCGTACCTTTGTGTAGTTGGCCAGACAGACGGGAGTCAAACTCGCCTGTCCGGCAGGCAGCCAACGACGGAATGAGGCTGGATTGGCCCATCCGTCCCAAAGCTCCGCCTACTGGTGGGGTCTAAGGTGCCTGGGCCAATCAGAATAGGCCCGGGAGCCTTAGGTCCCACCTGGGGGTGGGGCCTGAGGCACATGGGCCCAACCCGACCATGTGCCATAGGCCCCACCAGTAGGCGGAGCTTTGGGACGGATGGGCCAATCCGGTCTCATTCCGTCGTTGGCTGCCTGCCGGACAGGCGGGTTTGGCTCCCGTCTGTCCGGCCAACTACACAAAGGTACGGGGAAGGGGGGTGAGGGTGTCGTGGGGGTCGGCCAGGGGGGTTGCGGGTCGGCTGGGTGGGCGGTCGGAGGTTCTTGGGGGGGCGGTCATTGGGAGGGGGGTTTGCGTCGAGGGCAGGAGGGCCTGGGATCCCTCCTGCCCATAATGTAGTGCGGGGTGGGGGTAGGGGGTCGCCGTGGCCAGGAGGGTTTGGGCTCCCTCCTGGCCCGAACAACTAGCGGGGGGGGGTCGCCAGGGCCAGGAGGACTTGGGCTCCCTCCTGGCCCGATATTGTCGGGGAGTTGGGGAGTCGGCGGGGCAAGAGGGCTTGGGCTCCCATTTGCCCCGATCGTGTCAGGGAGTCGGGGGGGCAAGAGGGCTTGAGCTCCCTCTTGCCCCGATCGTGTCGGGGGTGCCGCGGTTGGCTGGGGCAAGAGGGCTTGAGCTCCCTCTTGCCCCGATCATGTCGGGTGTGCCGCGGTTGGCTGGGGCAAGAGGACTTGAGCTCCCTCTTGCCCCGATCGTGTCGGGGGTGCCGCGGTTGGCTGGGGCAAGAGGGCTTGAGCTCCCTCTTGCCCCGATCATGTCGGGTGTGCCGCGGTTGGCTGGGGCAAGAGGGCTTGAGCTCCCTCTTGCCCCGATCGTGTCAGGGAGTCGGGGGGGGCAAGAGGGCTTGAGCTCCCTCTTGCCCCGATCGTGTCGGGGGTGCCGCGGTTGGCTGGGGCAAGAGGGCTTGAGCTTCCTCTTGCCCCGATCGTGTCGGGGAGTCGGGGGGGGGGCAAGAGGGCTTTAGCTCCCTCTTGCCCCGATCGTGTCGGGGGTGCCGCGGTTGGCTGGGGCAAGAGGGCTTGAGCTCCCTCTTACCCCGATCATGTCGGGGGTGCCGCGGTTGGCTGGGGCAAGAGGGCTTGAGCTCCCTCTTGCCCCGATCGTGTCAGGGAGTCGGGGGGGGGCAAGAGGGCTTGAGCTCCCTCTTGCCCCGATCGTGTCGGGGGTGCCGCGGTTGGCTGGGGCAAGAAGGCTTGAGCTTCCTCTTGCCCCGATCGTGTCGGGGAGTCGGGGGGGGGGGGGTGGCAAGAGGGCTTGAGCTCCCTCTTGCCCCGATCGTGTCGGGGGTGCCGCGGTTGGCTGGGGCAAGAGGGCTTGAGCTCCCTCTTACCCTGATCGTGTCGGGGGTGCCGCGGTTGGCTGGGGCTAGAGGGCTTGAGCTTCCTCTTGCCCCGATCGTGTCGGGGAGTCGGGGGGGGCAAGAGGGCTTTAGCTCCCTCTTGCCCCGATCGTGTCGGGGGTGCCGCGGTTGGCTGGGGCAAGAGGGCTTGAGCTCCCTCTTACCCCGATCATGTCGGGGGTGCCGCGGTTGGCTGGGGCAAGAGGGCTTGAGCTCCCTCTTGCCCCGATCGTGTCAGGGAGTCGGGGGGGGCAAGAGGGCTTGAGCTCCCTCTTGCCCCGATCGTGTCGGGGGTGCCGCGGTTGGCTGGGGCAAGAGGGCTTGAGCTTCCTCTTGCCCCGATCGTGTCGGGGAGTCGGGGGGGGGGGTGGCAAGAGGGCTTGAGCTCCCTCTTGCCCCGATCGTGTCGGGGGTGCCGCGGTTGGCTGGGGCAAGAGGGCTTGAGCTCCCTCTTACCCTGATCGTGTCGGGGGTGCCGCGGTTGGCTGGGGCTAGAGGGCTTGAGCTCCCTCTTGCCCCGATCGTGTCGGGGAGTCGGGACCGCCAAGAGGAAGCAGCAGGACACCGGTAGGAGCTTCTACATGATGGGTGGGGGGGTCGGGAGCCTGTGCGGGTGCGGGTGCGGGTGGGAGTGCGTGCGAGCAGTCCTTTGGAGTGCGGGTGCGTGCGAGCGGTCCTTCGCGGTGGGGGTGCGAGCGGTCCTGTGGGGGGGGGGGGTGAATCGGACGTCGGGGGGGGCATCAGGCTTTCAGTGTGGGGACAGGACTTCAAGGGGGAAAGGAGAGTCGGGGCGAGCGAAAGGAGAGTCGGGGTGGCCAGAGGAGAGTCGGTGCGGGCGAAAGGAGAGTCAGGCAGCATGTGCGGTATACGGGTGTGCGTGGTATATAAAAATTTGTGTACATAGATTTGTGTTTTTCGCGCGCTATATCCGTGTGCGCGTTTTACACGGGTGCGCGTTATCTACGTGAAAATACGGTATATACACAATATAATCTTATTAACAATACATAATTGTTAGCCATAAAATTTTATTTACAGTGTGCAGTTCCTGAGTCCTTTGGTCTACACACTTGATGTTGAAAAAAGACATCTTTTTCAACATCAAGTGTGTAGACCAAAGGACTCAGGCACTGCATACTGCAAATAAAATCAATATAAAAGCTTATTCTTCCGGCTTCCTGATGTAGCGTAGCAAAACACAGACTTTGTTGGTGCCGTGAACTGACCTTTTCAGATAAGTGGTCTACTGTTAAACAGCTTTTGTAGAGCCATAACATTTGCCACTCCAGTAGAAGCGAGAATCCTTGCTCCATGCAATGTGTTAAGATTAAAATTGAAGCATCTTTCCACCGACATTGTATCTGTGGTGCCTTGCTGAAGAGCTTATGAGCACATTTAAATATTTAAAAGCCTTTAAATGTTATATCTTGATATTATTTGAGAAACTTGCCCAGTATTGATGAGAGGGGGGTCTTATGTGTTTTGTTCTATTTTGAAAGTATTGCCCCCTCAAGTGGACTATAATTTTAAATCCCCGGTCTGTTTGGATCTTACATCCATCTTTAGCATTAACTTTTAAGAACATAAGAAGTTGCCTCCACTGGGTCAGACCAGAGGTCCATCGCGCCCAGCGGTCCGTACCTGCGGCGGCCCATCAGATCCATGACCTATTAAGTGGTCCCCGACTTTCCTATAACCTATCTCTACTTTCTATCTGTACCCCTCAATCCCCTTATCCTTCAGGAATTTATCTAAACCTTCCTTGAACCCCAGTAGCGTGCTCTGCCCTATCACAACCTCCGGGAGCGCGTTCCATGTGTCCACCACCCTCTAAGTAAAGAAGAACTTCCTAGCATTTGTTCTAAACCTGTCCCCTTTCAATTTCTCCGAGTGCCCCCTTGTACTTGTGGTTCCCCATAGTTTAAAGAATCTGTCTCTGTCTACCTTCTCTATGCCTTTCAGGATTTTGAAGGTTTCTAAAATGTCTCCTCTAAGTCTCCGCTTTTCCAGGGAGAATAGCCCCAGCTTTTCCAACCTGTCAGCGTAAGAAAAGTTTTCCATACCTCTTATCAATTTAGTTGCTTTTCTCTGGACTCCCTCAAGCATTGCCATGTCCTTTTTGAGGTACGGTGACCAGTACTGGACACAGTACTCCAGATGCGGGAACATTCAAGTTTCTTCCATTTTTCTGCTTTCTTCTCAAAATCTACGTTTCTATGCCTTCCCTGCCCATCTATACATATGTACCATCTCCTCCCTCTTTCTTCTCCCATCTATCCATAAGAAACATTTCTTCTTATCTCTTTTCTGCCGCATCCTTTACTATGCACTATCTCCTCCCTCTGTCTCCCCTTCCCCTCCATCCCTATGCACCATCTCATCCCTCTCCCATGGTCAGACATCTCTGTCTTCCCCCTTCCCCCCTCATATGGTCTGACATCTTTCTCCTCTCCTTCCCAAAGCCTGGAATCTCTCTTCTTTCCTAGGGTCTGGAATCTCTCTTCTTTCCTAGGATCTGGAATCTCTCTCTCCTTCCCTCCCTCTTCCTGAGGTCTAACATCTCTCTCTTCTCCTTTCTGCAGTCTGGCATCTCTCTTTCTCTCCTTCCCATTCCAGTGGTCTGACATCTCTCTCTTCTTTGGGACATTTCTCCTCCCTCTAAGTGCAACATTTATCCCTCCCTTCTCTCCTCCACTATCATGTCCAACAATTCTCCCTCTTTCTTCATTTCCCCATATACATCATCTCTCTTTCCCTCTCACACCACACACCTATGTCCAACAATTCTCCATTCTTTTTCTCTCTCCCACTGGCAGCATTTCTTTCTCTCCCTTCCCACTACTCTACCTGTGCAGCATCTATCTTTTCCTCCTTTCCTATCCTCCCCAGCCCCTGCATTTGTCCTTCCCAACCCTCTCCCATTATGTTCAGTATCTGTCTTTCCAATCCCCTGAGCATCTGTCTTCCCTGCTTTCCCAACTTCCAACTCCCTATAACCAGCCTCCCTCTGTCAGGCTCTGCACCTAGCCCCCTTCCCCCAACCCCCTCTGTCAGGCTCTGCTCCCAGCCCCGTTCCCCCAACCCCCTCTGTCAGGCTCTGAACCCATCCCCCTTCCTTCCCTCCCTATCAGGCTCTTCACCTGGAATCAGTTTTCTTATGCTGTAGAGCAGCAACAAGAACTGCCCATCATCTGTTCGTTTACCTTTACATATCCATGGGGGGAGGGGGATTGGAGGGAGGGAAATAAATTTTGATGGTGACATTTAGGTAACTTTATTCTTCATTTATATTATATTTATTTATATTATATGGTATATTATGATATTATTAATTATAAGAAATCCTGAATGATATATTTATTACCTGTATAGATAATAATGCATTGTATGTAGATATATTGTTCTTTTATTTGTTTGGCACTGTTTTAGATTAAAAATCAATAAAGATTAATTTTTTTTTAAAAAAAAAGAACTGCCCCAGGCCCCTTCCCTCCCAACCCCTGTCAGGCTCTTCACCTACGGGAATGGCTTTCTTCTGCCACTCAGCAGCAATGAGCAGGAGCACGCCTGCTTGGCGCCGAGCAGGCGTGCCAAAGCGCGCTCCTGCTCATTGCCGCTGAACGACAGAAGGAAGCCGTTCCCAAGGGTGAAGAGCCTGACAGGGGCTGGGAGGGAAGGGGGCTGAGGCAGTGCCAATTTTTGGGGATGCCACGGCCCCTGTGGCCCCCGTTCTGACGCCTATGCTAGTACTTAAACTAAAGATAGAGGCCTTATTGTCCTGATGAGCAGCTAGTCTGACTTTTTCGTACTTTGTTGTCATCTTATAGTTATTGTGGTTTGGTTTGATGTATTTATCATCTGCCTTATACAAGGCAAAATACATCAACACATCCATAAATATACATAAATAACATTTCAATTATTTTACAAAAATAAAAATTGACAACACTAAATTACATAATCAGACTGACATATCAACATTAACATTGTCAAACACTCTGCCATCCCAAAAGGATCAATTCAATGAGCATAACATGTAGTACTCATAACAAAACTGATGAAGTCATATTGTGTATTTCATACAACAGAACAAATGACATTTTAACAATTTCTTGAAAGCCTGCAAACTTTCTTGATGCTTAATGAAGAAGGAAGCTTATTAAACTCATCTGCACCATTACATTAAAAAACCTTTTCTCTCACTGTCTGCAGACTTAACTCCTTTCTAGACGGTATAGTTAAGTTCCGCTGTGTTGCCAAACAAAGCTTTTGCATCCCAGCATAAGGTGATATGCAATCTATCAAGTATTGTGGGGCACACCCTTGCACACATAAGTAAACCAACAGCAATAATTTTATACTTAATTCTAAACTCAATTTGTAACCAATACAGCTTACAATAATACTCTGATACATGTTCATTTCTTTGAAGCTGGAACAACGCTTGCAAAATAGAGTTTTGCAGAGATTTTTAGCATCATCATTGGAACACCTAATAGTACAACACTGCAGTAATCAAGATCCAGAAGCACCAACAATTGGTTGCTTTGTTGAAATTTGGTGTATCGGTATATGTCATACAACAAAGGCACTATTTGAAGATACTCAATAAGACCTGGCCAGAGAAATTTATTCACTTCCTCCAGAAATGAATGACAATTCCCTGGCATGTCTTCTGATTACATTACTAGTGTGATTGGAGATTTAAGAGTACATTTTCCATGAAGAACAGCTAATAGAAAGTTAGGAATATAGAAAAAGAAAATGTTGACAGATAAAGGCCATATGAAATATTCAGTCTGCCCTTCCAGACCATTTATTAATCTATGCTATTTCTTCCTTAGATCATCTGTTCTTGAATACTGATACAGTCTTTGTCTCTACCACTTCCACTGGGAGGCCATTCCAGATGGGAACATCTGGAAGGAGTAAAAATGCAGTGGGTAAAACTGAAAGGAGTTATTGTAAGGGTGACAGTCCTTTTTGTGAGGCAAGTAAGTAAAAGTAAGAGGAAAAGAAGTCCGCTTTGGTTTTCAAAAGTAGTAGCTGAGAAGGTAAGGAATAAGAGGTTAGCTTTCATAAACTACAAAAGATCGCAGAAAGAGGAAGACAGGCAAAAATATCTGGAAAAGTTAAGACAGGCAGGTAGAGTATTCAGGAAAGCAAAGATACAAATGGAACAAAAAATAGCTGATACGGTAAAACAGGGAGACATTTTTTTAGATATATCAGTGATAGGAAAAAGTGCAAAAGTAGCATTGTGAGACTCAAGGGTGAAGGGCAGAAATATGTAGAAGCTGATAAAGAAAAGGCTGAATTGCTTAACACATATTTTTTGTTTTGTGTTCACGGCTGAAGCTCTGGGAGCGGGACGACAGAAGACAAACACGAATAGGGATGGAGTAATGGTAGACCCTGATCAATTTTCAGAGGATTGTGTTTGTGAGGAGCTAGCTAAATTAAAGGTAGACAAAGCGATGTGGCCGGATGGTGAATATTTGATTGTGGTGAAGGAACTTAAGGAAGTTCTGGTGGCTCCGCTGACTGACCTTTTCAATGCTTCTCTAGAACTGGGAGTGGTACTGGAGGACTGGAGAATGGTAGATGTAGTCCCTCTACTCAAAAGTGGAAGTAAGGAAGAAGTAGGGAATTACAGCCAGTAAGTTTGACTTCTGTGGTAAGCAAATTAATGGAAACACTTAAAACAGAGAATGGTGAAGTTTCTGGATTACAGGACCGAAGGCAACATGGATTCACTACAGGTAGATCTTGTCAGACAAATCTGATCAATTTCTTTGACTTGGTAACCAGAAAATTGGATAGAGGGAGTGCATTAGATATGATGTATTTAGATTTTAGCAAAACCTTTGACAGTGTTCCACACAGACATCTAATAAATAAATTGAGTTCCCTCGGAATAGGCCCCAAAGTGATGGGCTGGGTCAGAAACAGGTTGAGTAGAAGATGACAGAGGGTAGTAGTCAATAGAGATCACTCTGAGGAAAGGGATGTTACCAGTGGTGTGCCTCAAGGTGCTGTTCTTGGGCCTGTTCTGTTCTTTTCAACATTTTTATAAGCAATATTATTGAAGGGCTGTCAGGTAAGAGTTGCCTCTTTGCGGATGATGCCAAAATCTGCAATAGAGTAGACATTCCAGATGGTGTGAATAACATAAAGAAAGACCTAGTGAAGAATGGTCTGAAATTTGGCCGCTAAAATTTAATGCTAAGAAATGCAAGGTCATATATTTGGGCTACACTAACCCAAAGAAACAGTACAGTTTAGGGGGTGAAGAACTTATGTGCACGACAGAAAAGTGGGACTTGGGTGTGATTGTATGTGATGATCTTAAGGTGGCCAAACAAGTTGAAAAGGTGACGGTGAAAGCTAGAAGGATGCTAGGGTGCATAGGCAGAGGCATGGCCAGTAGGAAAAAGGAGATATGTATGCCACTGTATAAGACTCTGGTGAGACCTCAGTTAGAATATTATGTATAATTCTGGAGACTGCACCTTCAAAAAGATATAAAAAGAATGAAGCAGGCCCAGAGGAAGGCTAGTAAAATGGTGCAAGGTCTTCATCATAAGGTGTATGGGGACAGACTTAAAGATCTTAATATGTATACTTTGTAGGAAAGGGGAGATATGATAGAAATGTTTAAATACCTATGTGGTGTAAATGTGCATGAGTCAAAAGGAAACTCTGAAATGAGAGAGCATTGGATGAAGTTAAGAGGTGATAGGCTCAGGAGTAATCTAAGGAAATACTTTTTCACAGAAAGGGTGGTAGATGCATGGAACAGTCTCCCAGAAGAGGTGGTGGAGGCAGAGACTGTGTCTGAATTAAAGAAAGCGTGGAATAGGCATGTGGGATCTCTTATAGAGAAGATGAGATAATGGTTACTGCGGATGGGAAGACTGGATGTGCCATTTGGCCTTTATCTGCCATCATGTTTCTATGTTACTACTACTACAGAGTCACGAAGAAAACAGTCCCTGCTCAAATGAGCTCATACAATCTAATCAATCAACACAGACAAAGAGGATGTTGGGATAAGGGTTTCAATTAACGGGGATGGTTAAACTACTGGCTAGTAGAGTAGGGTTATCTCAAAAGGAGGGTTTTTATCCTACTTTTGAGCAAGGGAAGGGAAGGGCCAGGATGCATAGACTCATGTGGTTTATGCCAGGCATACGGGGCAGCGAGATGAAAGGAACAAAGTCTGGAACTTGCATTGGAGGAACTTATCTGAGGAATGGAGTTCTCAGGGAGGTTTGCAAGGAGAGACAAGAGAGTAGAGATACTAAGGGGCTGCAGAATGAATACATTTGTAAGTTAGTAATAGGAGAGAGCTTAGAGATGTAAATGGGATGAAATTAAGTTTGGAGAGAAGAATGTCGTCTATGCATGTTAGGATCGGAGCATCAATGATATTATGGCTGATGTAGAACTATGGAATGCCTTGCCTGGTATCCTGCGGCTTTATATGGGGAGGATGAATTTTAAGAAAATGCTGAAAACTCAATTTTTTGCCAATGCCTTTTTATGCTAAGGTATATTTCAGTTGATAATTGCCTTTTAGAATTTTTCTGACATCAATGTATGATTTAAAGCTTGCTTGTATTTCTGAATTGATTGAATTTGTGCTCTATTCCTATTATAACAGGGATGATTAACGATGTTGTTTAGACATGTCTATGTTATATGTGATAATTGGAGGGAAACAAGATTTTATCTATATGGTATGGAAACCACATAGTTGTATGCGGTATATAAATTTTCTAATAAATAATAAATAACTGTATCTACCACTCTTTCTGTAAAGAAATATTTCAATAGATTGCTCCTGAGTTTATCCCCTTTCACCTTCATCCTATGGCCTCTGATTCTACAGCTTTCTTTCAATTGAAAGAGGTCTACCTCCTATGCCTTGATACCACAAAGGTATTTAATCAGTATTGTTGAAAGTACTAGGTCAAAGTACTTAAGTAAAAATAAAATTAAGGCCCGGATTCTGTAAACAGCGCTGTAATCAGCAGGCACCTGAAAAAAATGGCGCTGCTTGTGTGTCGCTCAGATTATGACACCATTTTCAGAAATGCAGCCTGCATCAAAGGTAGGCACTGGAAAAGTAGGCCAAGGTTTTACAGGCATACATGTCCAGTGCCTACCTTCAATGTAGAATCACGCTTAGTGATGCCGAATGTCAACCCTGCCTATAACCATGCCTATTGTGATGTTCGGTGCTGTTAAGCATCTGTGTAGATGCAATTCGAGGACTGTGGTTTATAGGCACCTCATGGTGCCTACTTTTTTTTCTGTTAATTTGGTTTTAATTGGTTTTTAACAGCATAGTCAATTACCATGCCGTTAATAGCCAATTAAAACAATTAACAGGCATCAGTAGAATGCCTACTGGTGCCTTCCTAACGGCACCAATTTTTGAATCCAGGCCTAAATGTATATTTTAATGCTTAAGTAAAAAGTATTCGCCCCATGTTTTTTTTTAACCGTAGCATGGTTTTTAGTGCCGGCCATGGCAGCAACAGCTCTGATGCTCATGGAATTCCTATGAGCATTGGAGCTGTTACAGCCGTAAACTGGCACTAAAAATCGCATTACGATTTTGAAAAAGGGGAGGGATAGTGAAGAACACATTAAAAAATGTACACAAGTGAAAGTGAAAAAGTAAAAGTACCAAAACTTTAATAAATGAAACTATTGTTAACATTTTTATCCCAATAACTTTATTGCTCCATAATTCAAAACACTTTTGCTTTTAGTAAAACTACATTTTGAAAATGACTGTCATGTAGGTGAGTGTGTTTGTCAGTCACTAAACTAGCACAGTTAAAAAGGTGTCCAACAACTGCAATACCAGGAAGTGGAGTGTTCATTCTGATTTAAAAAAAAGTTCCTTCAAATCAAACCAGGTCGGAAAACTACTGGTGTCTTCTGACAGGATCTGCAGGTGTTGCTCAAAGGACACTCTGAAACGTTTGACTTCCATGTAGTAAAGATTGCTTTATCATCATCATTGTCATCATCTGCATTAGTAGTGCTGAAAATACATCTTCATCTTTGTTATCATTGTCATGTTGTTCAATTACAGAGATTGCTTTCACAAAGTTGGAATCGTTGTCTGTTGTTCTAATAATTTTTCATCTGGTGGCAAAGTCTTTTTGAATATCTTCAAGAACTGATGCAAGAATGTCAAATGTGTGGGAACCCTTCAGTCTTAAGGCCGGACAAGCAGATTTCTTCTCTAAAAACACCATCAATCCAGTAGACAGTCACCCCAATGTAAAATTTTCCATGGAATGACCAGCAGTCTGTTGTGGAAGAGACATATCTGTTCATCAAGAATTACATAGAAAAAGAAAAAAAGAAGAACTGAACCCCACTAAACAACTGGTCACAACAAACAACCAAAGTGGGTGAAAAAGTTTTTTTTTAAACACCTATAACAATAATATTTCTATGACAAACTTCAGTCATCAAATGTGCTGATTAGTGATGTTTTTTGATGCAAGTATTCAACTGAATAGGAGGGGAAAAAGACCTCAGATACCCGTTAATGGCTAATGTTATTACTCATGCCTATTGTATGGGACGTATCAATCATCAGTCACAGAAAAAAAAAAAACAAAAAAACGCCTTAATAATGTTAACTTTAAATGGAAAATGAAAGAACAGCTTGACTTAACTGAAGGATCCTGATCCCAACAGGATCCGTTCCACATTCTACTTCATCAGGAGATCAGAAGATAGAAATGCTGTTCAGTAAGGTCAATTACTGGATCATAACTTTATTCATTCTCTGTGACCTCTACCGTATTTTCTCGCATATAACGCGCGCGTTATACGTGGTTTTTACGTACCGCACATACCCTCGCACGTTATACGCGTGAGCACGTTGTACAAATTTTTTTTTACATAGTTCTCCCCCCGACGTCTGATTCACCCCCCGCAGGACCGCTCGCACGCACTCCCACCCGCACCCGCACCCCCACATCCTCCCGCCCCCCCCCCATCATGTAGAAACTCCTACCGGTGTCCTTCTGCTTCCTCTTGGCGGTCCCGACACCTGACACGATCGGGGCAAGAGGGAGCTCAAGCCCTCTTGCCCCAGCCAACCGCGGCACCCCCGACACGATCGGGGCAAGAGGGAGCTCAAGCCCTCTTGCCCCCCCGACTCCCCGACACGATCGAGGCAAAAGGGAGCCCAAGCCCTCTTGCCCCGCCGACTCCCCAACTCACCGACAATATCGGGCCAGGAGGGAGCCCAAGTCCTCCTGGCCCTGGCGACCCCCCCCCTCGCTAGTTGTTCAGGCCAGGAGGGAGCCCAAACCCTCCTGGCCACGGTGACCTCCTACCCTCACCCCACACTACATTACGGTCAGGAGGGATCCCAGGCCCTCCTGCCCTCGACGCAACCCCCCTCTCCCAAATGACGGCCACCCCCAAGAACCTCCGACCGCCCCCCCCAGCCGACCCGCGACCCCCCTGGCCGACCCCCATGATACCCCCACCCCCCTTCCCCGTACCTTTGTGTAGTTGGCCGGACAGACGGGAGTCAAACTCGCCTGTCCGGCAGGCAGCCAACGACGGAATGAGGCCGGATTGGCCTATCCGTCCCAAAGCTCCGCCTACTGGTGGGGCCTAAGGCACCTGGGCCAATCAGAATAGGCCCGGGAGCCTTAGGTCCCTCCTGGGGGCGGGGCCTGAGGCACATGGGCCCAACCCGACCATGTGCCCAAGGTCCCGCCCCCAGGAGGGACCTAAGGCTCCCAGGAATATTCTGATTGGCCCAGGCACCTTAGGCCCCACCAGTAGGCGGAGCTTTGGGACAGATGGGCCAATCCAGCTTCATTCCGTCGTTGGCTGCCTGCCGGACAGGCGGGTTTGGCTCCCGTCTGTCCGGCCAACTACACAAAGATACGGGGAAGGGGGGTGGGGGTGTCGTGGGGGTCGCGGGTCGGCTGGGTGGGCGGTCGGAGGTTCTTGGGGGGGAGCGGTCGTTGGGAGGCGGGTTTGCGTCGAGGGCAGGAGGGCCTGGGATCCCTCCTGCCTGTAATGTAGTGCGGGGTGGGGGTAGGGGGTCGCGTGGCCAGGAGGGTTTGGGCTCCCTCCTGGCCCGAACAACTAGCGGGGGGGGGGCGCCAGGGCCAGGAGGACTTGGGCTCCCTCCTGTCCCAATATTGTCGGGGAGTTGGGGAGTCGGCGGGGAAAGAGGGCTTGGGCTCCCTTTTGCCCCGATCGTGTCAGGGAGTCAGGGGGGGGCAAGAGGGCTTGAGCTCCCTCTTGCCCCGATCGTGTCGGGGGTGCCGCGGTTGGCTGGGGCAAGAGGGCTTGAGCTCCCTCTTGCCCCGATCGTGTCGGGTGTGCCGCGGTTGGCTGGGGCAAGAGGGCTTGAGCTCCCTCTTGCCCCGATCGTGTCGGGGAGTCGGGGGGGGGGCAAGAGGGCTTGAGCTCCCTCTTACCCCGATCGTGTCGGGGGTGCCACGGTTGGCTGGGGCAAGAGGGCTTGAGCTCCCTCTTACCCCGATCGTGTCGGGGGTGCCACGGTTGGCTGGGGCAAGAGGGCTTGAGCTCCCTCTTGCCCCGATCGTGTCGGGGAGTCGGGACCGCCAAGAGGAAGCAGCAGGACACCGGTAGGAGCTTCTACATGATGGGGGGGTCGAGAGCCTGTGAGGGTGCGAGCGGTCCTTCAGGGTGGGGGTGGGGGTGCAGGTGGGAGTGCGTGCGAGCGGTCCTTCGGGGTGCAGGTGCGTGCGAGCAGTCCTTCGCGGTGGGGGTGCGAGCAGTCCTGCGGGGGGGGGGGGGTGAATCGGACGTCGGGGGGGCATCAGGCTTTCAGGGTGGGGACAGGACTTCAAGGGGGAGAGGAGATTCGGGGCGGGCGAAAGGAGAGTCGGGGTGGCCAGAGGATAGTCAGGGCGGGTGAAAGGAGAGTCGGGCGGCGACGGGAGAGTCGGGCAGCATGCGCGGTATACGGGTGTGCGCGGTATATAAAAATTTCTGTACATAGATTTGTGTTTTTCGCGCGCTATACCCATGTGCGCGTTTTACACGGGTGCGCGTTATCTACGTGAAAATACGGTAATTCTGTTATGCCATGTTTAAAATGGCGTTCAAACATTGCTTCAGCTTCATCTCTATCTATGCTTCAAAGTGACCCAATACATCACTGTTAGCTGAAGATTAGTAACCAAATTCAACAAACACAGGCAAATCCACTGATCTCATAGTCCATATTTCACTGAAAGCAAAACTTAAGATGAGACGATTCAAGGTTGCGTGACAAGTTTGTGGAAGCAAAATCCTGTTCCAGGTTTTGTTGTTTCATGTGGCTTTTACCAATGAATCACCATTTACATCATGCTTCCGCTTTTACATTTTACTTTTAACTGCAAGCATCAGATGTGAGTAAAAGTAGTAACGTGGTGAAATTATTTCAGTAAAAGTATAAATGTTATCCTACACTTCTTTACAAGTAAAAGAGACAAAACATTTACTTAAGTACAGTTACTTAGTTGTTATATAACACTGTATTTAAATATATTTATCATATCTCCTCTTGTCCTCTTTTTCTTCAAAGTATACAGTACATATTCAGATCTTTTAAGTCTGTCCACTGATGATTTTAGTAGCTGCCTCTGGCCCAACTCCATCTGGTTTATTTCTTTTGAAGGTGCGGTGTCCAGACTTGCACTCGGTACTTGGAATGGAATCTTAATAGGATCTTACCAGAGACTTACACAGAGGCATTGACACCTCCTTTCCTGCTAGCATTCCTCTCCCTAAGTACCCAAGCATCCTTCTGACTTTGCCATCACCTTTTCTCTCTGTTTGGCCACATTAAGATAATCATATGTGATCACCCCCAAGTTATGAAGTTCTGATTCCAATGACAGAAGAAAGAATCATTTCTATTGAGTGCTTGGCTATTTTCAGCTTCCTGAAGGAAAGGGCAGAGACTTGTGTTAGTTTTTCTTCGGAAGATGTAAATATTCAGATCAATGTGTCCCTGCTCCAAAAAGTGTACAATTTATGTGAGTGCATAAGAACTGTTATTCTGGGTCAGAGCAAAGGCCCATCAAATATAGTATCCTGTTTCCAAGAGAGGTCAATGCAATTACCTGACAGTATCCACAAAAATATATAAATTGCATGTTGTTTACCTTAATAACTGTTTATGTACTTTTCCTCTGAGAATGCATCCAAACCTTTTTGAAAATCCATTGTTGCTGCCCTCCAATTATTTTATTTTATTTTTCTTTTCTATTAAATTTTCTCAGATGCCATTTACATGTTTGATACTCAAACCCTGTATGTCTAATTCTGGCGGTAAAGTATATGGGTTAAGAAAATAGCAAGACAGACGGTCTGTGATATCCAAGATGGAAGATACACAAAAGCAGACCTGAATGAGAAATAATCCTTATTGCTTCTTTTTAAAAGCTCCCAGTTATAAAACACAGTTGCCTGACCTGATCATGTTTGGTCTGTCAACTCTGTCAGGGGTAATAAATACCAGTTGGTTTATTCTAGTTTTCACTAAATTGGTCAGAACAAAACCTTAGCATGGGATTGTTTGTGTTGAAAGTTTTCAGGGAGCTTTTAAAAAGAAACAATAACGGCTATTTATCATTAAAATCTGCTTTTCAGCATCTTCCATCGCAGTAAAGTTTATAGGACAACCATTTCTTTTGCTCTTTTTCTTCCCTTTTTCTTCTATGTGTCTTTTATATTTTTGGGGGTTCTTATTTTTCTGTGGTATGATACACTAGTTTATAGGCCCCTGAAGCAGCCATGTTGCCCCAAAAAAATGTTGTTCTCACTGATGGTTATAAAATTTTCAAATTCCTACACTCAGATGATTTAATGTTCACATCAATTCTTCATCCACCCGAATAAAAATATTGAGTTTGGTGCAATTCTTTTGGCTTAACTCAGTTTTATATATTTTATATATAGAAAGAAAAGGCCTCAGAAACACCTCCTCCGTCTTAAATAATTGATTCCAACTGGCAGGGACCAATGTTCTCTCTAAGGATTGATGAAGTGTGTGCAAAAAAAAATATGCATGAGCGACAAATTACATACTCCACAAATTTATGAGCAGGTGCGGAGGACGCATTTTTAAACAAATGTAGTTTATCCTTGTACTCCTTATGTATTTTTAATCATCTATGGATATGTTTGTATGTTTATTGTTCAAATGGTTTTATTTATTTCCCCAAATTTATTTTTGTTATACGCATTGAAAATATTTGATATTGCGTTTAAATCAAAATCTCAATAAACTTGAAACGAGTGTCCGTGGGATTGTGGGAGGGTTAAATACTCAAAACTTTGAAGAATAACAATTTACTTAAAGTTTTTGCTTCACCAGCTTTCTGGTATCTTTACATACAGTGGCATACCTAGCATATGTAACACCCATCTGTACGAAAAACATGATTTTTAGTAACAAGCCACATGTCACACATGAGTACCTAGGAAAAGGCAGCATCTTACATACTGCAGTGAGCAGTACATCAATACCCCCATTGTAAAACTAAACAAGCCAGACTAGTACAGATCAATCCTGTAGTCAAGCCTAACAAAAAACCATGTGTTTCGAACACACAGAACACAGAAAACACCTTTGCCTAGTATGGAATATGTCATCACAAACTAACCCAACCCTCTTTTACAAAACTGTAGTGTGGATTTTAGCCACTGTGGTAACAGCTCTGATGCTCATAGAATTCTGAGCATCAGAGCTGCTACCACCACGGCTGGTGCTAAAAAACGCTCCACAGTTTTGTAAAAGGGGGGATAAAATAGAAATACATAGACAAAGGTTAAATTGAACCAGTAAGAAGCTGGACTCTGAATACAGTGCACCACAGAAACAGTGACACATGTCTCCTAAAGCAATAAATAAATAGAAATTTTTTTTCTACCTTTGTCTTCTGTGGTTTCTGCTTTCCTCATCTTCTTGTAACTCTCTTCCTTCCATCCACTGTCTGACGTCTCTCTTCCCCTATATGGCATCTTCTCTCTTTCTATGCTCCATCAAGAAACTGTATGCCTCCCCCTTCCATCTCTCTTTTCACCCCCATTGGTCTGGCATCTCTCTCCTCTCCTTCCCTCTCCCATACCTTTCCTCTGCAATCCCTTTCCCTTTTTTTCCCTCAATTTCCTTTTCAATTTATTTTCTGCATCTGTCTAGATTACGTTCTTACTACCCTCTCATCAATGTCCTTTTTAACTGTCTACCTAAAGCTTGCCACCTCTTTCCCTCACCCCTCCAGTGTTTCCCTAACTCAATCCTTTTCTCCCCATCATGTGCTCTACTTTTATTTATCCCCTCCTTCTATCATGTACCCTCTTTCTCCAACCCTTCCATCTAGTACCTTCTCCTCTCTCTGTCCACTTCCATCCAGCGTCTGCTCCCCTCTTTCTCTCCTCCCATTTCCTCCCTGCATTTGCTCCCTTATCTCTCCCATCTGCACTTCCATCCAACATAGGCTCCCCACTACCATCCAATGTCTGTCCTTTCTCTCGCCATCCACCCCTCTTCAATCAGCATCTGCCCCCTTTCTTTCCCTCCAATATCCTTCCCCCTTATGTCTCTCCCTTTTCTCTGTACATCAATTCTATCAGCACCACCCTTCCATACCACCCTGCTCCCTTTCTTTCCCTCCACCACTCTTCCATTCCAGCAATCCTGCTCCTTTCTCTCCCTTCATGAAGCAAGGTCCCACAATGACTGTAGCTGCCGACTGCCAGTCCACCCCACTCCGACGTACTTGCTCTGGAGTGGACTCAGCAGCCGCATGCTGGAAGGTCCCGCGATGACTCGTTTGCTGGCTCTGCTCTGGCAGACGCAGGGAGTTGTGGCAAAGTCTCGCAATGATTGCATCTGTCAGGTCCACCCCCTCCGATGTAACTTACTTCTTCCGGAGCAAAGCCGGCAGACAAGTCATCGTGGGACCTTCCTGCACCTCAGCGTGGCTGCCGACTCTGCTGCAGAGAAAATAAGTCAGAGGTAATGTGACCATTTATTTTTTTTATCAAAAGGGGACATCTATTAATTGATTGTGTATCCTTTTTTTCATTTCTTTCTTTCTGCACTCAGGCCCAACAATTGTCCCTTTCTATTCCCTCCCTCCTTCCTTCCCATGTCCTTAGTGCCCCCAGTGCCTCCTTCCCGTGTCCATGGTGCCCCCAGTGCCTCCTTCCCGTGTCCATGGTGCCCCCCAGTGCCTCCTTCCCGTGTCCATGGTGCCCACAGTGCCTCCTTCCTGTGTCTAGTGCCCCAGTGCCTCCTTCCCATGTACATGGTGCCCCCAGTGCCTCCTTCCTGTGTCCATGGTGCCCCCAGTGCCTCCTTCCTATGTCCATAGTGCCCCCAGTGCCTCCTTCCTGTTTCCATGGTGCCCCCAGTGCCTCTTTCCAGTGTCCATGGTGCCCCTAGTGCCTCCTTCCCGTGTCCTTAGTGTCCCCAGTGCCTTCTTATGTCCCCCCCACTGCGTTCCAGATTTTGTTCACCCCCAAAACCAGCCTGCCTGTCTGCCTACCTATCTCCCTCCCTCCCTGCTGTGCTAAAGCCAGCCAGCTTGCCTGCCTACATCCTGCCCTCCCTGCCGCAGAAAAAAGAAAAAGAAAGCACCTCTCCCCTTCCTTTTCCCTGGTCCGCGCCTGCAATCTTACCTCCCCTGACCGACAAGAAGTCTTTCTGACATCAATTCTGATGTCGGAGAGGATGTTCCGGGCCAGCCAATCACTGCTGGGCTGGTCCGGAATGCCCTCTCCGACGTCAGAATTGACGTCGGAAAGACTTCTTGTCGGCGGGGGGAGGTAAGATTGCAGCGGTGCGGGCCGGGGGATAGGAAGGGCAGGAGGACCCGGACCTGGCCGGCTGTGTACTCCCCCAAGCCGTGCACCCTGTGTGGACCGCCCCCGCCCCTCCCCTTGGTAAGACACTGGTGGATATAGTGGGTTTTGGGGGGCTCACCATAACCTATAGGGAGTTCTGGTGAGATGTTTATCTGGTACCCTTTTGTGAAGTTTACAGCAGTGCCCCGTAAGGTGCCCCAATGCTTTGTTGCCATGTCTAGATGGCTAGTCCATTACAAGGTTTACCCCTCTCATGTCCAAAAGGTCTTGTTCTGGGTGTTTGGGACTTGAGAAAATTCTGGTCGAAAATGTGGTATAAAGATAGACGTCCTGGTGATCTGGACAAACATTAGCCTGGACGTTCAGACAAATAATTTTTGAAAAAAATATATTCAAGACGTATTTTTTAAAAATGGGTATTTTCCCATTGCTGACTTTGGGCGTCTAGCACAATACGCCCAAATCAGACTTAGAAGTATGTTTTGATTATGCCCCTCTAATTGTCTGATGAGCTGTTAACCATCAATATTTGGATGCTTCTCACCACCAATTTTTTGTCACTGCTCATGGGATAGGAGGTGGGGGGAGGAAGAAAGAGATGCTGGATAATGGGAGGGAGGGAGGAAAGGAGCAAGAGAGAGAGAGAGAGAGAGAGATAATGGATCTGGAAGAAGAGGAGAGTGAGGGAAGGAAGTGAAAGAGAGATATAATGGATTTGGGGGTGGGATATTTGATATACCACCTTTCTGTTGTTACAATCAAAGTGGTTAACATATATATAGGTATTTATTTTTTACCTGGTGCAGTAGAGGGTTAATTGGCTTGCCCAGATTCACAAGCAGCTGCAGTGGGAAATAAGTAAGGACATATTTAAATAAATAAAATACCTTTAATTATGCAATTACATTTTTTTAAACCATGATATTAATATTTTTAATCAAAATTCAGCCCTAATTGTCAGTAAAGACAAATTAAGTAAATGAACCTTGATTGTTGAATCAAATGTTTGGAAATATATCTTCTAGATATTCATTGAGAAAAACCTGAAAACCTTATCTATTTGCAATTTGGAAAATAACGTTTGCCATCTCTAATTAAGTTTAATATCTGCTACTAAAGCACATGAAGTAGCATGTGAACTTCTAAAAACAAACAAAAAATGCCCGCTGTTTCTTACTGCTCTCTACTGGGTCAAACTGTTGCAATGCCATTACAATATACATAAACAGAGCAGGCTGTCAAAATTTGTCACTGCGGGAAGCATATACCACAATCAGATTATAGACATTCTTCATGGAAACTGTGCTCACTGCTCTGTTCATCTGCTATCAGATCCAGCATTGTTGCATAATCAACTGAATTGCTTCACTGACTTAGGCTTGTAGTTAGATCATGCTTTTCAATTGTGGGAACTAAACCCATTATTATACAATTTCAACAAGAAAAAAAAAACATGTAGGAAACTAGTACTGTCTAGCGTAAATGTTCAAAAAAAATGTGAACATCTCCAGCCAAGAAGAGGGTTTATCCAGTTTAAAATCCATATAATTTTATGGGCAAACAGTTGCTAATCTGTGTTTCATTATTTCATTGTAAATATATTATAACATGAAATGTGTGGAGGTGCATTTTCGATATGACGTTTAAATCTGAATTTAGATGTTTTGCGGAACATGCACAAAAATCTAATAATGAACATGACAATTAAAAAAACAACAGGAAAATGTCCATCTTTTTGTTTAAAAAATGGCCATTTCACAGATGTGTTTGTCCTCAGTGCGTCTATCTTTTTGAACCATTTTAGATAAAAATATGTCCATAAGAAAATCACACAAAACAAGCCATTGGGATGTAGGAGGAGCCAATATATTTAATAGCCATTACAGACAACCCAGCAGAGCAGTGGAGCATACTAAGGGACATTGCAGTTAATTTCACATAAAAAATCCCAGGAACATATCTCACCATAACCCCCTATTATGTATGGTGAGCCCTCAAAAACCCACCCAAATCCTACTAGACTCAACTGTACACCACACCATTAGCTCCTTATGCCTGTAGGCATAACATATTTGCAGGGCAAGATTAATTCGTCGAGGGCCCCTAGGCACACAAGTCCACTGGGCCCCCTGCCCCAACCCACCCCTACCCTACCCCACCCCACCCCTACCCCAATTCCTGCCTCATCCCCATTTATTTATCAGTTTTCTTATTTACTTCTTTATTTCCACTTATTTCTTTTATTTTAAAATTCAAAACAAACAACAAAGATTATATGCATGCTATTTGTACATTACCAATGTTCTGTACACTGGCACTAGCATATGCATGCTATGGTGTTAGAGCAAATTGGACCCAGGCCGAGGGGGGGAGCTTTCCCTAACACTGCGGGCACTGGTTTCCCTTCTCTTCTGAAACAGGAATGACGTAACTTTCTGTTTCGGAAGAGAAGGGAAGCTGGTACGTGCAGTGTTAGAGCCCCGAAGCCTGGGTTCAGTTCGCTTGCGGGTGAGAGGGCAATGAGAACACAAGAAGAATATAAGAATAGCCTTACTGGGTCAGACCAAAGGCCTATCAAGCCTAGTAGTCTGTTCTCACGGTGGCCAATCCAGATCACTAGTACCTGGCCAAAAATCCAAGGAGTAGCAATATTCCATGCTACCGATTCAGGGCAAGCAGTGGCTTCCCCCATGTCTTTCTCAATAACAGACTTTGAATTTTTCTCAGAAACTTGTCTAAACCTTTCTTAAAATCAGCTACTATCCGCTCTTACCACAACCTCTGGCAATGCGTTCCAGAGCTTAACTATTCTATGAGTAAAAAAACATGTCCTCCTATTCGTTTTAAAAGTATTTCCCTGTAACTTCATTGAATGTCCCCTAGTCTTTGTAATTTTTGAAGGAGTGAAAAATCAATCCACTTGTACCCATTCTATTCCACTCAGGATTTTGTAGACTTCAATAATATCTCCCCTCAGCCATCTCTTTTCCAAGCCGAAGAGCCATAAGCTTTTTAGTCTTTCCTCATAGAAGAGGAGTTCCATCTCCTTTATCATATTGGTTGCTCTTCTTTAGCTACAAGAGGAACCTGAATTATAGCTACATGATGCAAGGTTTCACATTAGATGTCACCACAAAAGGCTCATTGGCCGAAAAAAATGTTTATGGGGCTGTGCAAACGCTGCAGCAAGAGAGAAGAGGGAGCCGGCAAGACGGTAAATACCCGGGGACAGCAGAGGAAAACACTGCATCGCCCTTGACCAGGGCCGCACAAAATACTTTACGGGGCTACATGGGGCCCTCAGCAGGTTGGACACCCCTGCTCTAGGGCCTGGATTCTGTATAGGACACGCGGTTTCATAAGCCGGCTAAGCCACGATCATTCGGGGGGTTCACAGCTAGTGTCAGCAGGAGGGATTGGGCATCCCTCCTGCCACGATTGTTCGGGGTGTGTGTGTGTTCTGGCAGTTGGGGTTGGGCATCCCTCCTGCCGGCGATGTATTGGGGGAGATGGGCGGCCGCTAAACTTATCGCAGCAGGGAGATCCCTTGCCGCAATAAGCTCAGCGGCTACATATGCTTACATTGTAAGCATCTACTGCTGGCCTAGGGAAACGAGTATGGCCACCTAGGGCCGCCTAAGGCTACTTCTGGACCAAGCCACATCCACGCCTAGCATTAGGTGAGCTTAGGTGAGCTTGCGCGCCTCCCTAGGTTCCCGGAGGTGCCTCCAATGTAGGCGGCCTGCCTTGGAAGGTTTTTTTTTTTTAGAAAACATGAGTCCCGATTGGCTGGTTAGGTAGCAATTGGCCACCTACAATTGAGACGCCGTTTATAGAATCCGGGCCTAGGTGTCTACATTGTTGATATATTGAAACCCTCTGTTCAGTGTGCAGTGGTGGCTACGAAAGCTAATAGAATGTTAGGAATTATCAGGAAAGGAAAGGAAATCAGATAATGTTATAATGCCATTATGTTGTTCCATGGTGTGACTGCATCTCAAATATTGTGTGCAGTTCTGTTCACCACATCTCAAAAAAGATATAGCAGAATTAGAAAAAGTACAGAGAAGGGTGTGTTATGCCCCCGGCATACTTACCCAGGTTGTGACAGGGCACCAAGATATGCTTTATGTGATTCATTAATTTCACAGAACTTTATTGCTGTTGCTCTTCTGGCCAGGATATATGAACTAAGTATTGTGGGAAATGTAGTCCCACATATGCTGCAGTGTCTCCTGCTTGCCTGTAAAGGCTTCTCTGCCAGTGGTCCTCTCCCAGGACCACTTTCCCTTGTTCTCTCATCTAAACATCAATCCTTGTCTCACTTCTCACTTCCTGGTTATTTCGATACTTTTGCTCTGCCAAGGTCAGCAAGGTGTGACCTTCCTTCTGCCACCTGGGCTAAGCTCTGTTCCTATTGGGCTCTCACCCAGGGCAGGATTAACCAATAGGCCAAGTAGGCACGTGCCTAGGGCCCAAAATGGTTAGGGGGGCCCGATGAAGGAGGGCATCAACATTGTTTTTTTCCAAACAGCGATGGGCCTCTCCAGCATTGATCGGCAATGCGGGCGGGCGGGCGGGCGGGCGGGCGGGCGGGCCGCCCCCCCCCCCCCCCCGATCGGCAATCCGGGCCCCACCCCATTGATGGAAAGTAAGACAAGCAAGCAATGCGGGCAAGAAAGGCAACGGGAACTGTAATTGTGCAAGCGTTGCTGCTTGCCCAAAGCTTCCCTCTGACACAGCTTCCTGTTTCCGCCTGGGCGCATGGTGAGGTGGGGCGGGGCAGGGGGCCCAGTGTACTTGTGTGCCTAGGGGTCCTCGACGAATTAATCCTGCCCTGCTCTCACCTGCACCCCTCCCTCTACCTTGGATACTGCTATCTGTCTCTTTGCTCTGGGTCACACAGCTATCTCTGCCTGCTTCAGCCATCAGCCACATGGCTGAAAAAACACCTTGATTAGGACTATCTATTTTCCATATGTGCACATGCATAACATCTGACCTCATGCAAGGATAATTCTGCATTTATTTCCTGGAATTTTGAATATTTCCCTGTTTTCCAAACCTTTGCCTATTTTCTGCAGCAGATTGAAACCAAGAAGTCTGTATCCAGAGGATGACCTATGAGAAACCTGCTAATTGTGAGTGGAATTGCTTGTTTATTCAATAAATGTAATGTAATGTAATGTAATTTATTTCTTATATACCGCTACATCCGTTAGGTTCTAAGCGGTTTACAGAAAATATACATTAAGATTAGAAATAAGAAAGGTACTTGAAAAATTCCCTTACTGTCCCGAAGGCTCACAATCTAACTAAAGTACCTGGAGGGTAATAGAGAAGTGAAAAGTAGAGTTAGAGGAAAAATAAAAATAAAATAACCATTTTAACAAGACAGCATTGATCTAAATATTTTGGAAGGTAGAAGAGAGGAGAGAAAGGAATAGAAGCAGAAGGGGGAGCCGTTGAACAGTATAATTCTGGAGAAATTTAAATGATAGAAATAGAACAAAACAAAGACAAAAGGCAAAACAATAGATAAGATTAAAGATAAATCATAAACTGGAAAGAAAAATAAAATAAAACTTTGTCTTCAATCCACGGTTTCAGCGTCAGTGATGAAGTGGAGCAAGTAAGTTTAGGAGGAGCGATTGACGTTTCCAGAAAGGGCTTCTTCAGGGAAGAGACTTGGCAGACAGTCCCAGGATGCCTATGTCTCCTCCCCTGCGATGTTCTCCCATCCATGCATTCCCTCCCAGACACACTGCCCGTGCCCCAGCCGCTCCAAGGAGGCTGCCCCAGATGAGGCCCACGGTGAATGCAGGATTCTCTCCTCTGCGGGAAAGCCGCCCGGAGCCGACAGTCGATCTTCTTAGCGGATTGCATGGGGGGAAGAGTTCACACTCTTGGTAGGATCGGGTCTGTGTGCTCTCGGTGGTTGTGGCTGGTCTCGTTGCTGCTTAGGTGTAAAAGCAGTTGATCTCCTACTTCTGATAATATTTAAAAGCAAGCATATTGATTTTTCCAACGGAATGCTGGGGGAAGAGCTTACTTGTTTGGCTGGATCAGGGCAAAGGGCTCTCGGTAGTGGTGGCTGATCCTGTTGCTGCTTAGGTGTAAAAAACAGTTGATCTTCCTAGTGGACTGCAGGGGGAGGTGGAGCTCACACTCTTGGTTGGATCGGGTCTGTGTGCTCTTGGTAGTTGCGGATAGTTCCGCTGCTGCTGAGGTGTAAAAGCAGTTGGTAAAGCATAATTCTGAAGATTATAAGGGCATCCTGCGCATGTGTGTTAATGGTTTAACTTGCTGATAAGTGCAACTAGCACATTTAGCCTTGAACAATAATCATTTTATTTTCGAAGACTCCATTTATGGTTAAATAGCAGGAGTAATTATGTTGGCGTCATTCGCCCCATCCATTGTCAACCTTTTAATGGTGAACTTTGAGAATAAATGGGTCTATTCATCAAGTAGATTCAAACAATTTTTATTGATGCAAATAACAACAAATACAACACCAGGGCACCCCAAGGTACACAGTGCAAACAATGATGCATCATAATAATACAAGCATCTACAGTAGAGTATAAACATCAACCAAAATCCCCTCCTTCCTACTCTACATAGGGCAAGCAAAATTAATGAGGGCTTATGAAGATGCCACCCCACCCCTTCCCCCACCTAAACCACTTATCCTATCCTTAACTAATTGCCAGAACCTTTCAATACCCCCATTTCCTTCCTCAACCCCCTTCCCCTCCCCCCACAATGGTACTCTCCACCCCACCCCACCAATACTAATCATTACTCTCCCTACCCAACTTATTGAATGCCCAAATTAGGACACCCACTTTAAGACTGCACTGCAGCCTTTGGGATGCAAAACTTGCAGATAAGGCTCCCAGATATTTAAGAACATCTTTCGCTTCCTAGCCCTTCCAGCATCTTGTGCCTCCCAGATGACCAACTGATGTAATTGGTTATGCCAATGTCAATATGCCAGAGGGTCCAGAACCGTCTAGCATTGAAGAATACATTTCCTGGCCAATAAACTCATCTTCCTACACAAAGCCCGATGCCCTCTAGGTAAATGGCCAAAAGCCTCTGATAAATCCAAGACAAATTGTTCCGGAGTACTACGTAAGGCTCTCCCAATTAACCTTGATATATAAGAGATTATATGCCTCCAGAAGCATTGAATAACCAAAAGGCATGTCCCAAAGTATGACTCCCCATCCCACATTTATGACACAGTGGCGTAGGGAGACCTGCATTGTAAAATAATTGTGTACGAGTGTAATAGGCAAGTAAGGTCACCATATAATAAGTTTTCCTCAACCATGCTCACAGGGTCACCCGAGGTGTCACCCTTAAGGTTCGGGCTACATCCCAATGTCCCAAATTAATCTATAGTTTCTTTTCCCATTTACTCCTGATGCTCTGGGGGTTTTTTTGTAAAAATTTTATTATTTTAAAAACTACAACAGTGTAGTACATTTGATTGAATATAGAAAAATATTACAGAGATTACACCATTTTATACAATTAGTATATAGAACCATAACTTTACCCACCCACCCATCTATCAATTATTAATAATACAAGACAACTTTATTTATTACATTGATATGAAGAATTAATATCAATTTCTCAATTACCTCTCCCTCTCCCCCCCACCCTAGATGTGTAAGGAAAAACTTAAAGAAGAATACATAAACCATTAATGTGAAGCAGCAAATAAAGCCAATGGACTCCATACTTTGTTAAATGAAACACTTGACCCCAAACATTCTGCATTCATTCTCTCATATTTGTATTATTACATACATTTGTCCACCAAAATGTGTAGTTTAATCTTTCATGGCTTTTCCAATTTTTCTCCAGCAACCAGTGTCTTCAAAATGAAAGGGAGTAGTCTGTACTCTGTACTCCATTTTGAAGACACTGGTTGCTGGAGAATCCCACACCTCAGCTTCTATGTGTGTGGATGTGAGCAGTTGGAGCACTTGCAGAGCCTCTACATTTGCTGGTGGAGTAGGCTGAAATCATTCCCCTGACGCAGCTCAGCGAAACGGAGGTTTCCCCGTCGGGAAAGAGTGGCTGTGGGGCCAGGCAGACTTGCACTTTTTGGATGCATGGAAGACAGCCTGGACACCATCTGCAGCTAAGTGTTTGTTTTTTCCTGCTTACCATTGACTGTGTTTGAGACTCATATATGTGT
The DNA here is from genome assembly GCF_902459505.1 of Geotrypetes seraphini. Classification (NCBI taxonomy): domain Eukaryota; kingdom Metazoa; phylum Chordata; class Amphibia; order Gymnophiona; family Dermophiidae; genus Geotrypetes; species Geotrypetes seraphini. The sequence continues at coordinate 70,478,655 of NC_047092.1, forward strand.
TGCTTGCTTTACTCACATTTTTTTGAAGTTTTGTTATTTGGCATGCAAGATTTTTTGAGGTGGTTCCTACTAGGGCTACTATAGTGCTTCTCACTGCTGAGTGAACGAACTGATACATTTTGGACCTTGCTTAATGGCTGCTTATAAGTGGAGTTTTTTGCCATATGAAGATGAACTGAGGCTTTTTCTCCACTTTTTTTTTTGTGTGTTAATGAGTGGGTCTTTGTATGAATGCAGTGGGTAGACCTGGTAGTATCTAGGTAGGTCCCTCCTATGATTTCCAATAGGGCATAATTCATTAGCCCCCCACATTCCAAGATACAAAGTTAACCAGGATCCACTATCACTAACCACTCCACATATTCCACCATCAGTACCTACAGGACCAAGCCAACCCAGCCTCTGACCAGGTCCCACCAGAGCATCAGCCAACCATCCATTACCAAAGCAGGGCAGAGAGTACCATCTCCCCTTCTCCTCATCCCAGTTCCCTAACCCCCACCTTCCCCCTCCTCCCCCATCCCAAACCCAAAACTACATCTCAAGACCATTCAAATAGAGCTCAAGATCCCTAAGAAAGAAGCAACTCCACCACCCCAGCCACCCCAATGCATACCCCCACTATCCCGATATGGACCCCAAATATTTGCCGTACACTCCACCCATGACTCCCATAAACATAACCCTTCATCACTCACTCAGACCACATCCACAGAACAGTCCCCCATAATAGATCCCCCTATAACATATCTGGCCCTCAAAATCCCTTTCATCTATCCTCTTACCCTCCCCAAAAACCACACTCACCCAGCAGACACCCACCACCTACCTCCCTGTGAAAAACCCTACAGCCTCCTAACATCAGAAGCCATCCAGTCCAACAGGTAAGTCCAGTGTCATCAACAACCTTCTCACATGAGTTATCCCGGAAGTTCACTGCTCACAGCACTCCACGCCATTGCTCCTCTGGTCTGTCTCTGCCATCCAGAAGGTCCAGCTCTCTTCTTCCCTCTCTCTCCAGCAGGTCCCCTCTCAGGAAGATTAGGAGCTCCAAGTTCTTGTAGCACCGACCAGGCATCCTCCACTGTATGAACTCATCTCATCGAATTCCCAACCGTCAGTGCCAAGGCAAATGGATAAAGCCATCGATATCAGAGGCCCTCTCTGCAGAGATAGGTGGTCACCGCTTGCATATCCCTCCGCATTCTTAAGGTTGCAGATGCCACATCTTGATAAATGTCCACCCGTAAATTATTCCATTTGTAATCCTTCTGCTTCCGTGAAATATTTCCTCCTTCATTGGAAAGCTGCCCAAGCACAAGACAATGTCATGGGGCAAATTAGATTTAGGTCACCCCCAAAGCCCGATGAGCTCATTCTATTTCTATTTCCGGCACCTGACCCTCACCTGCCAGAGCACTAGTGAGAATATGTCCAAGGCTATCCGGCGAACATCCTGATAGGCACTTTCTTCCGGCACCCCCGAATACGAAGATTACATCTCCGGGATCTATTCTCCAGATCTTCCAGCTTGTCCAACATCGCCAACTCCTCCGCACGTACTCCAGCCACTGCCTGCTGCACTTCTATAATGTCCTCAGTCATGATGTTAACATGTGCTTCCATCTCATCCTGCCTTTTCACGAGCTCCCCCCAGGTCTTGTTTTAAATCTGTTATTGCTTTTGTGACATCGTGACGTAAGGACTGTATTTCTTTATGAATGTCCAGCAGCAAATCTCTCAGGGAGTCCGAAGCCTCTACTTCCCCAGGTGCAACTTCCGACACTACCATCCTGGTCGTCTGCAGTGGGCTTGTTCCCGATGTTTTCGGAACATCCTGCTTTTTTCCTACAAATCCATAGCTGTCCAACTTTTTTCTCAAAGACATCCTTCGCATCCGTCAACCAAACACAACAATCCGGAGGCTCGGGTAAAATAAAGTAAAGGTTTCCACAACCACCAGTTATCCCGTCAGAATCACCTCCTCTGCAGCAATAGGGTGCTTCAGCGCCCTAATAAATAAGCAGGTCAAAGCACACCGCATAGGATCCACAAGGTTCCACTGGTCTCCAAGGGTATCACACACAATAGGAGAGGCAAAGTGTTAAATGTTTGTACCGTTATATTGATGAAATATTTTTGTTATGGACGGAGCATATGTTTGAATTGTAATATTTTGTAGAAGAATTAAATGGATGCCATCCTACTATTATATTTGATTTGTCTTATCACACCATAGAGAGAACATTTTTGGACGTATTAGTAAGCAAACATTCAAATAAATTAAGCTCTGTTGTGTATTCTAAACTTACTGATCGAAACACATTTTTAAGTTATCAGAATATGCATTCAATATACCTTAAAAACTGCCTCTTGTCACAATTCCTTAGATTTCAACACTTTGTAAAATTACAGAACAGTTTATATAAAAATCTGTGGAATTGAAAGAAAAATGTTTTCAATGAGGTTATCAAAAGAAAGTAGTGAATGCAGCATATAAACGTGCTTGATTTAATGATAGGGAATGGCTACTGTGACCTTGTAACATGCATAATGAAATATACTCCTCTTTTGCCAAAATTTAGCATCTATTGTCAAAAAATGATGGCAGATATTATCGGACCAAATACCTACTTTAAGTGAAATACAAAAGGGGAAGTCCTTTGAGAGTTTGTATTTCACTTATGGTGATATTACCAAGCCTTAGAAGCAATTTGTGGAAGTATAAGGATCTGCCAGTCACATCATAAAGATAAGTGCTTTGTGTGCTACATGTAAAAACATTAATACTGTGTGACATGGATTAGGAGGTTTGGGATATTCATGTGGCAGTGATGGTCTCTTGGTAACTCTTACCTATCCTGTAGCATTATGGTTATGGGTCTGAGCACATCATATTAAAAAAATAAAATTGTGATTGTATAATGATAACACACAAGTATTGTTCTATAGTTACACTCCTATTGCATATGATAATTCATATTCATTAGGGATATTCTGAAAAATCTGACCTGTTGGTGGCCCCTGAGCACTGGATGTGAAGATCAAAACCAAATGGTCCTCATCTGCCATCATTTTCTGTTTCTATGTACACTAGCAGCAATGAAGAGACTAAAATTAAAGGGACTGCAGATCAAAAAGACAAAAAAAAATGAGTGGTATAACCATCAGATGTTTCAGAAAAATAGCACCATTCAACTTTAGCATTGAGACCAAACGGTTCTTTGGTTTTCAAATTGAAGATCCATTCCTGCTCTCAGTGCAACAGCAGTGTCCTCCTATCACTACCCTGACGTAAATGTGGGATATGATTGATCATGGCACATTTTAGCTGGTTGTTTAGTAAACCCCATTATCTACCCTTCTCCATTGAGAATACTGATCATTTAACCCTACCCTCTGTTTTCTATTTTTTAATCAGTTATTAATCCACAGTCAGAGATTATCCCCTATCCCATGACTTCCTAATTTTCTCAGGAGTCTTTCATGAGCTACTTTGTCAAATGACAGAACATATATATATATATATATATATATATATATATATATATATATATATATATATATAAAAGTATGGATTAAGGAGAGAAAGCTAACATGGATTTTAATCAAGGGAAATCTTGCCTCACCAATCTACTGATTTATTTGAAAGGGTGAATGAACATGTGGATAAAGGTGAGCAAGATGATGTGTATTTGGATTTACAAAAAACTTCTGAGGAAATTAGAGAGTCATGGAATAGGAGGTAATGTCCTACTATGGATTAAGAATTGGTTGAAAGACAGAAAACAGAGAGTAGGTTTAAATGGTTAATATTCTCAATGGAGAAGGGTAAATAATGAGGTTCAAAAAACAGAAACTTTTTCCTTCTTGCAAACAATATTATTCACACAAACAACCAATATGGTGAAGGAAGAGCTTGTCTAAAGGAGGAAAAGCCTCAGAACTAGTATATGTTGCTTAATCCAAGCTGAGAGAGATTTGTACACTGGCATACCAAAACAGATAAATGTACTGGCTTTCAACAGTTTGAACACAGTACTAACATAAGAACACACGAAGACAATCATTTAACTATTTAGCAGTATACCATAACATTCCATGGACATTATAATCCTTCGTTCTCAACACCCTTGTTTTGCAATATCAAACTGTCCTCCTAAACTCATTGACACCATTTTTGTGACAGCTCTTATGCACATTTTGAAAAATTGGAAGTCATCCACATTACTAGACTATACCTTTTGGTGGAACTCTTTGAGCATGTACCACAAATTCGAATCATATGCATATGAAAAGAAGATGATATCCAGTTTCTCTACAAATTTCGTGTGAAATAAATCACCTTGGTCATTCTTAGATTCATATGTTCGCTCTACCTCGTAGACAATTCTGCCTCTCTCTCTTTCTCTCTCTCTCTCTCTTTCCTTATCTCTCTTTTTTCTTTTATTTCATCATCTCGGCTTTTCTACCCTTTCTATTTCTTTTCTTAGCAGTTCAAATACTCTGAATTCTTCTTACTAATCTGTTATAAGCAAATGAATGTAATAATGGTTTCTTTAGTTTATACATCATTATTTTTTATTCAATTTATATGTATTTGAACTACTTTTTGTATATCACCGACAATATTCAATAAAAAAAAAAAAAAAAGCAGTATACCATAACATAATTGTTTAATTTACAATGACAAGGAGGTTTTTCAGCCAATGAAGTGATTTACCCTTTCCAGTTGAGTGAAGTTTCCCTTCCAGTGGGGTTCTAAGGAAGAAGATTAGGATGAGGATAAGCACTGTAAATATGCTAGAGCAAGCATGGTCCCTTTTAAGGACAAAGCCATAGAGACACAAAATTTACATATACCGTGTATCAACAAGGGTTCCAAGAGGAAGAAGAACAAGGAGCCGGTGTGACTCACTGTAGCGGTGAAGGAAGCAATCAGAGACATGAACACTTCATTTAAGGAATGGAAAAGGACAAAAAAACGGAAGAAAACTGGAAAAAGCACAAATAACATCAAAGCAAGTGCCATAAGGCGATAAGAGGGGCCAAAAGAGACTACGAAGTAAAAATAGCCAAGGAGGCCAAAAACTTTAAGTAGTTCTTTCGATATATTAAGGGGAAACATTTTATGGGTCAGTATTTACCGAAGAGGATATATCTAAGATGCCGAAAGCCGAGAGGTTATAAACAGGAAATGAAGAAGGGAAACTGACAGTCTAGAAGAGGTATGCAGACAGATTGATAGGCTTATAAAAACGATAAATCCCCAGGACCGGACAGCATACACCCGAGGGTAATCAAGGAACTGAAAGGGGTTATAGCTGAACTGCTCCAACTAATAGCCAATCTGTTGATCAAATGAGGAAAGATTCCAGAAGACTGGAAAGTGGCGAATGTTACACCGATCTTCAAGAAAAGTTTGAAGGGAGATCTGGGAAACTACAGACCAGTGAGTCTGACTTTGGTAACAGGAAAGATGGTAGAGGCACTGATAAAGCACCGCATCATTGATCACCTTGACGGACACAAACTGATAAGGACCAGCCAGCACAGCTTCAGCAAAGGAAGATCATGTTTGACAAACTTACTGCACTTCTTCGAAGGAGTAATTGAGCAGATAGACAAGGGTGACCCGATTGACATCGTATATCTAGATTTTCAGAAGGCATTCGACAATGTTCCGCATGAATGTCTACTTCGATAAATTTCAAGCCATGGAATTGAGGATGATATACTCAAATGGATTAAAAACTGGTTGGCGGATAGGAAACTGAGAGTGGGGGTGAATGGACAATACTCGGACTTGAAAAGCATCACGAGTAGAGTGCCATAGGGTTCGGTGCTCGGGCCTGTGCTCTTCAACATATTTATAAACGACCTAGAAATTGGCACACCGAGTGAGGTGATTAAATGTGCGGACGATGCAAAGTTATTCAGAGTAGTAAGGAAACAGGATTGCGAAGTCCTACAAAGAGACATAAATACGCTTGAGGAATGGGCTGCAAAATGGCAAATGAGATTCAACATGGATATGCGCAAGGTGATGCATGCCAGTAACAAAAATCATATGCACAAATACAGGATGTCTGGTGCTATACTCGGAGAGAGCCCCCCATGAAAGAGACTTGGGAGTACTTGTAGACAAGTCAATGAAACCGTCCGCGCAATGTACGGCAGTGGCAAAAAGGGCAAACAGAATGCTAGGAATGATTAAGAAGGGGATCACAAACAGATCTGAAAAGGTTATCATGCCGTTATACTGGGCCATGGTATGCCCCCACCTGGAATACTGCGTCCAACATTGGTCGCTGTACATGAAAAAGGACATAGTACTATGTGAAAGGGTCCAGAGAAGAGCGACAAAAATGGTTAAGGGGCTGGGGGAGTTGCCATACAACGAGAGGCTAGAGAAACTGGGCCTCTTCTCCATTGAAAAGAGAAGACTGAGAGGGGACATGATCAAAACATTCAAGATATTAAAAGGAATTGACTTAGTAAAGAAAGAGAGATTGTTCACCCTCTTCAAGGTGAAGAGAATGAGAGGGCACTTGCTAAAGTTGGAAGGGAAAAGATTCCATACAAATGTATGGAAGTTCTTCTTCACCCAGAGAGTGGTAGAAATCTGGAATGCTCTTCCGGAGGCTGTTATAGGGGAAAGCACCCTTCAGGGATTCAAGACAAGGTTGGATAAGTTCCTACTGGAACAGAACATACGCAAGTAAGGCTAAACTCAAATAGGGCACTGGGCTTTGACCTAAGGGCCACTGCATGAGTGGACTGCTGGGCGCGATAGACCACTGGTCTGACCCAGCAGTGGCAATTCTTATGTTCTTATGTAAATCATGTGGTCTACTAAGGATTAGGTCTAGAATTGTTTCTCAATATGAGGCCCATAATTTTCAGACAAACAAGGTTGAAGTGATAAGGACACAAGGAGTGGCAATGAGATTTGAACCTTTTCTTCTATAGTTCTCAATCTGCTATTTTGAGGTTGTTAGTAATTTATGTATGGGCTATCAACTGTGTACATGTGTGGGTATCTGAATGCTATTTCAGGCCTATCTCATCTATGGACCAGTTTTATATCAAACATATGCCAATTTCCAGATGGTATTGTGCTTGGAAATCTCCCTGTTCTATGTTCTTCCTATTAAGTTAGGGCTCTTCAGCTTGGAAAAGAGATGGCTGATGGGAGGTATATTTGAAGTCTATATAATCCTGAGTCATGTAGAATGGGTAAAAGTGAATTGATTTTTTTACTGCATTAAAATTTACAAAGACTAGGGGACACTCGATGACATTACTTTAAAACCAATAGGAGGAAATATTTTTCCATTTAGAGAATAGTTGAGCTCTGGAACTTGTTGCCAGAGGATATAATAATAGTGGTTAATGTAGCTGGCTTTAAAAAATGTTTGGACAAATTCCTGGAGGAAAAGTCCATAGTCTTCTGTTGAGATAGACATGGAGGAAGCCACTGCTTGCTTGCCCTGGATTGGTAGCATGGAATGCTGCCAGGTACTTGTGACTTGGACTGGCCTCCATGAAAGCAGGATATAGGCTAGATGGACCATTGGTCTGACCCAGTAAGGCTATTCTTGTGTTCCTATGCTCTTATTTTTGCACTCAAATTCTCACCAAGATATATACTAAGCTCAGAATATATCTCAAACTCTTCACCTCCAATATATAATTCCCAGCTTCTCAGAAGTACCACCTGGGCTCAAAAGTTTTCACTGCCCTAGGCTTTATGTACTACCTCCTCACTGGAGCCGCTTTCAATTTTTACTAAAAAACTTTACTTTTAAATTTTTATTTAACAACCCTTTTAGCATATTTTAAGGGTACTTATCTTTTAATCATGGTCTTCTTTTCAGGGAAATAGGAGTCAACATGTTTCACCTACAGAAGGTTTTTTCAAGGCTTATCATCCCTTAGCAAGCTTTACACCAACATATCGGACCACTGAATGTTAGTAAAAATTGATAGCGATTCCAGTGAGGAGGTAGTACATAAAGCCTAGGGCAGTGAAAACTTTTGAGCCCAGGTGGTACTTCTGAGGAGCTGGGGATTATATTGGAGGTGAGGAGTTTGAGATATATACTGAGCTTGGTATATATCTTGGTGAGAGTTTGATTGGTGATCTTCACAAGAACAATTATATATAAAAATTGAGTGCCGTTTGGATAAACTTATTTTAGCACTAGCATATTCCTCATTTAACTTTAGTTCAAATAAAATTGAACTGAATCTACTCATGTGTTTGAGAGCCAAAAGGATTAAATTCCAAGCTCACATTGCATTTGAATGTATAAAAGCCAACACTATAGTTCCTATTTCAGCGCTAAATAAATGTTCTTCACTAGAATGAGATTGGAAATGCATAAACCTGATATCGTTGTGAAGATAAATGCTACTTCTTAGCCTTCCATGTTTCAGATATGACATGAGCTAACATGTTAGAAACAATGAATGTGGTTAGCTTAAATAAATTGATTTATAAGAGCACATTTTGGATTTTAAGAGACATTCATTGTGTATTGGTTCATTCAATGTTACTGTGATGTCCTGGAACATGGTAGAATGATAATTGGGTGTTGATAAAAAACATCAGTCATCACTGTGTTATGCCTTGAGTTATATATGTATTCAATGGTTAAATGGTAAGATGAGAAATACATTACTTTACATTATAAAGCTTCATCCCCCTCACTTACAAGCCAAGCATGAGTCATTTCATAAATCAATAGAGATTTGAATAGAGCTTTTTGAAAACTCCTGGATTACCTGAAATGGTTTTGAAGAGTTCTGTATAAATCAGAACAGAATCAGAATCCTTTGTATTACTTTTTTTTTTTTTTTTTTTTACTGTATCCTCATTAATACTTTTGAATCCCCACAGCAGGCACTTCTGTATTTTACTTGCTGGGGCAGGCTGAAGTATTCTTTCTTCTCAGAGTTTGCTTTCAGCAGGATACGGAGACCTATTTACGAGTTAACATCAACAGGTAGAATGAATCTTATCTGCTGGTTATGAAAATCTAAAGGGCTTATAAAATATACCAATCAACAGCAGTACAAATGGAAAATCTTTTTACAGAAATAGCAAGATATACTGTATAATAATTGAAAGTGATGCATGTCGGGAACAAAAATCTCATGCATGAATACAGGATGTCCGGGGTGGTACTTGGAGAGACCTCCCAGGAAAGGGACTTGGGAGTTCTGATCGACAAGTCCATGAAGCTATCTGCATAATGCAATGCGGTGGCGAAAAGGGCGAACTGAATGCTAGGAATGATCAAGAAGGGGATCACGAACAGATCGGAGAATGTTATCATGCCGCTGTACTGGGCCGTGGTGCGCCCTCACCTGGAGTACTGCGTCCAGCACTGGTCGCCGTACATGAAGAAGGACACGGTACTACTCAAAAGGGTCCAGAGAAGAGCGACTTAAATGGTTAAGGGGATGGAGGAGTTGCCGTACAGTGAGAAATTGGAGAAGCTGTGCCTCTTCTCCCTTGAAAAGAGGAGACTGCGAGGGGACATGATCGAAACATTCAAAATACTGAAGGGAATAGACTTAGAAGAGAAAGACAGACTGTTCACCCTCTCCAAGGTAGGGAGAACAAGAGGACACTCTCTAAGGTTGAAAGGGGATAGATTCCGTACAAATGTAAGGAAATTCTTCTTCACCCAGAGAGTGGTAGAAAACTGGAACGCTCTTCCGGAATCCGTTATAGGGGAAAACACCCTTCAGGGTTTCAAGACAAAGTTGGACAAGTTCATGCTAAACTGGTGAGACTGGACTCATTTGGAGCACTTGTCTTGACCTAGGGGCCGCCACATGAGTGGACTTCTGAGCAGGATGAACCACTGGTCTGACCCAGCAGCGGAAATTCTTATGTTCTTATGTCAATAACTTCCTGCACGTCAGGCTTTGTAATTCTATTTAGTGTAAGGCCAAACCAGTTCTGCAGTTTTTAGACAACATACTTAGGGCTCCTTTTACTAAGGTGCTCTAGCATTTTTAGTGCACACTAAGCAAAAAATACTAGCGCAAGTTCTATGGAGGCGTTAGCATTTAGTGCGTGCTAAGCGCATGCTAAAACCACTAGCACACCTTAGTAAAAGGAGCCCTTAGTTTAAAAAAATATTTGCTATTGCTTTTGCATTAAATGTGCTTCTTTTTCATCCTAGTGAAGTGGTTTCCAATTCTGTCCTTGAGAACCCCCAAGCTAGTTGGATATTCAGAATATCTGCAATGAATATGCATGTTTATTTGATTTTTATAATGCATGCAAATCTTTCTTATGGCACTGGTTTTAAGAAGGCTTTGGACAATTTCCTGGAGGAAAAGTCCATAATCTGTTATTGAGAAAGACATGAGGCAAGCTACTGCTTGCCCTGGATCGGTAGCATGGAAAGATGGTAGATCGGTACTGGGAAAGATGGTAGAGTCACTGATAAAGGACAGCATCATTGATCACCTTGACGGACACGGGCTGATGAGGACCAGTCAGCACGGTTTTAGCAAAGGCAGATCGTGTTTGACGAACTTGCTGCACTTCTTTGAGGGAGTAAACAGACAGATAGACAAGGGCGATCCGGTCGACATTGTATATACAATAGGTGACTATTTCAATTTGTGGTATATAAAATAAACTTGAAACTTGAGTTGTGCTTTATTTTGTAAGTGGCTTTCTAAACATTTATAAGAATTAAGGCTCTGAATATTCATATGAGAGAAGCAGTATAAATGACCAATTAGAGCATAGCAGGAAGTAAAGCTTATAAAATAGCACAAACAGACAAATATTTTAAATAAAACCTAGAAAAGTCAGCCTGGGGCCATTTGTTTTTGACATGCCCCTTATTTTATTTTCATGTTTAAGTCTTTTATTGAGATTTTTACAATTATAAAGAGAAGTACATTATACTCTAAATATGGTACACTCAGAAACAGAGATACAAGTAGGGAGCAACAAGTACCCATGTAGAATGAGTAAAAGAGAACAAGTATATGAAGCCATAAGAATAAACCATGAAGTTCAGTAGGAGACACATTAGAATTATATATAATGCAATCAACATGAGATCATATGCAAATAAAGAGGCAGTTGGAATAAACATATTATTAACGGAGAGAAGACATGGTTAATAAAGGGGACCACATTTTCATAGACTTAAATCCTTTATTTGTTAGAGAATTAGCTTTACATTCTAAGTTATGTATTATCATTACAGTGGCCCACCAAAATGTAGTGTTCAGTATATGAGCAGATTTCCAATGTGACAAGATCATCTGCAAGGAAATAGCTATAAGAACATCTAATAGCTTGGAATGCCAAACATCCAGTGCACCAGGCAGGGCAAGTGATCTAAAAAGGATTATATCAAAGGACAGTGAAGTTGAGATGGGTAGAATATTGCAAATGATTTTCCAAATTGAGATCCAAAACATTTGAATTATCAGACAATCATAGATCATATATTTAAGGTCACCAAACTGGTTATTACAATGGCAACATTTATTGGAGTCAGATAAATGGGCCCTATATAATTTACATGGGGTCCAGTAAGCTTTATAACAAAGAAAATATAAGGATTGCATGAGACTAGTGGACATGGTGGGACATAGAGAATATCTGAAAAAATATAACCATTGGTCATCAGAACCCAACCAGTTAGATTCAGAAGACTAGAGCCGTTTAGTATGCTGTGATATGGTTAAGGATGAGTCAATAAAAAAATCGATAAAACAGAGATGTAGTATGACCCATTGTGAACCCAATATGACATAGTTCCATGAACTTTGATGACAAGATAGTGTTAGGTTCTAAAGGTCATTTTAAGCTAGTTAAGCAATGTTTTAATTGTAACCACTTATAAAATTCCTTAGAAGAGAGATTATATTGAGTCTATAATTGAGAAAAAGGTATCAAACTATTGTTTGTAATCACATGACTAATATTCCAAATACTTGTCTGTATCCAGGTAGGCCAGCATATTGGTTTATTATCAATAAGGATATTGGAATTATGCCAAAGTGGAGCCGATAGGGTTGTTTTACTATGATTCGGAGAAACCTTTTCTAATTCTTGGATAGCAAGATAAGTATGAATAATTATATCATAGGACATTAATGGTTTAAGATTGTTTTGGAATAGAATGCATTTGAGTGGTATTGGAGAAGTACAGTAAGATTCAATAGAATACAAAGTTGGGTGAATTGAGGAATATAAGAGGTCAACCATCCACTGAGTGCCATATCTCAATAGCATTGTGAGATGATATTTATAGAAGTCTGGAAAGCCCATACTCCCATATTTTCTAGAGGTTTTCAGTATGGATATGGCAATCCTGGGAGGCTTGTTATGCCAAATAAATTTGGAAAGTAGGACATCAAGTTCTTTGTAGAAGGAACGGTTGGCAAGTTTTGGTAGCATACCTAAAATATAATTAATAATTGGAGAGATGGTCATCTTAACCGCTTCGATTCTACATCACCAGGATAAGGTATATGGGGACCATTTAGAGGTTAAAGTAGAAACTTTAGTGTATATTTCTTTTAAATTTAAGTTCATTAGGATATCTCTATGTCTATGAAATACGATGTCCAAATATTTTAATTGATCTTAGGACCATTTGAAAGCAACCAGGCCCAAATCAGATCGAAATGTATTATCATTCAAAGGCAGAGCTTCAGATTTATTCCAATTTATGCGATAGCCAGAGAATGTGGAGAATCGCGAGACCAGTTTGAGAAGTGACAGTATAGAAGTACTGGGTTCAGTGAGGAAGATAAGCAGATCATCCACATATGCAAGAGTTTTAAAATGAAGGTCCCTGCAAGGGATGCCCTTGATATTTGAGAAGTTTCTAATGGCTATCAGTAATGGCTCTAGAGAAATGTTGAAAAGAAGAGGGGAGAGGGGGCAGCCCTGCCTGGTGCCTCTGAATAGTTGCATATCCACTGATAAGAGTATCATTGATTTTAAATCTAGAAGTAGGAGAAGTGTAGAGGACCATGACCCACTGTACAAAATTTTCACCACAACCAAACCATAATAATGCGTTGTACAGATGTGACCATTCAACCATATCAAACACCTTTTCGGTATCTAATGAAACAACAATGGCAGCGTTATCTATTTGGGCTAAGTCTATAAGCTTATGGAAAGTCCGGGCATTGTCTCAAATGTATCTGCCTTTTATAAAACCAACCTGATCTGGATGAATGATCTGAGGCAAGAGAGATTCTAGTCAGGAGGCCAGGATTTTAGCAAGAATTTTGCAGTCCATATTAAGAAAGGAGATGGGTCTATAGTTCTCTACTTTGGTCTCATCTCTACCAGGTTTTGGCAAAATTACTACAAGATGATAAATTAGTACCCTCTGCACATTCTGGGAGGCCAAGAATGCAAATTTGATTACATCTGCTGTGATTAGATAAATCTTCTAGATTATCTTGTAGTTTATCAATGCTGATCATGTTCTTATTAATTTTTGGAACCATATCTTCAAGTTTAGTGGCTCTATCAGCAAGCGATTCCATTGTTTGTTGGGAGTTTGCCAATTGGGCATGGATATCTTCCATTTCTTTTTGCATGTCCCTAGAAATGGCCATGTAATTGTTTAAAAGTCCTATGATTGATTTAAGTTCAAACATTATATTTTCTTCATTTTGCATGGCAGTATCTGGTCTTCCAGCCCTGGCTGGCGATGGTGGGTTTGATTTGAATCTATTCAAGTTCGAAGGAAGATTGAATTGTGCCTCCAGTTTGTTTTTCTTCATTACAAATAAAGATAAACAATTGTTAGTTAAAGAAAAATGTGGGTTTGAGAGTTGGCTGTTTAAAAATAACACAGTTGTTCATCAAAACGGCAGGAGCTGATCTCTTAAACAGCCATGTGTTCAGGGAGCACCCTTATTTTAGAGGGGATTATATGAGATCAGCAAATAGAAATGTCTGTAAAGATGAGAATCTTGATGATTTTACTTACTGTATATAGGAATAATGGGAAGATACTTTCTGGAAAATAATGTAATGCATTTCTCATATTCAAAAGAATAATATTGTTAAACTGGAGAGAAATGCACCCTCTATCTTACTGGCAGTGGAAGAATTCATTGCATGTTATACAGATGAAGAAAAAAAAGCTCTAAATGAGATAAAAAGCCAAAAAAGTATTGGAAGCTTAGGGAAATTATATTTAGATTCTCTTACACAGAACAAGAAGTGGTGTTTTTGAGCTATGGCAAAATATAGAAAATGGAACAGAAAGCATTGAAGGCCACCCATGAAATGTAACAGGAATGGAAAAAGAAATTGGGGGAGGATCATACGAAGATGGGTATAAATTACAAATAATATTGCTAATAAGTGAGTAATTTCAGAACCAGCTGCATAAATGGATGCAGCTGGAATTCATGTAACTAATGGCAGTCTTAGAAAGGGAATGTACACATATACTTTCTCTTCTAAATTTGCTGAATACATGTGTTTTCATGGGCAGCCAGCACATGTATATCGTTTTATCTGTTCCACAGCAGACATAAATATATATGTCTGTTTCTGCCAGGATTTACAAAATATGACAGATTTTGCATAAGATGTTCATGTCAGAAAACAGATGTCCAAGTTAGGACTGAAGGAACTTATGGAAGTTCTTGCAGTTCTGCTGGCTGACCTTTTCAATGCTTCTCTAGAGCTGGGAGTGGTACTGGAGGACTGGAGAAGGGTAGATATGGTCCCTCTCCACCAAAGTAGAAATAAGGAAGAGGTAGGTAACTACTGGTAAGACCTCATTTAGAATATTGTGTATAAATCTGGAGACCGTACCTTCAAAAAGATGTAAACAGGATGGAAATGGTGCAGAGGATGGCTACTAAAATGGTCAGTGGTCTTCATAATAAAGTATAGGGGGACAGACTTAAAGATCTCAATATGTATATTTTGGAAGAAAGGCAAGAGAGGGGAGATAGGTTTTTTTAATGTTTCTATGCTATGTGGCATAAATGCATTTGAGGCAAGTCTAATTTGAAAGGGAACTATAGAATAAGGTGGCATAGGATGAAGATGAACGGGGATAGATTCGGAAGTAACTTCAGAAAATACTTTTTTCATGGAAGGGGTGGTATATGCATGGAATGGTCTCCTGATGGTGGAGGTGGAACCAAAAACTGTATCTGAATTAAAGAAAGCTTGGGACAAGTATATTGGATCTATAAGGGAGGGGAAGGGACAGTAAATGACATGGATAGGCAGACTAGATAGGCCATATAGTCATTTTTCTATGTTTCTATGACATTGAAATTTCCCAGATATTTTCTAACAGACTCACTAAGGGCTCCTTTTACTAAGGTGTGCTAGCGTTTTTAGCGCGTGCTATATTGCCGTTCGCGCTAACCCAGTACTACGTGCCAAAAACTAACATCAGCTCAGTGGTGGCATTAGCGTCTAGCACGCGCTAAAACCGCTAGCGCAGCTTAGTAAAAGGAGCCCTAAATGTAAATCCTTGATAAAATATATATAAGGATGTACAGGGCTGCACATTCATTATGCAGCACATCCAAAGGGCACAACTATTTTATAAATATATGACCAAGAAAAGAGCAGCATCATTTGGAATGTACCCATTTAAATACTGACATTTACACGTTAGAGCCAAATTTGCAACTTGTGTGTAAATGTTGGCACTTACACTTTGTCACCACTAGGAGCCACCCTAGGGTACAAGTCATGGTCTTGACAAATGGTTGAGCCAAGTGAGCAGGCACTGAAGGAGTCTCACTAAGATACAGCTGGTACTGCGAGGGAGCTACAGCTTTCTTGCTATTCCAACTCCCCCCCCACCTCCCCCCCAGAACTAGTCCAACCTAACCTAATGGGATTATTTTCCTAAAATAACCATAATTCCCAGCATTTCCAAAAAACTGGTTATAACAAACAAAAAATACAAGCCTCTATTTTTGGCATCTTCTCAAAGGGCTTCCATAACACATAAAAGACACAAGAACAAAAAATAATACAAGTTCATACTTCCCTTTTTCTTTATAGACAATAGGCCATTGATTATGTATCCATGTCCACTCTCTGGTTCCGAACAAATATAAACACTGTGGGGTGATCTACGCCCCGAAGGCGGTCCTGCCTCCCACAGCAATGGACCTTGGTACCACAGAAGTCAATTGATTGAGAACAAAATAGTGGAACCAAGTCCTGGATGTTCAGGAGTTAAAATGTCAAAGTTTATTATTGTTGCAAAACAAATCAGTATCACAATGTCATAAAAACATCAGATAGATAAAACCATAAAAGTTTGTGCTGTGATATGGGTGAATGGACCCTAAACGGTCCATGTTTCGGTTGCAGTTAGTCTTCCTCAGGAGTCCTAAATAATTATACAAAAATGACAACCACAAGAAAAACAAAGCAAAAGAAAAAGACAACCAATCAGAATTTAGAAATGTATAGAAAACTAATTATACAAACAATAATAAATAATAATGGATAATAATACATGGTAATAAATATTAAAAATACATGGTAATAAATATTTAAAAATGCACTAATGGTTTAGAAATGTAGTGAGTAAAAAGGTTTGTAACATGCTTGTAAAACTTAACATGCTTGTACTTGCTATGCCATGCGTTCGATTTTATAATGCATATCTAGAGATAAATATAATTATCTTTATCATGTACTTATCTAATTGACATAATAATAAACATAATAATAAACCATACTGGCAATGATACAATGAAAACAAGCATAAGCCATAGAAACCATGAGAATGAACCACACTGACCTGAACTCAGTGGCTAGCTCAGTGGCTAGCTCAGGCAGATGATAACATCAAAAGGCATATCTACGGGCATCAATTTTAGATTTTAAAAATGTGAGAAATGGTGCACAGCACATGTTGCCCCCAAAATAGAAAGTTGTCAAGATGAAAACATATGTTCCACCTCCGAACAGCCTATTAGTATAACATACGGAAAATGATAGCAGTACGAAGATGGACATGAATGAATGTTCAATGGCAACAGACACCAGAAGGGCCTGCCGACATGAGTGAGTAAAAATACCAGCGCTACCGGGGTGTGGGGGGGGGGGGGGGAGAGTGTACAATCCCTTACGTTCTGTGTAAATATGTCCTTCAAATAGTGTGGAACACTCGCTGCGGTGTAAAGCAATGTATGGCCACTGAGTTGTATGGCAGAGCATCTCAGGTGAAGCACAAACATAATAACAATTAAAAAGATGGTGAAAAAAGGTGGTAACAATTGTGCTGGGTCCTGCACAGGTTGACACTATCAAACAATGTATATAAAAAAACGCAGTGATATTTGAAATTATTTAAAAACGCCCAAGTTTGGCCATGAAGGCACTTACT
This sequence comes from Geotrypetes seraphini, assembly GCF_902459505.1. NCBI lineage: Eukaryota > Metazoa > Chordata > Amphibia > Gymnophiona > Dermophiidae > Geotrypetes > Geotrypetes seraphini. The sequence continues at coordinate 70,496,060 of NC_047092.1, forward strand.
GTTGGTCTGATCCTCTAATGCTGCGAAAATGTGCTGGAAAGAGTCTTGAAAAAACCATAATGCTATAGGGGGGCTGATTTAAAAGTGAGCTGGTTGGCGTCAGCAATCACATGGGCTACTGCGTATGGTGAAAAAAGTTACAGTGGTTTCCGTGTGATGTCATGCATCTGTTGACTGGTGGAATAATAGCCTGGATGGGTAGCTCTTTAGCCAGGCTATTATTCCACCAGTCAACAGACATCAATGTCTCCACGCTCCTCTTGAGGAAGGAGTTGGATCTTCCAAAATGGAGCTCTATAGAGCTAGAGCTATGGAACGTACATCACTGTGACGAACTATCTGCTAATTTGAGATAAGTACCCCTCTTGTAGAACATTACAATTTTGGATTGGGGTCGCAAGGGGGAGAATTCTTGTGAGGGAAGATGGGTTTCTTAATGTTCTATGGACTAATGTAGCAACTGATGATTGCATGAATGAGTATATTGGAGAGATCATTCTTTCCATTTATTATTACTATTGAGTGAGATTTTTCACCTTGTTTTGAACACTCTCATTTTGGGCACCATATGTCTTGGGATGTTTCACGCTTAAACCCTTTTGGGCTTAACCAGCTTTCAACTCCACTATTCAAGTTTCACCTGGGCTGTGAGTTTTGTAAACTGAGGACCTTACACAAAATTTTATTCACAAGAGTGGTTAATATCTGGTAAAAAGATCCCCCTATACTCAATAATTTTGGAAGAATTCATTCCTTTTTGATCTCTTGCGGGGTTCTTTGTAACCTGAGAGGACATCAGAGTCCAGTCCTCTTGGGAGGTGGGGAGCCCTGTTTCTTTTGTTGGGGGGAGGACTATTGCCAATGCTTTTGTCTGCTGTTTGTATTTGATATGGCTTGTTGTTTAATAAAAACAGATTGCACTTAAAAGGTTTTGCCCTCCCCCTTCTCTGCTGAATATTGGTGGTTGGGAAGTGAGAGGCAATTTAAGTGGGCCAATGCTTAAATTGCTCTGAATAGCGTCCCCGATGTCTATATTTGAATTCAAATTTCTTTATTAGTTATACAAAGGCAACATTACAAACAAACAACTGATGATTGCAAATCTTATATGCTGTATTATTGACTTTTAATATGTTCATCCAAATGTGTCCAATTCCTTCATAATACTGAAATGATATTAAAATTCCCTGTGATTGAACCTTATTTTCTATATAAACAAAGCAAATTCCACCATCTATTAAAATCTAGCATTACAGAACTTTTCCAATTATTATCACTTTTAGGACTATAGACAGCATAAAACGTAATCTAAGCTCAACTAAGCCTAATAGCCACAGGTAGCCCTCATAGATTTCCAGTTTACTATTTTGAATGAAAGTAGAATCCTAAGACTCAAGGTTTAACTAATTCTTTACCAAAATTATGTCCAAAGTAGTTCTGAAATTTCAAAATAATAAATGCAAATGCGCATCAATTTTTATTTACATAAGCAACACCTATTGTCTTGAGTCTTGGCAAACTTAGCAGTTGTTAGAGGAGTCCACAGTGCTTTATGTATAATAAAATACTTTAGTTGTGTTACTAAAGTGGAATGTGAAATTTTTATTTTTTTTAGTTCAGAACCATGACCATTGTTTCATTGTAAACGTGGAGGGGCATAATTTAAAAAAATGTCTAAGTCCCCTTTTGGTCTAGGCCCTAAACGCTGATAGTAGAAGCAGGGAAAATGTCCATTCTCAAAAAAACATCCAAAAGGAGTTTATTTTTGATAATGGCCTGTCTCTACATTCAGCTGTTTAAACACCCAGACCACCACTACGTCTACACTTGCAACATATAATAAACAAAAAAACCCTCTAAGTCTCAAACGCCCAAAACCAGATCTTTTGGGTGAAGGAGGAGCCAGTCCTTTGCCTAAAAGCTGGATTCTGTAACTGGTGTCTATCAAAAACAACACCGGTTACAGAATCCACAACCCCCCCCCCTAGCAACGATCACGGCAGGAGAGATGGCTCATCTCCCCTGCCGTGATAACGATCCCAAAATGCCGCCAACCATGGCACTTCGAATCGCTTTTGTGGCAGGAGAGATAGCCAATCTCTCTTGCTGCAATCCATCACCCCCCCTCTCCACCGAACCGATGCAGGCAGGAGGGAGCCCAACCCCTCCTACCCTGCCAAAATCTCCTACCCCCCACCCCAACTAAGATACGGGCATGATATAACACTCACCAGTGAGACTTCTCAGGAGTAACAGTTGCTCTCTGGAACTCACTCCCAGAGGGTTTACTCATAAGAACATAAAAACATAAGAAAAGCCTTACAAGGTCAGACCAAAAGTCCATCAAGCCCAGTAGCCTGTTCTCAAGGTGGCCAATCCAGGTCACTAGTATCTGGCCAAAACCCAAAGAGTAGCAACATTCCATGCTACTGCAGTGACTTGCCGCAGGTCTTTCTCAATAACAGACTATGGACTTTTCCTCCAGGAAACCAGCTAGGCTATCCACTCTTACCACAACTTCTGGCAATGCATTCCAGAGCTTAACTATTCTCTGAATGAAAAAAATATTTCCTCCCATTGGTTTTAAAAGCATTTCCCTGTAACTTCATTGAGTGTCCTCTAGTCTTTGTAATTTTTGAAGGCGTGAGAAATTGATCCACTTGTACCCATTCTAATCCACTCGGGATTTTGTAGACTTCAATCATATTTCTCCTCAGCCATCTCTTTTCCAAGCTGAAGAGCCCTAAGCTTTTTAGTCTTTCCTCTTAAAAGAGGAGTTCCATCCCCTTTATCATCTTGGTTGCTCTTCTTTGAACATTTTCTAGTGGCGCTCCTAACTCAAGACTACCTCTACTTAAAAAGTAAAGTGAAAGCCTGGTTGTTCTCCCAACCTTTTAATGTGTGAAGCCTGGTTGTTCTCACAAACTTTTACTGTTTGTGTTTGCAGTCTATCTATTCACTTGCACAGCTGGATTAACTTGAAGCTCACCTTGTAACTAAGACCTACATACTTTATGTAACAGTACATATAATTTGCCTTCAGTTTAGCCCCCCATCTATTTATCCCAATGACTTTGTTTTATATGTCCTCATGTCTCAACTGTACTTGCTCCCTGGGTTGCCTATTAAGATGTTTTATTGTGTCATACTGGCATTGTATCATTTCTATGTTATTTGAATGTTCTTCAGCATGTCTATTAAGGTTTTTTATTTGTATTGTACTTATATTGTAAGTATCTTTTCTATTGCATATTATATAAATGCTCTTCCATTTCTGCTTATTATGGTGTATCATTTGTATTCAGCTGACATTTATTATATTTCTGTTAGATGAATGATATATTGTGCTATTTTAATATGCATATTTCAGATATTACTATATATTATTTCACTGTTATCTCTAGGATTTACTATGCCTCTCTCCAGATTTATCTCACTGATTACATTAATTTTATGCTTACATTTGATCATTTTGCTATTGCTATACCTGCGATACACTGTCTTAGATGAATCTCTTCATAAAGGCGATTAATATATCCCAATATATAAAGAAATAAATGTATATCATTGACAAACTGCCTTGCAAGCTGTGTATGCTTCAGCTTTTATGTGTGAATAGTGGCTTGCCAAACTGCTAACACATATAAATGCTGCACAGTGGCATACCAAGGGTGGGATGGGGGGTGTGGACCGCCCCAGGTGCCAGCCCTATGGGAGTGTACAGCCAGCCAGGTCTGGAACCTCCCGTGCTGCTCTAAATGGCACCTGCACCTTAGCATGGCTACCATACTTATTCCCAAGCAGAGTCGGCAGCCACGCAGAAGTGCAGGAAGGTCCCGCGATGATTGCGTCTGCCAGCTCTGCTGAGGAAGACGTAAGTGACTTCGAAGGGGATGGACCAGCAGCTTCAGTCATTGCGGGACCTTGCCCACTTCCCTGTCTGCTACTCACCCCTTCTGACATCATTTATGTCTTCCGGAGCACAGGCAGCAGAAGCAGTCATTGCGGGACCTTGCTGGTTTGGAGGGAATGAGGAGCATAGAAGGGTGCTGGAGAGAGAGAAAGGGGTCAGGGTGGTATGGAAGGGTGGTAGAAGGAGAGAAAGGGGCAGGGTGATATGGAAGGGTGGTGGAAGGAGAGAAAGGGGGTAGATGCTGATGGAATTGGTGTGCAGGGAAAGGATACTGGATGGAATTGGGTTGGAGGGCAAGAAAGGGGGTAGATGCTGATGGAAGTGGGGGGAAGGGAGAGGAGAGAGTGAAATGCCAGATCATGGGGGTGTGGGAGAGGGAAGGGAAGAAGAGGAGAGGAGAGAGATGCCAGACCATTGGAGGAGGGAAGGGAAGAAGATGGATGGCAGACCAATGGGGGTGAAGGAAGAGATGGAAGGAGAGGCATAAAGTTTCTGGAAGGGGAATAGAAGGAGAAAAGATGCCATATAGAAGGGGCAGAGAGAGGGTAGACAGTGGATGAAAGGAATAGAGTGATAAGAAGATGAGGAAAGCTTCCTTGACCTGACCGAACACAAAACCTTTGCCGAAGATGCTCTTTAGGAACATGTCCCTTGGTCTGATCACTTTCTAGGTTTTTTCTGCCTCCACATCTTCATGTCCCACCTTAGATCTCCACAGCGTGCCACAAATCCTATCACCTTCCGCAAAAAAATCACGAGCGAACTCTTCTGATCCCAATTTCTCAATAACCTTTCCTCCCGTTCTAAGCCTACCGATCCAGAATCCAACTGGCGCAACTGGATAAACCTCTGCAAGACTACGTATTGTGCTCTTGCCCCTTTATCTACCAAATCCATCTCCTACTCCCGTAAAGCCCCTTGGTATCTTCCGTACCACAGATAACTGAAGCAGAAATGTCGAGCACTGGAGCGCAAATGGAAAAAATCCAAATCCCCTTCAGACAGACAATCCTGGAGGGAAAATATCAAGTTTTATAACTCAGTACTAAAAAAAGCTAGAAAGAACTACTATGGTGATAAAATTTCCAGATCCAACAACCAAAGCAGCACACTGTTTAACATCTGGCGCTCCTTAACTTCAGATAACGACTCCACCATTCCCCTCTCCTCCCCATCAGCAAACACCCTAGCAAAATTCTTCAACGAAAAGATCTCTACCATAAGAAGCTCCTTCCCCCCATCAGTCTCCTTCAATTCTCTGGCCCCCAATGAATCTAACCCTATCCCAGCAGACAGATCGTGGACTTCTTTCGAACTCGTATCTGAACACCATATCACCAATCTCTGCCTCAAACTGAAATCCTGCAAATGTACCCTAGATCCATTCCCTTCCTACTTGTACGAGAATATTCCCGCACAGGCCATCTCATCCCTTACCGGACTTATAAACTCTGCTTTAACATCAGGCCTATTCTCCACAGAAATGGGACATATTGCCTTTTCCCCATTACTGAAAAAAAGCCAATCTTGACCCTTCCTCCCCTTCTAACTACCGTCCCATAGCAAACATCCCTCTCCTGACTAAAATGCTAGAGGCCATCATTTCCACCCAGCTCTCTTTCTACCTAGAGAGATTCTCCATTCTCTTACCTTACCAATACGGCTTCAGACCCAATTTCAGCACCAAATCCTTCCTGGTCTCATTAATTTCAAAGGTGCAACAATTACACTCTTGCAATAAGTTTGCAATCCTATTACAATTCGATCTCTCTGCAGCTTTCGATGTTGTCCACCACGATATTCTAATTTATCAACTTTCTGAGATAGGCATCGACTCCACAGTCTTAGAATGGTTCTCGAACTTCTTACATTCCCGCTCCTACACTGTCAACACAAATGGCATCATGTCCGCTCCTTGGAAACCTACCTGTGGAGTTCCGCAGGGATCACCCCTATCCCCTATTCTCTTCAACATCTATATGTCTTCCCTGAAAATCTTCCATTAATCTTCCCTTGAAACAATCTACACTTATGCTGACGACATCCTTGTCCTTCTCGAGACAGACTTGAACCTTACCAACCTCTCTGAGAAGATGACAGCCTGTATAACTAAACTTCAATCCTGGTCCCTCTCTGTTCAAATGAAACTGGACGAGTCCAAAACGAAACTTCTCTGGCTCGGCCCAAAATTAGAACAGTTGCCCACCATCTTCGCACTGCCCTCTGGAACCACGCTGCAGCTTGAGTTCTCAAGCAAAGTTCTAGGCATCATCATCGACTCTTCTCTTTCCTTCAATGATCACCTCAACTCCCTGGTAAAATCATGCTTTTTCAGCCTCCACATGCTGAGGAAAGTGAGATCCTGCTTCCGCCAACAACATTTTGCCGTCCTTGTTCAATCCATCATCCTTTCCAAACTAGGTTACTGCAATTCCATCTACCTTAGTCTAACAAAAAAGAGTCTTCATAGACTTCAACTAATTCAGAATACCGCGGCCAAGCTGATCTTTGCAAAACGTAAATTTGACCATGTCTCTCCACTTTTGTCCAAACTCCACTGGCTCCCAATAATCGCCAGGGTTCATTTTAAATGTTCCTGCCTAGCTTTTAAAATCCTACACGGCATCCTCCCTCCTCTAATCCCTCTATCTTGGAACTCCCCGAGTCCCAACAATACCAGGCCCACCCAAAAACTTAAACTTTCCTTCCCCTCACTAAAAGGTATCCTCTATGCAGAAAAATTGGGAAAATCTCTCTTTTTCAGAATTACAGGGCTTTGGAATAACCTTACTACCCCACTGCAGACTCAGCTCTCCTTCCAACTATTCCGTAAGCATCTGAAAACCAGTCTTTTCACAAAAATGTAACGCTCTCCTCCCCCCCCCTATTCTCAATCCACCAAACTCAATGTGCTATTCTCTTCCTTTATTAAACTTTTGTAAACCGTGCCGAGCTCTATATTCATGGAGAGGATGCGGTATATAAACTTAAGGTTTAGTTTAGTTTAGTTTAGAAAGCAGAAACCAGAGAAAACAAGGTAGAAAAAAATTCTATTTATTTATTTATTTTGCTTTAGGGGAGATGCATCACTGTTTCTGTGGTGTTGCATTATATGCAGAGTCCAGCTTCTTGGTGGTTCAATTTAACCTTTGTCTACGTATTTCTATTTTATCCCCCCTTTTACAAAACTGTAGAGTGTTTTTTAGCGCCGTCCGTGGTGGTAACAGCTCTGATGCTCAGAATTCTATGAGTCTGAGCTTTTATCACCATAGCTAAAAATCACACTACAGTTTTGTAAAAGGGGAGAGGTTAGTTTGTGATTACATATTCCATACTGGGCAAAGGTGTTTTCTGTGTTCTGTGTGTTCGAAAGACATGGTTTTCTGTTAGGATTGACTGTGCAGGATTGATCTGTACTAGTCTGGCTTATTTAGTTTTACAATGGGTGTATTGATGTTGTACTGCTCACTGCAGTATGTAAGATGCTGCCTTTTCCTAGGTAAACTCTTGTGTGGTGTGTGGATTGTTACTAAAAATCATTTTTTTTATACAGATGAGGGGGGGGGGTGTCAAAAAATGATGGGCCCCAGGTGTGACATATGCTAGGTACGTCATTGATGCTGTTAAATTCACATGTCAAAGTTATGCCTGCCTTCTATCAGACGTGTGTATGGGTAAATCTCCCAATGCAGGTCCATTGATCAAAACACTTCTAAAGGGTCAGTATATTAGCTGTACTCGAAAATCGGGAGAATAATCTGAGCCGCGCTGGAGTCCTTGGGGTCAATTAAGTTAAGTCTCACACATTGTTTACTGCCATTTTAGAGTTCATTGCAGTGAGTGTTATCATATTTATTAAAATTGTGTGAAGAAAAGGTAGGATGGTTGTGGGGAGAAACAAATGATTAAACAAATTTGAGACCAGTGAAGTGGGTACTGAAATAGCTGTGTGCTATAGGAGGCCCCACGATCCTGATTCAATTTAAGTTCTGATGTTTCTCTCTTTCATCTTTATATCATCTCCTTTGCATATAAACATATTTTTTGGATTTTGGGATGTTCTACAAGAAATTTTTTTTTTAAAGTGTTATAACAGAGGATAAAAGACTTTCCATGATATAGAGTCAGGGAAGTTCTGGTACCCATTTTGAAGAAGATATAATACTTATTGCTACCTCATTGTCTGTGATGATTAGCTGGACCAGCAGGGAGATCCTCCATTCCTCCCCCATTCCTCTCTCTTCCCTTCCCTCCCTCCCAACCACCCACCGATCAATTTCCTCTCAGTACTCTTCCAAGGAGAAACCCACCCCTCTTGTACCTTTGATAGACAATCGGCAGGAGGGTTGCCCATTCCCTCCTTCTCACAGGTCCACCTGGTCATAATGGTGGGCCTTGCCCTTCCAGGTGCACCATGGGATGTACTGGAAGTGAACTAAGTCCCTGATTGTCCCTGGTACCTAAGGCCACCTCCCATAGGGTGTAATGGGAAGGGGAAGGCCTGCCATTTTGACCAGGTGGGCCTGCCAGAAGGAAGGAGTGGGCAATCCTCCTGCTGGTGGTTTATCAAAGGTACAAGGAGTGTATGGGGATGTTGGGCATGGGGGAGGGGTCTCTTCTTGGAAGGGTACTGAGGGGGAATTGGTTGGTTGAGAGAGAGGGAAACAGAGAGAGAGGAATGGGGGATCTCCCTGCCGGTTCAGCTAATCGTATAGGCGTTTATCATCTGGACTCTATATTGTTAACATCCAGTGGCGTACCTAGGGGGGGGCGGGGGGGGCGGGCCGCCCCGGGTACCAGCCCTAAGGGGGTGTTCCCGGCCTTGCCGTTCAGTCCCCCGCCACCCCCGAAGGACCGCTCGCCCCCCTGGCCTCCCCGCACCACCTATGAACAGCCGCAGCAGGATCGCGAAGTCAGCGTCAGCATCCCTGCGCTGCTTCCTACGACGCGATCCCGCCCCTCCTCTGACGTCAGAGGAGGGGCGGGACCGTGGCGCAGGAAGCAGCAGGGATTGCTGACGCTGACTTCGCGATCCTGCTGCGGCTGTTCATAGGTGGTGCGGGGAGGCCAGGGGGGCGAGCGGTCCTTCGGGGGTGGCGGGGGACTGAACGGCAAGGCCGGGAACACCCCCTTAGGGCTGGTACCCGACGCTGACTTCGCGATCCTGCTGCGGCTGTTCATAGGTGGTGCGGGGAGGCCAGGGGGGCGAGCGGTCCTTCGGGGTGGGTCGGGGCATCAGGCCTTCAGGGTGGGGCGGGCGGGCAGGCAAGCAGGCTTTCAAGGGGGAGGGGGTGACAGGCAGGCAGGCAGGCCTTCAAGGGGGGACAGGCCTTCGGGGGGGGGTGCAGACATTCAAGGGGTGCAGGCCTTCAAGGGGGGCAGGCAGGCCTTCAGGGGGGTGCAGACCTTCGGGGGGGGGTGTAGGCCTTTGGGGGGGTGCAGACCTTCAAGGGGGTGCAGGCCTTCAAGGGGGGAAAGGCAGGCAGGCCTTCAAGGGGGGGACAGGCCTACAAGGGGGGGGACAGGCCTACAAGGGGGGGGACAGGCCTTCAAGGGGGGGTGCAGGCCTTCAAGGGGGGGTGCAGGCCTTCAAGGGGGGAAAGGCAGGCAGGCCTTCAAGGGGGGGGACAGGCCTACAAGGGGGGGGGGACAGGCCTACAAGGGGGGGGACAGGCCTACAAGGGGGGGGACAGGCCTTCAAGGGGGGGTGCAGGCCTTCAAGGGGGGGTGCAGGCCTTCAAGGGGGGGTGCAGGCCTTCAAGGGGGGGGTGCAGGCCTTCAAGGGGGGTGCAGGCCTTCAAGGGGGAGACAGGCCTTCAAGGGGGGGAAAGGCAGGCAGGCAGGCCTTAAAGGGGGGACAGGCCTACAAGGGGGTGGGACAGGCCTTCAAGGGGGGGACAGGCCTTCGGGGGGGTGCAGACCTTCAAGGGAGTGCAGGCCTTCGGGGGGGGGGGGTGCAGTCCTTCAGGGGGGGGGTTTAGGCCTTCAGAGGGGGACAGACCTTCGGGTGGGAGGTAAAGTCCTTCGGGGGGTGCAGGTCTTCAGGGGTGGGGTGTAGCCCTTCGGAGGGGGGACAGACCTTCGGGGGAGGGGGGTCCTGGTGTAAAAGTACACAGAGGGAGAGAGGGAAGGGGGGGTTCAAAGATACATGCATATGCCAGACTTTGGGGGTTAGAAATAATGGGTCTAAAAACAGAGGAGTGGGAGAGAGATGGTGCATAATGGGATTTAGGGAGGGAAGGAACAGAAAGGGAGAGAACTTGGAAACAGGGGATGGTGTGGAGGGGGGATAGAGATACTGGATAGGAGGATAGTTGGGAACAGAAAGGGAGAGATGGTGGATCCTGGGGTGGTGGGGAGTTGAGAAAAGGTGAATCTGTGGATGGAGACAAAAAAAAGGAAAGATGCCAGATCTCCGGGAGAGGGAAGGGAAACGGAAGGGGAGAACAGAGATGGCAGACGGATGGTTAGCACGGAGAAAGGAGACCCTGGCAAGCAAGACAACAAGAGCCTGGGACCAACAAGATTTGAATATTGATCAGAGAACAAAAGGTAGAAAAAATAATTTTATTTTCTGTTTTGTGATTACAATATGTTAGATTTGAAAAGTGTACATGAGACAGCTTGAAATGGGAACTTTTCTATTTTTGTGAATGGCAAGGCTGAGTTCAGTTAAAATATATGCTTTATAAGAAAATATAATAATGTGTTTTATAAAGTTTATAAGCATTGCTGGCATACTCGGTGAGGTGTTCCTAGTGTTGGTGGTGGTGGTAGCATGTCAGTGTGTTGAGAGGAAGAGGTAGTCTGGGAAATTCTGCTGAGCAAACTCTGGGCCCATTTCCACCCCCAGTTAGTCCACTCCACTCAACTGGTTCACACACTGAGTGGGTCTTTGGGTGTTATTTCTGGGTAGTTGTTTTAGAATCTCTTCCAGTGGTTTGTCAGTATCTCCTTCTGGTCCAAGGAAGGAAACTTTGTCAACCTTAGCATTGACCTTCAGAATATGTTTGTAACAGCGCTGCTTGTGTGGCATTAGGCTATGTAGTGATCGAAAGAAAAAAACAGACCTTTGCACATTTTTGCACTATATGGTGGGTGTATGAGGAGATTCATTTCCTGCACAGTTAAGTCCATTTTTTCTACTGAATAATAGTATAGGTACAATGAAAGTAAATAGCAAAAATGTTTGAGTAGATAATTAAGGAAATCTTTTTCATATTGCTTGCTTATGGACTGGGAAAAAAGACTGTTCAAGCAAATGTCTCCAGAACTGCTTTAATGGAAAAATGTGATTTTTTTTTTTTTAAGTACTTTGTGAAATTTATTGTTGTTGTGAAATTTATTGTTATACTTTGTTTAAACTTAAAAAGCGGTGTCATTAACAGTGAATCTAATCGAAAAATCGATTCAACAGGGTGAATCGGATCGAATGAAATATTTTTCTCTGAATCGGGCAGCACTATTGGCTACCATGAGAATGGGCTACTGGGCATGATGGACTATTGGTGTGACCCAGTTAGGCTATTCTTATGTTATGTTCTCATCTGTAGGGGCCTTTGTTTTCACTTCTTATTTTAATGTATTTTTTTCCTGGGAACTTATCAGTGTTTTTTTATAATGGGAACAAAAATGGAAGAGAATTAATGTGTGTGGAATGGGGGGGGGGGTAACTAATTTCTTCAGCTAAATAATTCAATCCACTTCAAACAGACATAGGAGAACTCACGCACCATTCACACACCCTCCAACCAAAAACGTCAAAAGAAAAAAACTGTTCGACAACCTCCTAGCCATTCGAGCTGCAACACTTGACCCCCAACTCTACAACCTATTGACCTCGACCACAAACTACAAAACCTTAAAAAAAGAAATAAAAACCCTTCTATTAAAAAAACACATAAAACCAAACTAACATAATCAGAACTGTCCCAAGCATCACCTGCAACTACTCCATATGTACTTCTGATGTCATGACAATTCAGACATAATTTATGTTATGTTATGTTTGGAATAATGGTTACATAAATGAGGTTCAATAAAAGATAATTTTCTGTGGGAGCATTTGTTGGAACTTCTGTTATCCTGATTTCTTCTATCTGTGGGCTTTCTTTAGCTAACCTACTTATCTGGGGCTTTCCACTTCTGCAGCTGCCCTTTTCACGGTCCACTTTGCGCTTGCACTCTCTGGGGAGGGGGGGTTGGGTCTGGGCTTGGTGGGGTAGGTGTGTCTGGTAGTTTTGTCTGGGTGGTGGCTGGGTGTTTCTTGGGTGCTTGTTGTGCGGATTGGTGTGTCTGGTGAGCGGTCTGGGTGTTGTTGCTTGTGGGGGTTTTTTTCATTATAAAATATGGCTGAGGGTCTAGTCCGGCTTATTATTCTTGTGGGTTCTGGGGTGGGATTTGTTTGCTTGCCCCAAGTTTTGGCCTTTTGTTGTGTATTGCTATGCCTCTCATTGGCAATTTTCTCTTGGGAGAGGCTTGTTCATGCTTGTTGTTGCTGTTACTCTCATTCTGTGTTCTTTTTGATAATGTATAAGTTTCTGTACAGACCATGGTTGCTTGTCTGGACCTTTTGCCATTCTCAATAAAAATACTTTGGAAAAAAAAAAAAAAAAAAAAAAGAAAATTTTCACTGCCTGTTTCTATTCTGACCATTTATTCCATTTCATGGTTATTGCAAAAAAAAAAAAAAAAAAAAATTTTACATGAGGGGGGGGGGGGGGGGGTGTCAAAAAATGATGGGCCCCGGGTGCCACATACCCTAGGTACGCCACTGTTAACATCAGTAATAAATCTCAAAGGGAAGCCTCAGCCCCACCACTCCACCGCAAAGTCGCTTTTCAAATTGCGGGAAGCCTTACATGGCGCCTCATCATTGGCTGTCACCTTCTTGATAGTAAACTTTTCTTTGTGCTGCTTTTTATGTGGTGAAATTATCTAAAAAAATTTTTGTTGCATAATAGCATTTCCTCTAATAAATATATATAAATATAAAGTGCTTAAATAGTGCATTTGTACTTAGCTTATATCACAGCCAAAACCTAGGAGTCTGACCCGACATGTTTCGCATACATTGCTGTATCAAGGGTCCCCCTACGGAATAAAGCATAAAAAGCAGGAAGCTGTGAAAAAACCATTCATACAACACAGCTACCCACTACAATCCTTTCAATGCTTCTTATATAAATGAATAGAATGTAGCTCACCGAGGACGCTGTTGTCATTCGACTCTAAAATCTGTGAGAGAAAGATGGCCGCAGCGTGCTAACCGGTGTTTATATACTCCTCCCCATTCTAATTCAAAACCTCCCTCCCCCTGTTCCTATTGGTTCAGCTAATCATGGCAGGGGAATCCCCAATCAGCTGAGCAGGCTGGACTCTCCGAAGCTGTGGTTTTGGGGAGTCCTGCCAGCTCAGCTTATTGGTGATTTCTCTGTTGCGATCAGCTGATGACAGGCTGTGGAATATTGTTGGGATTCCCTGGCAAAGATAAGCACCAGAAATGTAGGCCAGGGTTTTCTGGGCCTACATTCCTGGTGCTTATCTTTGCATGACTCATGCCTAGATAGGCGATTTAGGCTGCCTAACACCACTTCTGGTATTGGCCATGCCTACTTTGATGTTCAGTGGCCTAAAGAGCCTATATAGGCACAATTTTGGTGCCTTATATTTAGGCAGCGGTAAGCACTTCAACCCTGATGTTTTTTTGCAGTTTCATTTTTTAAAAAATTAATGCTTTTATAAAAAACTGTAAAAACAGTAAACATACATCAGCAAATGTAGTCAAGTAAAAAAAAAAAAAAAAAAAACTACCATAACAAGCATAGAAACCATATATCCCATAGAGGCAAAAGCCCCCCGAAATATAAAATAAGTAACTAAAATTTCCCTTCCCCCCAAGTCCCCCCTCCCACTGTGCTGTAGACCTCAATGCCAAATCATCTAGGAGTTAGCTTCAGTCCAGCTGCCAAATAACTACCATTCTATAAAATCTCCCCCAACTACGATGTCTCAGGTTGGTAAGGTGATACAAAGAATACCAGTCAATCAGTTAGGGTCTACCTCCAGTCATGAGCAACTGGACCAGACCTGAGCCACTACCAACCGTGCAGCAGTCAGTAACAGTTTAAAGAAAGACACCTCCCCCTCATCCCAGGAATCATCATAGTGGTGCAGAAAAGACACAGCCACTGATAGAGACACAGTCCTGCCCAGGATATTGGAGAGCAACTGAAAGACAGCCTCCCAATAAGTTTTCAAGTTTCAAGTTTTATTATTTTTAATATACCGACCATCAACAAGTATCTAGCCAGTTTACAATGCTAAAATAAAGTAAAAGATTACAATAATACTTATGGGAGGGGGGAGAGTGAACATTAAAAGACATTTTACAAAGACAAATATGAAAGTGGGGATAAAAGGGAAAGGGGGGGTAGATAATTATATCATTTTTAAAAAAATTAGAGTTAAAAAGAAAAGGAAGGGAAAGGGATGTAACATTAGGGATTGGGTCGCTTCTTAAAAGCGGTTGGCAGACTTTTGAGAATGAGAAGTTTAGAAGCTGTGGAATGCATCTTGAAATAAGAACGTTTTTAGTTTAGTCTTGAATTTGTCAAGAAGATTTTCATGGCGGAGTTGGGATGGCAAGGTATTCCATAAAGTTGGGGAGACTACGGAGAAGTTAGTTTTCCTAGTGTAATAGAATTCTTTGATGGAGGGGACAGATAGTAAGAACATAAGAACATAAGAAGTTGTCACCACTGGGTCAGACCAGAGGTCCATCGTGCCCAGCGGTCCGCTCCCGGCGCGGCCCATTAGGTCTGTGGCCTGTGAAGTGGTTCCTGACCATTTCTGTAACCTACCTCTACATCTGTCTGTAACCCTCAATCCCCTCATCCTTTAGGAACCTATCTAAATCTTCCTTGAAACCCTGTAGTGTTCTCTAGCCTATCACAACCTCCAGAAGCACGTTCCATGTGTCCACCAGCCTTCTGGGTAAAAAAGAACTTCCTCGCATTTGTTCTAAACCTGTCCCCTCTCAATTTCTCCGAGTTACCCCTTGTACTTGTGGTTCCCCACAGTCTGAAGAATCTATCCCTGTCCACCTTCTCTATGCCCCTCAGGATTTTGAAGGTTTCTATCATGTCTCCTCTAAGTCTCCGCTTTTCCAGGAAGAACAGCCCCAGCATTTTCAACCTGTCAGCGTATGAAAAGTTTTCCATACCATTTACCAGTTTAGTTGCTCTCCTCTGGACCCCCTCAAGTATTGCCATGTCCTTCTTGAGGTACGGCGACCAGTATTGGACACAGTACTCCAGATGTGGGCGCATCATTGCACGATATAGCGGCATGATGACTTCCTTCGTCCTGGTCGTGATACCCTTTTTAATGATACCTAACATTCTGTTCGCTTTCTTTGAGGCTGTCGCACATTGTGCTGATGCTTTCAATGTTGTGTCCACCATCACCCCCAGGTCTCTTTCAAGGTTGCTCACCCCTAGCAGTGATCCTCCCATTTTGTAGCTGAACATCGGGTTCTTTTTCCCTACATGCATGATCTGCTGATCTGAGAGTCCGGGAAGGGCAAAGAGGGATGATGAGTTTATCCAGAAAGGGTGGAAGACGCGAGAGTTTGATTTTAAAGACTAGCATTAGTATTTTATAAGTGATACGGTGTGTGATAGGTAGCCAGTGGGCTTCTTTCAGAAAGGGAGTAACATGATCATATTTCCCTATCTTATGAATAAGTTTTATTGCCGTATTTTGGATAAGCTGTAGACGCCGTAATTCTTTTTGGGAAATTCCATTATAAAGCGAATTACAGTAATCAAGATAAGAGATGACCAATGAATGAACAAGGGTTATGATAGCTTTAGTTTCGAGGATAGAAGTTAGAGAACGGATAAGCCGGAGTTTATAGAAACAGGTTTTTACAACGGAGCTGATCTGGTCGTGAAAGGTTAAATCTTTGTCTATAATTACTCCAAGCAGTTTTATTTTTGATTAGATAGGCCCGCATGACCACCACATATGAATGTAAGTCCCCAATTCCCCACATCTTCACCAACAGCAGCCCCCTACCCCCCCCTTTTTCCAACGGGCAAGGAGCACCGGCATCACATACCACTGGAACAAAGCCTTATAGCCATTCTCCACTAAAGGAGTAGCCATGCCCATGTAAGAAGTGTGACGCCAGGTCAGTGCCCAGTCCTGAAAAGTGATGGGACAAGCCAGGTCTACCTCCCAAGCTCTCATATATTGCAAAGGTTCCTGTCCCCTTACATTCAAGAACTGATAAAGAAGGGAAATGGCTCCTTTCTGTAACTTGGAACCCAACATAAGCTCGAAAGCAGTCTTTCCCCGTAGCAATTCTGGCAACATCCCAAATGTAAATAAACATTTTTTTACCTGAAGATAGGGAAATAAGTCATGGGTAGAAGCCCAAATCAATTCTGTAAGTCCCCAAAAGGTCTAATCCCCTCAGAGTTAAGTCCACAAACTGACCTGCACAAACTAACCCCTGTCTCTCCCACCACTCAAATACTTCACCTCTCCCACCTGGGACAAACTCAGCATTGTACCAGAGGGGGTGAACCATGAATATCGCCTCCCAAGTAACAGCAAGCCCCTCATCGATCGCCACACTTTTTTTTTTTTTTTTTTTTAAGTTTCTAACAGCATTCTTCAATTAACTTAGGCATTGGTAAGTTTTGAATTATACAATTTAAATTATTTAAAAATATGTATAGGATTATTGTTGCTGTATACAAACTTAATAAAAGAACATAAGAATTGCCATATTGGGTCAGGTCAAAGGTCCATCTAGCCTAGTATCCTGTGTCTAATACTGGTCAGGCCAAGACAAAAAGTATCAAGAATTCATGCTACATACCCTCCAGGGATGAGCAGTAGCTTTTCCCTGGTTTACCTTAATGATGGTTTATGGATTTTATCTCTAAGAAATTGTCCAAACCTTTTCTAACCCCTAACAAGGGGGTGCTGGAAAATTCTCAGCCCACCCAAGAGAATGACATGGGTATGGTTCAATCAATGATCTGAAACAATATCAAAACATAGAATTTTGTTTCTGCAAATTGGTACTTAATGAAATAAGATAACCCTCTCTTCAGCTACAGTGGCAAAATAACGCTCAGAATTTAGGAAGTTGGTTGGTTGGGCTGAGAAGTTTTCAGCACCCCTTCGTATTCAACATTTTAATTTAGAATTGTTTCTTTTCACTGTGAAATCCTAAAACAACCACCATTATGTACATATTTATTCTGATTTGCTGTGTGAAAGAAATGTCTACATACCAAAATGTTTGCCAATGTGAAACTTATTAGAAGAATGTGTCCAGCCTTTTATGTAGCAAAGGGATTTTGTAATGAAAAGGCCCAAGTAGATAAAATTGATAGACATGGCAAGACCAACAAACTAACTGAAGCACGCATAGATTCTCTGGAAACATTTCACAGACGACGTTCTTTAAAAAAATATTCTTAGGCTATTTCTGTCTTCAGTTGCCTCTTGATGAATAGATAGGATTCAAAGTTATGCATTGTATGGAGTTTGCTTTAGTAAGTGATCCATATACAGCTGCAATGTTTTTGGCAGACTTGTAAAGACATGCTGGTTATGATCTCACTCATTTGAATGAGAAGCTTCAACATGGTAGATTTTTTTTTTTTTTTTACTAGTTATGATGTGTTGCAGTTAGACTAAAAGCCCTTATAATAATAATTCAACCATAATCTTAATGTGCATTCACTAGAGGATTATTAGGTTTGTTTGTTTTTAAGTGAGTAATGGAAAATAATCATCATTAAGAGTAAATTTGTCCTGAGCAAAAAATATTTACATATGGAGCCCAATATTTTCTTATCAAACTGTTAGACTTGCACTGCAAATATTTATTATTTCATCTGGTCAGAAAGTCAAAGAAAAATAGAAAATTGTGGCAGATATGGACCATATGGTCTATCTGTTCTGCTCATCCATACCAACTACTAATATCTACTATCCTTTCCTTTCTCTTAGAGATCTTCTGCACTTATCCCATGCTCTTTTGAATTTAGATACAGTCTTCATCTCCACCTCTTCCAATGGAAGGACTTTCCATGCATCTGCCACCTTTTCCATATTGAAGCATTTCCTTAGATTACTCCTATCCCCTTTCAACTTCATTCTATGCCCCCTTATTCCAGAACATCCTTTTAATTAACTCATCTCCTAAACATTTATGCCCCAGAATTATTTAAACATCTCTATCACATCTCCTCTTTTCTATCTTTCCTCCAAATTATACATATTAAAATCTTGTCTGTCCTCATGATGAAGACCACTGAACATTTTATTAGCTATCTTCTGGACCATCTCATATTGTTTATATCTTTTTGAAGGTGTGGAGGGCTATTTTCGAAAAGGACATTTAAGACTGATTTTTGGTGTTTCCCGCAAGACGTCCACATTCAGAGGCTCAAAAATGTCCATTTTCAGAAGGCGAACCACTAGATGTCCAAAATTTTTATTTTTTTAAAAAATCGCCTACTTGGATATCTTGGCCGACAGGACATCCAAAGGATGTCCAACCTTAGGATGCCTAACTTTATACCCAATTTTCGACCACAGAAATCTCCACATCCAAAACATCCACTCTAAATACAGACAATTTGTGGGGCCAGTATTATAATGGACTGGTCATATAGACATCCCAACAAAACAGTGAGGCATGTTAGACGGCACTGCTATGAACTTCATATAAAGGGTGACAGATATACATCTCACCATATACCCTTTATAATTTATATTGAGCCCTCTGACACGCCTCCAAAATCTACTATACTCATCTGTCTACCATCCCAATAGCTCTTTTGGCTGCAGGTAGGACCTATATGGAAATATAGTAGGGTTTTGGAGTGCTCATACTTAACATCATAGATAGGTTTGGCTCCTCCTATCATTGGTTCACTAGCCAACCCACCTGGCTACTTAAGACACCTGTGTGCTGCTGTACTAGACTTTCCCATACCAAGTGCTGCTTTTCTTGAAACAGGTATGAACTGTTTCATTGAGATCTTTGTGGGGTAGGAAGGGATTAGTGATCACTGGGGGGGTACTTAATTCCTCCATTGGTCATATGGTAAGTTTGAATACCTTTGTGCACTTAAACGCTTCTAAAACAGATCTATCCCAAAACATCTAAGTTCATAGTAACATAGTAGATGACGGCAGATAAAGACCCAAATGGTCCATCCAGTCTGCCCAACCTGATTCAATTTAAATTTTTAATTTTTTCTTCTTAGCTATTTCTGGGCAAGAATCCAAAGCTTTACCCTGCACTGTGCTTGGGTTCCAACTGCTGAAATTTCTGTTAAGACTTACTCCAGCCCATCTACACCCTCCCAGCCATTGAAGCCCTCCCCAGCCCATCCTTCACCAAACGGCCATATACAGACACAGACTGTGCAAGTCTGCCCAGTACTGGCCTTAGTTCAATATTTAATATTATTTTCTGATTCTAAATCCTCTGTGTTCATCCCACGCTTCTTTGAACTCAGTCACAGTTTTACCGTCCACCATCTCTCTCGGGAGCGCATTCCAGGCATCCACTACCCTCTCCGTAAAGTAGAATTTCCTAACATTGCCTTTGAATCTACCACCCCTCAACCTCAAATTATGTCCTCTGGTTTTACCATTTTCCTTTCTCTGAAAAAGATTTTGTTCTACGTTAATACCCTTCAAGTATTTGAACGTCTGAATCATATCTCCCCTGTCTCTCCTTTCCTCTAGGGTATACATATTCAGGGCTTCCAGTCTCTCCTCATACGTCTTCTAGCTCAAGCCTCCTATCATTTTCGTCGCCCTCCTCTGGACCGCCTCAAGTCTTCTTACGTCCTTCGCCAGATACGGTCTCCAAAATTGAACACAATACTCCAAGTGGGGCCTTACCAATGACCTGTACAGGGGCATCAACACCTTCTTCCTTCTACTGACTACGCCTCTCTTTATACAGCCCGGCATCCTTCTGGCAGCAGACACTGCCTTGTCACACTGTTTTTTCACCTTTAGATCTTCGGACACTATCACCCCAAGGTCCCTCTCCCCGTCTGTGCATATCAGCTTCTCTCCTCCCAGCATATACGGTTCCTTCCTATTATTAATCCCCAAATGCATTATTCTGCATTTCTTTGCATTGAATTTTAGTTGCCAGGCATTAGACCATTCCTCTAACTTTTCATCTAGAACATCCTGGGAAAGGTTTGATGTCCAAGTCTAACCCTCCTAAAACCCACCTTTAATACACCCATAACATGCCTCCCAAGATGCCCCATAGACTTGTGGAAGCATAGTGGACAAAATGCCTTGCTAGACACCCAGAAATTTAGCTTCAAAAATCAGCATTTGGATATCCCGGCAATTAGGAGTCCAAGTGCCATCTTATGATGGTTATTGGATGTTTTTATTTTTTTATTATGAGCCCCATAAGGTCCAGAATTATAGAGAGTACTCTAAATAAAAATACAATATTGAAGAGAACATAAGAATAGCCATACTGGGTCTGAATAATGGTTCGTCTAGCTCAGTTTCCTGTACCCAACAGTAACCTTCACAGGGTGGATTTATTGGTCATACAAATATATTTAACAAAATATAGAAACATTCAAAAAGATGTTTAAAGAGAATGCATTAACAAAGACAATATTTCTATGTAGCTTTCAGATAAAACAAGTTCCTAACAGACGTGGAGGAGCATAATCAAAACATATGTCTAAGTCCGATTTGGACATAGGGCGCTAGTCGTCCAAAGTCAGCAGCGGTAAAATGTCCATTCTCAAAAAAGTACATCTAAAATTTTTTTGGGGGGGAAAATTATCTCTCTGTACATCCAGATGTTTGATCATCCAGACTGCCACTACTTCCATCTTTATATCACATTCTTGACCCAAAATTTGTCCAAGTTTCAAACATCTAGAACAAGATCTTTTGGACATGGGAGGGGCCAGCATTGCGATGCACTGACCACCCAGACATGGCAACATAGCAGAGGGGCACCTGTGAACAACACAAAAAGGGTACCAGAGCTCCCTTATAGGTTAGGATGAGCGCCTCAAACCCTCCTCAACCTCACTATACCCACTTGTCTACAACCCCCAAAAGCCCTTATGGCACCTATATGGCAGTACAGTAGGATTTTGGGGTTTTTTGGTAGGCTCACATTTTCCAACATTAATATAGTGGTTAGAGTGGTTTATGGGCCTGGGTCCTCCTCTCTATGGTTCAGTAGCCCACTCCCCATACTATTTAAACCACCTTTGTGCAGCTCTACTAGGCTTTCCTATAGCAAGTATGTACGCTTTTATTCTGAACTTTGAGGAGGTGCAACGGAATCAGTGAGCACGGAGGGAGTGCATGGGTATCTTTACTTTGTCCCTGTAGTGGTTATCTGGTCACTTTGGATACATTTTTGGCACTTATACCTGCTCTTACATTGTCTAACTCACAACGTATAAGTTTTGCCTAGGAAGTCTCGTCAAACATTCAATTATCTCTGCAGGACGACTAATCCTCTCTTTTACTAAAGTGCGCTAACCGATTAGCGCGGCTAAACACTAACGCGTCCATAGACTAACATGCACACATTAGCGTTTAGTGTGTGCTAATTCGATTAGCGCAAGCTAATTGGTTAGCACACCTTAGTAAAAGAGGGCCTAAGTCTAGGTCAGCCCACATCCTGCCCTAACCACTCCTCCAGAAACGCCCCTTTCAGCTCTGGGCGCACAGCGTGATACAGAAGCCTAAAAAATCCCTGGACATGTCCAAAAACCCATTTCGATTATCGGCACTTGGATGACCTGTCTTTTAGGACAACCAAGTGTCAACTTGGGTGGGTTTTAAGATGTGTTTAAGTTTTGATTATGAGCCCCATAGTAAACATAACATAAAAATCAGCTTATATATCTAAGGGCTGCGAGGTTCTAAGCAGGTTTACAAAAGATTACAAAAGATAAGGTTTACAATTGAAAGAAAAGAAAATTAAAGTAACTAAGAAAGTAAATAAAACTATAAAGGCCTAGACAGATTGCTAAGTTTATGATATCCATATGCATTCGAAATAATTAACCAGATATTTAGTGAACAGATATGTATTTAAATGTCCCCTAAATTTCATGAATATTCATAAGAATGGCTCAAGACTGAATGGGTGAATTTTGGGGGTAAAATTTTGTATAAAACTACATTTTCTTGTTTATTGCTGTCATTTGGGGCAGTTTCCATTTGATAGTGCTTCTGATGTACCTTTGTGACATTTCCTCTTCTGCCTTCTATGGTGACATGACATCATTATGCTGTTACAAACATCAAACATTTACAAATGTATATAAAATTCGTGAGAATGTATTGCAGTTCCAATTCAGAAACTACATTTCATGCCTCGTGATTTGATTTTACAATATGTATCAATTTGGCATGTCTTGTATAGATTATTGCACATGTAGTGGTGCATTTTCAATATGATGTCTAAATCCAAAATGAGATGTTTTTTCCATTTTGACCATTTTCAAACTAGAAAAACGTCTAACATTTTGTTTCAAAATGATCATTTGCTAGATGTTTTTGTGCTCAGTGTGTCTATCTTTCTGAACCAATTCAGGAAAAAAAAATCCCAAAGAAAAATAATAATAATAATAACTTTATTCTTCTATACCGCCACAATCTTGCGACTTCTAGGCGGTTTACAATCAAGAGTGCTGGATATTCAGCGAAATACAGTAAGCAGATATTCAGAGGAAATATAGAGAGCAGAGACCTTAAGAGGCAATAGTACAGAAATACAATTTGCTGAACAAAATTATAAGATGTACAATTTGCTGAACAAAATTATAAGATGTACATTTTAGTAGGTGATGTCCGACTGGGCTTGTTGGGAATAAATAGCAATGTAAAATTACGATAAGAGGAAGATAACAGATTATATATATAACAGTGCTGTGAATTCTGGTGGGATAGGGAGGGGGGAGGGAAGAGCGGGTCAATTGTTTAGGCATTTCTGGAACAAGCAATTGGGATGTAGGAGGGGGCCAGCATTCTTAGTAGAGTGGCCACAGAGACTTCCCAGTAGAGCAGTGGAGCCCCTAGGTGGCACTACAGTGAATGTCATATAAAAGATCCCAGGTATACAACTTACCATAATCCTCCTATATTGTATGATAAGCTCTCCAAAACCTACCCAAAATGTACACCACAATAATAGCACCTATGCCTGCAGGTGTCACCTTTATGAAGGGGACAGTATGTTTTGGGTGGATTTTAGAGGGCTTACACATTTCACCACAAGTGTACTCATCTCCCTGTGCATGCTTCAGATTCCAAGTGTCTGCTAATGCAGAATAATTGAACTAAATGCATCTCATGGCACCCTATTCCCATGCAGCGGCATAATAAAAAAAAGTCTAAGTCCGTTGTGGGCCTAAGTCGCTAGTTGCCCAAAGTCAGATATGTCCAAAGTCCATTCTTGAAAAATATGTCCAATATATATATTTTTTGAGAATCGTCTACTTCTACGTCCAGCCGTTTGATTATCCAGACCGCTAAGTCGTCTATCTTTATACCACATTCTTGTCCAAAAAATTGTCTAAGTCAAAAACATCTAGAACAAGACTTTTTGGATGTGGGAGGGACCAACAAAGTGATAGACTGGACATCCAGACATGGCAATAGAGTGGTGGGGCAACTTACAGGGCACTGCTTTGAATGTCACAAAAAGGGTGCCATATAAACATCTCACCACAACTCCCTTATATGTCATGGTGAGCCCCCCCAAAACCTACTATCCCTACCTGTCTACCACCCCAATAGCGCTTATGGCTGCAGGTGACACCTATCTGGTAGTACAGTAGGGTTTTTTTTTGGGGGGGGGTTGATGGGTGCATATGTTTCGCCATGAATGCAGTAGTTAGAATGGCTTATGGGTCTGGGTCCTCCTCTCTATGGTTCATTAGCCCACCCTCCAGACTATATAACCTACCTCTGTGCAGCTCTACTAGGCTTTCCTATGCCAGGTACTGATGTTCTGGAGGCAGGTATGTACATTTGTATTCTGATTTTTATGGTGGTGGTGGGGGGGGGGGGGAGTCAGTGATCACTGGGGGAGTGTGTTTGGGTCTGTACTTTGTCCCTGCAGTTGTTATCTGTCACTTTGGATACCTTCTGGCACTTATACCTGATTTTAAATTGCCTAAGTCAC
Source organism: Geotrypetes seraphini (assembly GCF_902459505.1). Classification (NCBI taxonomy): domain Eukaryota; kingdom Metazoa; phylum Chordata; class Amphibia; order Gymnophiona; family Dermophiidae; genus Geotrypetes; species Geotrypetes seraphini. The sequence goes on from NC_047092.1 coordinate 70,520,218, forward strand.
AATGTATAAGTTCCATCTAGAAAGTCTCATTGAACTTTCGATTATTGCTGCAGGACGACTAGGGGCTCCTTTTATGAAGGTGCGCTAGTGGTTTTATCGCACGCACCGGATTAGCGCACGCTATAGCATGCACTAGCTGAAAATCTACCACCTGCTCAAAAGGAAACAGTAGTGGCTAGCGCATGCGGCAATTTAGCCTGCGCTATTCCGCGTGTTAAGGCCCTAGCGCACCTTTGTAAAAGGAGCCTTAAGTCTAGGTAAGCCCACATCCTGCCTACTTCACGCCTTAACCACTCCTTCAAAAACGCCTCTTTTCACTCTGGGCGTACAGGAGCACTGAAAAGGCCTAAGCTGTTTTTAGATATGTCTAAAAACCCATTTCAATTATCGGCACTTAGACAACCTGTCTTTTTGATTGTCCAAGTACCGATTTAGGCAGGTTTTTGCTTCGATTATGTACCTCTTAGTCTTCTGTTCCTTGTTAATTGTTATATGTCTTATTGCTGTTATGTATGTTACCATGAAACCTGTTTTGGGCTCCTTGGGGAGGATGGGATATAAACTGAATTAAATAATAAATACATAACAGATAAAGTGGGATATGGGCCTGGATCTCCATCTCTATTGTCCACTGCACTGATCACTAAGCTACTCCAGGAACCTACTTGCTGCTCTAATAGGCCATAACATCTGAAGCTGTCATACAGGCTAGCCTGGTATGTAATATTTCTTTCACATAACTGGGAAATATAAAGGGGTCTGTGACCACTGGGAGAGTAAGGGGTTATGCCTTAATCATTCCAGTGGTCATCTGGTCAGTTTGGGCATCTTTTTGGCCCTTTATTATTAAAACAGGTCTAGCCTAAAAAGTCAAATTTTTGCCCTGGACGTTTTCTACAATGTTCCATTATTGTAGTAAAATGTCTACATCATAAGCCCACCCTATTCTTGACTAAAATATGCTCCCCAACATGCCCCCCTTGAGATTTAGACACACCACAGATTAATTGCATAGAAAAAGATGTAAATATGGGTTTCAAAAAAATAGTGATTTGGATGTTTTAGCAAGAAAAACATCCAAATGCCACTTTATGCAATTTTTGAGATTTTTTTTTCTCTTTTAAAAATGAGCCCCATAGTTAGCTTATTCCTTTGGTATTAATGTGGGTGGGAGATGGGTATAGCATTGACTGACAGAGTTGGGCAAGTTACTTTGTAAAAATAATATATTACAGCTACTAGTTCCTGCAAAGAAAAAATATTACAGTTACTAGCTACTTTTTTAATGAAAGTAATATGCTAGGTTACTGTGAAAGCTGGTGCAGTTTGTCCTGATGATAGCTTCACTGTCTTCATTGCTTTGAAAAGAAATTCTTTGTATTTCATCTTCATTCCTTCACCTTCATTCCTTACAAGATCATGAAAGGCATAGAGAGAGTAGAGAGGGACAGATTCTTCAAACTTTCGAATAATAAAAGAACAAGAGGGCACTCGGAAAAGTTGAAAGGGGACAGATTCAGAACGAATGCTAGGAAGTTCTTCTTTACCCAACGTGTGGTGGACACCTGGAATGCGCTTCCAGAGGACGTAATAGGGCAGAGTACGGTACTGGGGTTCAAGAAAGGATTGGACAATTTCCTGCTGGAAAAGGGGATAGAGGGGTATAGATAGAGGATTACAGTCCAGGTCCTGGACCTGTTGGGCCACCGCGTGTGCGGACTGCTGGGCACGATGGACCTCTGGTTTGGCCCAGCGGAGGCACTACTTATGTTCTTATGTTCACCTTCAACCCCTACTTATCATTTCCATAGTCCTGCAATACATATGCAGTGTTGTATATTAAAATGCAAGATACAAACCCTGCAGCTGGAATCAAATCTTTACAGTCAGGCTAATGATCAAAACGTTCATTGAGTCCATGTTGAAAAGCATGAACTAGAGGTGAGGCATATTTAAGGTCTGCACCCACTTTAGTCAGCATCATTTTCAACATGACCACAATGGACAGCAAAAAGCCCAAATAATATTTAGCTTTAATTTGTAGGATGTCCAAAGCAGCTACTAATGGAATCATGACATAAGAATATAAGAGTTGCCATACAAGGACAGAATGAAGGCCCATCAAGCCCAATAACCTGTTCCCAACAGTGGCCAACCCAGGTCACAAGTACCTGACAAGATACCAATGAGTAAAACAGATTTTATGCTGCTTATCCTAGAAATAAGCAGTAGATTTCCCCAAGCCATCTCAATATTGGCTTATGGACTTTTGTTATAGGAAATTATACAAACTTTTTTAAAACCCTGCTAAGCTAACTGCTTTCACCGGCAATGAATTCCAGAGTTTAATTCAACGTTGAGTGAAGAAATATTTTATCTGGTCTGTTTTAAATCTACTAGTTAGTAGCTTCATCTACTACTTAGTAGTAAATTTAAAACAGTAGTAGCAGTAGTAACAGTACTTACCCAGAAAAAATTACTCCAATAAGGTGGCATCCCAAAGAGATCGATACAGGCGCCGGGACGCCGACATTGGCTCCGGACAAGTGCGAAGCTCCCATCGAGCCACTTCAATCAAGGAGCGCTTCCAGCCCATCACCTCAGGCGCACTGCTGTTTTCTCTGGCTGTTCAGTGCTTTTCTGCTTAATAAAAAATTATTTCAAAAAAAAAAAAAATTACTTCATGCTGTCCAGTTAAAATCAACAGTTGATTGAATAAGATTTTATTTCTTTGCTGGCATAGATGCCACTTCATCAAGGTTTGTGGTAGTTGTCTGCAGGTTTGTGGTAGTTGTCTGCAGGTTTGTGGTAGTTGTCTGCAGTGGTAGTTGTCTGCAGTGTGTCTAAATCTCAAAGGGATATGTCAGAGACGTGATTTGGGAAGGACTAGGGTGGGTATATGATTTGGACATTTTTCTACAATAATCAAACATTTTAGAACATATCCAGGACATATTTGAATGTCTGGGGCTAGATCTGTTTTAACAACAAAAAAGTGCTAAAAGGTGCCCAAACTGACTAGATGACCAACATGATTTAATGGGTCAGAGTCAGCATGGGCTCAGCCAAAGAAAGTCTTGCCTCACCGATTTTCTTGACTTCTTTGAAGGAGTGAATAAACATGTGGATGAAGGTAAGCCAGTTGATGTAATTAATCTAGATTTTCAGAAAGCTTTTGACAAAGCTCCTCATGAGAGGCTCCTAAGAAAGTTAGAGTCATGGGATAGGAGGCAATGTTCACTTGTAGATTAGGAACTGGTAATTGGAAAAAAAGCAGAGGGTAGAGTTAAATGGCCATTTTTCTCAATGGAGGAGGGTAAATAGTGGAGTGCTGCAGTGATCTGTGCTGGAACCGGTACTATTTAACTTATTTATAAATGATCTGGACATTGGAATGACGGGTGAGGTGATTAAATTTGCAAACAAACAACACTAAAAGTTGTTAAAACATATTCAGACTATAAAAAATTGTGGGTAGACCTTAGGAAATTGGAAGATTGGGCATCCAAACGGCAGATTAAATTTAATGTGGACAAAGGCAAAATGATGCACATTGGAAAGAAAAACCTAAATCATAGTTATCAGATGCCAGGGTCCACCTTGGAGGTCAGCATCCAAGTAAAAGATCTGGGCATCATACTCTGAAATCTTCCACCCAATGTGTGATGGTGGGCAAAAAGCAAACACGATGCTAGGAATTATTAAAAAAGGGATGGTTAAGAAGACTAAGGGCTCCTTTTATGAAGCTACGTTAGCAGCTTTATCGGTCGCACCTTTTTAGCGTGCACTAACCCCTGCGCTAGCCGAAAAACTACCGCCTGCTCAAGAGGCTATTACGTGCATTAAATCGCCAATGCGGCTTCATTAAAGGAGCCCTAAGAATGTTATAATGTCTCTATATCAATCCAATCTGCAACCTCTTCCAGTTCCAGGGCAGGGCAAGCTGCTGATCATATTGAGGCTGCAAGTGTGACCCTATGGAAGAGTGAGGCAAAAGCAGCAGTGGCTGGGATGGCTGCAGGAGAGAGGTGGGAAAGTGCTGCTCTTGGTACGTGGCAATCCTGAACTGCTGTGCAGGGTTTTCAAAAGAGCTGTGCAGTCACGCAGCCATGCAGGGAACATTGCTAGGGAGCACTACAGTGAACTTCACATACAAGGTCTCAGTTATGCATCTCACCATAGCCCTCGTACATAGGGTTACCAGATTTTCTGACGGCGATTTGATAGAAGCTTTTCAAAACCCAGACAAAGTGCTGGGTTTTGAAAAGCCATCTGGATAACCCTACTCTTACATTATATGGTGAGCCCTCCAAAACCTACTGTACCCAACTATATACTACCCCAATAACCCTGCAGGTATGACCTATATGTAGGTACAGTAGGTTTTAGGTGGGTTTTGTACTAGTTAGAATGGGATATGGGCCTAGGTCTCCTTCTCTACAGTCCACTGCATCAACCACTAGGCTACTCCAGGAACCTGTTTGCAGCTCTAAGAAAACTGGCCATAACATTTGAAGTTGTCATACAGGCTGGGATTTACTATTTCATTCACATTGCTGGGGGATGAGGCACGGTCAGTGACCAGTAGGGGAATAAGGGAGACCATGTTTTGCCCTGGACATTTTCTGTAATGTTTCATTATTGCAGAAAAATGTCTAAATCATAAATCCACCCTAATCCCACCCAAAATGCCCCTAACGCCCCCCCCCCCCTTTAGATTTAGATGTACTGCAGACTAACAGCATAGGAAACTGTGTAAAAATGTGTTTTGAAAATAGCAATTTGGATGTTTTAGCAGACAAAATGTCCAAATGCCACTTTATGCAAATTTTTGGATGATTTTCTCTTATAAAAATGAGCCCCAAAGTTGTTATTGACACTCATCCGATTTTCTTTGCATTACTAGGCCCTATTACTAGGCTGCTTCTGGTTTCTAACAAACTTCCTTTTGAGTGAAATTGTCCAGGTGTTCAGTATGAGATAATAACAAAGATGGAGTCAATCCTATCAAAGAAATAGACTCATATTCAATCAACTGTTGATTTTAACTATAACATCAGATTTTGCAGATTCAAATTGATGACTTCATCATGAAATTTGTCATAGAAGATATGCAGGCTTTCAACTAGCTATTTTTTATGTTTTTGTCCCCCCCTTATTTGATTTAAATGTCTTTCTCATTGCATTGAATCCCTATTCTAGAGGACCTGAGTATTTAATTGCCTATCACTTTGTTAAAGAGATGAGTCTTCAATTGCCTTCTAAATTGAAGGTAAGAGTGAGACAAGGAGCTCAAATGCCATTGTTTTCTAGACCTAGAATTTCAATATAATCTAATGGCCACCTGTTAACTTCAAAGGCCTTTCTGATTCCAACTATACTACATTAAGCATTTTCTCCTTCCAATTATCTGGCCACTGAGTCAAAGAAACTGATCAGATTCATCTAGTAGGACCTACTTCTGGTAAAAGCCAAGCAGCCTAGAAATGTCTGTTACTAGACGTCTGGATTTATCCGGACATGTCCTCTTTTCAGAGGACTGTAAGGGTGTCCAGAGAGATGCTTGAAAATCAGCAGTTTGTCCAGGATTTCAAGCTCGGGGCAACTTCCACAGGGCCTCTAAGCATGAGTGGGTGTGACATGATGACATCACAACATGTGTATGATGTCATTGCATCACATATGCGCATGCTCAGAAGCCCTCCAGACATGGCCCCGAGCAGGAGGAAAGATCATAAGAATTGCCAACTCCGGATCAGACCTTAGGTCCATCAAGTCTGGAGAAGAGGTTTGGGAGAGGCAGAACTGGTGCATAACAGGGCATGACTTGGGCATGGGGGGTTGGGGGCGGGCCCAGGTTTACCCAACCAAAATCTAATAACCCTACTTCTAACTTACTGGGTTCCAAAATCTGCTGTGGATGCATTGTTTGCAGCCCTGAGAATGAAGCTGAAACATTGATTACTGGTCTGTGCAGTGCACCCACTTCAAAGAATATGAAAATCAGCCCCATAGTTGAGACAATCAGACCAATATTCAGTCAGGGTAGTCAGTAGCTTTTTAAATATTAGCAGTCACAGATGAATTAAATCCAGATATTCAGCACCACTATCCAGATAATAAGCAATTCTATAACTTCACTTGTAGATATGCAAGCCTTGTGCCACTTACATGCCTAAAGCACTTATTTGCAAAGCATATGGACATCCCAGAATGCTGAAACAAGAATTGGGACATCTGACAGTGCCATATGTCCAAATAGCAAGGGGGCATGTTTTGGGCCCATAATCAGAATATCCAACAACGATTATCAAAGGAAAGGAAACGTCCAAGTCTGAAAGGAAGGATGTCTGTATTTAGACCTGATTCTATCACGTCTAGGGTACAAAACAGTGAGATGATTGAGCTGTCTACTAGGGGGATTAAGGCATGACACCTCCTTAATCCCTCAGCAGTTGCTGTCCCCCTCCCTCTCCTCTGAAAGTGAAACTGGAAAGGAATATCAGCTTCAAGTACCGTATTATAGGCATTCTGAACAGAGCAGCAGGCAGATCTGAAGAGTAGTCTAGAGGTTACCATAGTAGGCTGTAAAACAACAGACCGAGGTTCGAATTCCATTCTAACTATTGTTCATTTTTTATAATTGTGTGGCTTCTTGGAACAGAAAAATATCTACTTTACCTAAAATGTACAAGCCACCTGCAAGCCTAAAGTCTATTTAATAATAGAAGGACTAGTCGCACAACAACTGTCCATGTACCTAGAAGCCCACAACATCCTACATCCATCCCAATCCGGATTCAGAACCAACCACAGTACAGAAACCCTTCTGGTATCTCTACTAGACATAGCTCAAAGTCACCTCAGCCAAGGAAACAGACTGCTAATCATCCAATTTGATCTCTCAGCTGCATTCGATCTGGTGGACCACTCCATACTTCTCCAAATACTAGACGCAATAGGAATCTCAGGTAAAGTTCATAACTGGTTCCAAGGCTTCCTTAAAACTAGAACATACAGAGTCAAATCAAAAGACATTCTATCTGAACCATGGTCCAATCCATGCGGAGTACCACAAGGTTCTCCCCTCTCTCCCACACTTTTCAACCTATTCATAGCTTCCCTAGGCACCACCCTGGATGCCCTAAATATTACTTCTTTCAGCTATGCGGACGACATAACCATCCTCCTCCCATTCGACATAAACAACCCAATCTCCTCAGGACGCCTGAAAACTACATTGGAAACAGTGGAAAAATGGATGACAGATCACAAGTTGAAGCTGAACTCTGACAAAACTAAATTCTTACTACTAGAGAAGGACAAAAAACCATCCCTAACAGAACTGGAAGTAAACTCAATCAAGTACCCTATACAGAGCGCCCTCAAAATCCTAGGTATACATCTAGACAGACGCTGCACAATGCAAACACAAATCCAAAAAATCACCCAAAAAGCATTCTTCACAATGCGAAATCTAAGAAAAATCAGAAAATTCTTTAACAAAGAACAATTCAGGATCATTGTCCAATCCCTTGTGCTAAGTATTGTAGACTATTGCAACAGCCTCTACTTACCTTGCCCGACCAACACGATAAAAAAACTGCAGTCCATCCAGAACATAGCCCTCAGACTCATATACTCACTCAGCAAACACGACCACATTACCAATGCATACCTTGAATCCAACTGGCTACCAATAAAAGCAAGAACACAATTCAAACTCTACTGTCTCATTTTCAAAGTAACCCACGGCATGGCACCCAGTTACCTAAATAACCGTTTTCACCACTACCTCCCACCAAGAAGAAGAAGAACACAGAACCTTTTCACCTACCCTCCACTCAACGGTACTCGTCGTAAGAAACTTTACGACAACCTCCTGGGGACACAGGCAGCTAAAATAGACTCTGACATCTCAAAATTACTGACCAAAACAACAGACATAAAAGAGTTCCGCAAAGAAATAAAAACATTACTGTTCAAAAAATATCTCCCATCACTCTAACCACCACCCAATGAGCTCCCAATCAACGACTTCGGAAATACCCTCCTATATCATCTTTTTATCTGTGATCTAGAATGTACTGTAATTTCTTCTACACTACACCCGATTTAACCGATCGAGTTGACATGTATTACCTCTGTAAAATGCATTATTTTCTATTATATGTAATATCTTCTGTAATAAGTATTATCTTCTGTGAAATTGTAGTATCATAACTCATTACTGTTCCTGTAACTTACTCTTATCCTGAAATGTAATTCTACTGGAATGTCCCAGATATTTTCTATATTGTAATCCGCCTAGAACCGCAAGGCACAGGCGGAATAGAAATCCCTAATGTAATGTAATGTAATTTAAGTAGTGTATATTCAGGCACAGTAGGTACGATGCTATTCCTGGAGGGCTTAAAGTTTTTTTATAAAAAGAGTTAAAGTGGGATTTGAACTTGGGTCCCTTGGTTTCAGTCCACTGCATTAATCACCACAATGTCCCTCTGCTCTTCATGGATGTGTGTACGGCCATTTTCTAAGAATGCTGCCTTACAGATGCTTATTTCCTTTGTTTTCCTCTGTTCTTAATTTGGACATTCCAGTTTGTAAAATGGCCGTTCATGCTGGATCCAGCACTTGAATGGCCATCTCACATATTTCCATAGGAGATGAACATCCATTTAAGACATTCTAATCTGGACATCCTTATTCTGATTTGGATATCCTTTTTTAAAAAAATGTCCCTCTTTGGGTCCTATGTGCTATTCTATAAAGGTAGGAAGAACAAACCAGGGGAAAACAAACCACAAACACAAATACAAAAAAAACAAAATGGAATTGTCCAGATCAGAATGATGTGCACTAAAAAGTTTCCTCCAACTCATCTGGTAATGTGAAGATCTTTATTCCTCCAATATCACAATGGTACATCCAACGATTCAATGACTCGACATGTACATGTTTCGGCCAACAGGCCTGCCTCAGGAGTCTTAAGAGTCACGAATGATGATATTCAAAGAAAGCTGCCACTCACATAGATTTAACCAAAATTCAAAAAAGGAATGTCATATCTCGTGTATTTCAGCTGTTGCCAACTAGTGCTGAACATCTTGATACTAATATCGGCACTAGTTGGCAACAACTGAAATACATGAGATATGACATTCCTTTTTTGAATTTTGGTTAAATCTATATGAGTGGCAGCTTTCTTCGAATATCATCATCCATGATTCTTAAGACTCCTGAGGCAGGCCTGTTAGCTGAAACATGTACATGTACATGAGATTGTAAATTCTTCCAGGAAGAAGAAAACACATACCTTACCTGAATTTAACTCTCCCTTCAGCTTCTACTGAAAAGGCCTGAGCTAAATCCCAAATTGTTCCCCATTCTTTTTTGCTATCCTAACTTTATCCAGACAATTAGCTGATTCATGGAGCAAACATCACTACATCTTCATGCTTAGATTACTGCAATCTACTTCTACCTGGTCTCCTGCTGTGCCGCCTCTCCCCCTACAATCTGTACAAAACTCTCATGCTTGACTCATTTTCTACCAACCTCACAACACTCGCGTTAGACCTCTCCTTAAATCACTTTACTGGCTCCCTTTCCGCCATCACAGTTTAAACTCCTATTGTGTTTCTCTGAAAATAAGCCCTAGTATGATTTTCGGGGTAGGTCTTAATATAAGCCCTACCCCAAAAATAAGCCCTAGTCCCTGGATTCGCCAGTAGCAATGCTTCCCCCCACACCCCTTCTTCTGCCCAAACCCTGCCACACAGCCGAACTGCCGCTGACCCTCCCATCTTTCCATTTCTCCCTCCCGTCTGAACAACACCAACCATGAGTCCTACAGAAAAATGTCATCAGCACTCTAAACAGGCTGCTTCGCGGCTGTCTCCCACCAGGGCCTTCCATATGCTACGTTACTGATGATATCATCAGTGATGTGGCAGAGCGAATGCCCTGGCGGGAGAAAGCCACGAAGCAGCCTGTTTAGAGTGCTGCCGACACTGCTCTGGAAGGAGGTAGGTAGGGAGGTTTGAATGGGAGAGAGAGATGGAAGGATGGGAAGGTCAGCGGGGGTTCAGCTGCATTGTGGGGGTGGGGGGATGCTCTAGGGTTCTTCTGCATAAGGGATGGGAGGGAGGGATAGAAGCTGGGCAAGGGTTCCGCTACATGAGGGATGGGAGGGAGGGAAGGATAGAAGCTGGGCAAGGGTTCTGCCGCACAAGGGATGGGAGAGAAGGAGGGATAGAAAAATGCTGGAGAGGGAAGGCACAAGCAGATGGGTGAGAGGGGAGGAAAGATTCTGCACATGGGGGGGGGGAGAGAAAGGAAAGCGGAAGAATTGGGGTGAAGGAGAGGAAGGGAGAGATGATCATGTACATGAAAAAAATAAGACCTACCCCGAAAAAAAGACCTAGTGAGTTTTTTGGGCCCAAAATTAATATGACACTGTCTTATTTCCGGGAAAACACAGTATTACTAACCTAGAAGTGTGTTCATTCTGCTGCCCCTCCATATACCTCTTCTCTTCTCTCTCCTTATACACCTCCCTGAGAACTCTATTCGTCAGATAAACTGCTTTTATCTGTACCTTCTCCTCTACTGCCAATTCCAGACTTTGTTACTTTCATCTAGCTGCCCCGTATGACTGAAATAAATTACCTGAGTTTTTCTGCCACACCCCTTCCCTTCCTTATTTAAAAGCAGACTGAAAACTTACCTTTTTGATGTAGTTTTCAATCCGTAGCCCTCCTTCCCACAGTCCTAGCCAGTAGATTAACTATTCCCCTTAACTGAATTCATTCCATTCTGTTTGTATGTCTTGTCTGTTTAGATTGTAAGCTCCTTCAAGCAAGGACTGTCTCCTTCGTGACTCTGTACAGTGCTTCCTACGTCTGGTAGTGCTATAGAAATAATAATAGTAGTATTAGTAATGAATAACTCTTAATTCTGCCTGAGACAACTCCAATCTCTTTCCTGAGACAACTCCAGCACTCTCTGAATAGTGCCACTAAACATCCATGGAAAGGTTCAACTAAATGATATTATCCATATAAATCACTTTACAGTCCTTTTTCAAATCTGCAGTAAACACTAATATGTGCTCATTGCAGCTTAAAATAGCATTCATTGGGGCACGCTGATGTGCTCTATGGTACTTTAGACATGAGTGTGCCTGGGAGCGGAGATTGGGCATATCTGTGCTAATAAGCGCAGCTACTACTACTACTACAACTTATCCTTTCTATAGCATTAAAACATTCAAGTGATAGTTCCTGCTCCATAGAGCTTACAATCTAATCAAACAGGACAAGAAGGGAGTTAGGGAGTTTCTCAGGCAAGGGTGCTTTACAAGTGAATATGAATTTGACATTCTGACTCAGGCAGTCTGTTCCAGGCTCATGATGCAGCAAGAGGGAAGGAACGTAGTCTAGAGTTGGCAGTAGAGGAGAAGAGTACAGATAAGATAAGCAGTGGCGTACCAAAGGGGGGCGGGAGGGGCGGTCCGCCCCGGGTGCCAGCCCTGAGGGGGTGCTCCCAGCCTTGCCGTTCAGTCCCCCCCACCCCCAAAGGACCGCTCGCCCCACTGACCTTCCTGCACCACCTATGAAGTAGCCGCAGCAGGATTGCGACGTCAGCGATCCCTGAGCTGCTTGGGCGCTGCTTCCTGCACCGCGGTCCCGCCCCTCCTCTGACGTCAGAGGAGGGGCGGGACCGCGGCGCAGGAAGCAGCGCAGGGATAGCTGACGTCGCGATCCTGCTGCGGTTACTTCATAGGTGGTGCAGGAAGGTCAGTGGGGCGAGCGGTCCTTCGGGGGTGGTGGGGGGGGAGGACTGAACGGCTAGGCCGGGAGCATAGGTAGTGCTGCTTCATAGGTGGTGCGGGGAGGCCAGGGTGGCGAGCGGTCCTTCGGGATGGGGCGGGAAGGCAGGCAGGCTTTCAAGGGGGAGGGGGGTAACAGGCAGGCAGGCAGGCCTTCAAGTGGGGACAGGCCTTCAAGGGGGGGGCAGGCAAGCCTTCAAGGGGGGAGGCAGGCCTTCAAGGGGGGGGATAGGCCTTCGGGGGGGTTCAGACCTTCAAGGGGGAGGGACAGGCCTTCAAGGGGGAGGGACAGGCAGGCCTTCAAGGGGGGACAGGTCTACAAGGGGGTGGGACAGGCCTACAAGGGGGTGGGACAGGCCTTTGGGGGGGACAGGCCTTTGGGGGGGTGCAGGCCTTCAGGGGGGGTGCAGGCCTTCGGGGGGGGTGCAGGACTTCAGGGGGGGTGCAGACCTTCAAGGGGGTGCAGGCCTTCAAGGGGGGGACAGGCAGGCAGCCCTTCAAGGGGGGGACAGGCCTACAAGGGGGTGAGACAGGCCTTCAAGGGGGGTGCAGGCCTTCGGGGGGGGGGGTGCAGGCATTCAGGGGGGTGCAGACCTTCAAGGGGGTGCAGGCCTTCAAGGGGGGGACAGGCCTTCAAGGGGGGACAGGCCTTTGGGGGGGGTGCAAACCTTCAAGGGGGGGACAGGCCTTCAAGGGGGGGACAGGCAGGCAGGCCTTCAAGGGGGGGGACAGGCCTACAAGGGGGAGGGACAGGCCTTCAAGGGGGGGGACAGGCCTTCAAGGGGGGGACAGGCAGGCAGGCCTTCAAGGGGGAGGGACAGGCCTTCAAGGGGGGTGACAGGCCTACAAGGGGATGGGACAGGCCTTCAAGGGGGGTGCAGGCCTTCAAGGGGGGACAGGCAGACCTTTAAGGGGGGACAGGCCTTTGGGGGGGACCCTGGTTTAGAAGTACCATGGAGGGAAGGGGGTGTTCAAAGAGACGTGCATATGCCAAACTTTGGGGGGGGAGGAAGAAATAATGGGTATGAAAATAGAGGAGAGGGAGAGAGATGATGGACCATGGGATTTAGGGAGGGAAGGAACAGAAAGGGAGAGAAATTGGACACAAGGGATGGTGTGGAGGAGGGATACAGATACTGGATAGGAGGGTAATTGGGAAAATAAATGGAGAGATGGTGGAATCTGGGGTGGTGGGGAAGGAGGGAGAGATGCCGGATGAAAGGGTAGTTAAGAAAAGGTGGATCTGTGGAGGGAGATGAAAAAAAGGAAAGATACCAGACTTCCTGGGGAGGGAAGGGAAATGGAAAGGGAGGACAAAGTTGGCAGATGGATGGTTAGCACGCAGAAAGAAGAAAGAAGGAGACCCTGGCAAGTAAGTTATCAGAAGAAAACCAGAGCCTTGGACCAACAAGATTTGAAATATAACCAGACAACAAAAGGTAGAAAAATTAATTTTATTTTCTGTTTTGTGATTATAATATGTCAGATTTGAAATGTGTATCCTGCCAGAGCTGGTGTTGGACTGCAAACGTGAGCTAGGATTTAACAGAGAGAGAAAAAGTCCTTTTTGTTTCTTTATTTTATTTACACCACAGCGCCAGTGTGTTTAGGAGAAGCCAAAGGGGGTGAAAAAGCTATAAAACCCACCAGGAGTTTTGAAAAAAATCACCCAACTGGGCAGGAAAATCGAATTGAAAAACCAATTCAATAGGGCTGAATCGAATCAAAATTTTTTTTCCTGAATCTGGCAGCATTAGTTTGCGCTACTGTCTTAGACTTTAGGACCTGGGATTGGGGAGAGATGGCATCCTCAGTACTTTATAATGCAAGTGAAATGAGGATTTGGTCAGACTTTTGAAGGGTCTGCAGAAAAAAAATATTGTATAGGCTGGGGACATGAGACAGCAGGAAATGGGAACTTTTCTTCCTTCTATTTTTGTGAATGGAAAGGCTGAGGATGTCAGAGAGTTCAGTTAAAATATGTGCTTTATAAGAAAATATAATAATGTGTTTTATAAAGTTTATAGCATAGCTGGCCTACCCAGTGAGGTGTTCCTAGTTTCAAGTTTAATAATTGTTTTGATTAATCGCTTTGTCGAATTTCAAAGCGATGAACAAATTAAAATTACAATTTCAGGGGAATAATACAAACAGAACAATACATATTAACATACAATATTAAAAAAAAAATATTACGAAAACAAACTTAAAAACACAAGGAAGGAAGGGAGATGAAATACAAATCATTATAGGAAAGTAGAACAAAAAAGGGAGAATACAAAATGAATAACAAAAAAACAGTGTAATATAATACAATAAAATATTCTAGACTGCAGTAAGTTTCATCAATTATCAAAAGCGTCTTTGAAGAGAAATGTTTTTAAGTTACTTTTGAATTTCTCAAGATTCTTCTCTTCCCTTAAATAAATTGGAAGGGCGTTCCATAACTGAGGTGCCGTAACAGAAAAAATAAATTGTCGTCTTGTATTGATGACATTAAGGGATGGAATAGTTAATAAATTCTGTTCATTAGATCTAAGGGTTCTGATTGGAGAATATGGTATCAGTAATTTGTAAATAAATACTGGGGTTTTATTAAGAAGAGTTTTGAAGGTGAGTATGCATAGTTTATATGTTATCCGGTGGGAGACTGGGAGCCAGTGTGCCACTGGTGGTGGCAGCGTGTCAATGTGTTGAGAGAAAGAGGTGGTCTGGGAAATTCTGCTGAGCAAACTCCGGGCCCATTTCCACCCCCCAGTTAGTCCACTCCACTCAACTGGTTCACACACTGAGTGGGTCTTTGGGTGTTGTTTTGGGATCTCTTCCAGTGGTTTATCAGTATCTCCTTCTGGTCCAAGGAAGGAAACTTTGTTATCCTTAGCATTGACCTACAGAATATGTTTGTAACAGCGCTGCTTGTGTGGCATTAGGCTATGTAGTGATCGAAAGAAAAAAACAGACCTTTGCACATTTTTGCACTATATGGTAGGTGTATGAGGAGATTCACATTTCCTGCACAGCTAAGTCCATGTGAAGTTACCTTGTGCTGTATTTGACATCTAGCAAGGTCTCTGTTTGAAATGAAAGATCTAAACTTAAAAATGAAGTGGCCAGAAGTTATGGTAAAAGCAGATAGTGCAGCTGGTTTTAAGAAAGATTTGGACAAATTCCTGGAGGAAAAGTCCATAATCTGTTATTAAGACATGGGGGAAGTGTCTGCTTGCCCTGGATCGGTAGCATGGAATGTTGCTACTCTTTGGGTTTTGACCAGGTATTAGTGTCCTGGATTGGCTACCATGAGAATGGGCTAATGGGCATGATGGACCATTGGTCTGACCCAGTTAGGCTATTCTTATGTTATGTTATCATCTGTAGGGGCCTTTGTTTTCACTTTGTATTTTTTTTCTGGGAACTTATCAGTGTTTTTTATAATGTGAACAAAAATGGAAGAGAATTAATGTGTGTGGGATGAGGGGGTAACTAATTTCTTCAGCTAAATAATTCAATCCACTTCAAACAGACATAGGAGAACTCACGCACCATTCACACACCCTCCAACCAAAAACGTCAAAAGAAAAAAACTGTTCGACAACCTCCTAGCCATTCGAGCTGCAACACTCAACCCCCAACTCTACAACCAATTGACATCGACCACAGACTGCAAAACCTTCAAAAAGAAATAAAAACCCTTCTATTCAAAAAACACATAAAACCGAACTAACACAATCAGAACTGTCCCAAGCATCATCTGCAACTACTCCATATGTACTTCTGATGTCATGACAATTCAGACATAATTTATGTTATGTTATGTTTGGAATATAAGAAAATTTTCACTGCCTGTTTCTATTCTGACCATTTATTCCGTTTCATGGTCATTACAAAAAATATTTTTTTACATGGGGGGGGGGTCAAAAAATGATGGGCCCCGGGTGCCACATACCCTAGGTACACCACTGAAGATAAGGGGCTTTTTATTCAAGATGGCGCCGGGTTGGGTTGCTGTTGTGGTGCCTCCCGCCGTTTTCTTTGTTTGTGTTTATGTTTTTTTGGTTTCTTTTTTATTTAATTTGGTTTTATTATCTACATTTATATTCCTGTAAAATTCTTTTCTAATTTTTTTTTCATTTTTGTTGATCTTATTTTAAATTTGGAGTCTGCTGTCTTTTCTTGACGGTTTGGCCCACGTGCAACGGTCATGGTGGCCTTCTCCTGTGGTCGGGGTTGGAGGTTGGCGGCAACTGGTGTTTAGCGGCGGGTCATTCTCCGCAGCAACAGCAGCAGCCGAGGGACTTCAGTTGCCTGAACCGCGGTACCTGTCGCCCAGACCCGAACACAGCGGCAAGCTGAGGCTGAACAGCCCTAGTGGGATACTATCGCATATGACCGACGGGCTCTCTGGCACAGAGGACATTGTGGTGTCGCCGCCGTCGTCGTCCGCCGCCATTGCCTATCTGCAGGCCACTGCCAGGATCGCTCTGAGGCTCACCGGGAGTCACCTGCTGAGCTGCTGCAGCGGGGGCTTAGGAAGCGCTGGCTTCAGCGGACTGCCGAGACAGGAGATGGCCGGTCCCCCGGCCCTGGGAGGCTCCGCCTCACCTCCAATGTCTGGTTTCAGCACCCCGTGGTTGGTGCAGTCCTCTTCGCCGCCTCCGCCTGTCTCCTGCGCACCTGGCTCCGGCGGCGGCAGCCTGATCGGCGCTTGCCCGGCCCGGAGTCTGGGAACTTCTGCCCCGGAGTCCCATTGTCCATCAGCCCAGCTTTTCTCCAGAGCTTCTCGCTGGTGTCGCACAGTTCCTGCGCTGTGATGAACGCAGCAGCAGCAGGGCAGGGGTCCCCTGTCAGCCCCAGCTCCAGTGGTGCCAGCACACACCGACAACAGCACCGGGCGGCTTTTCCGCAGAGGAGGAATTCTTGCAGTCACCGTGGTCCTCATCTGGGGCAGTCTCCTTGGAGCAGCCATTCAGGGTGGTGGCTGGGGCATGGGCAGTGTGTCGTGGGGAGGAATGCATGGAGGAGACCATCGCAGGGGAGGAGACATGGGCATCCTGGGACTGTCAGCTAAGTCTCTTCCCTGAAGAAGCCCTTTTTCTGGGAACGTCATCGCTCCTCCTAAACTTACTTGCTCCACTTCATCACTGATACTGAAACCGTGGATTGAAGACAATGTTTTATTTTTATTTTTCTTTCCAGTTTATGAATTATTTTTAATCTTATTTATTGTTTTGCCACTTGTTTTGCTCTATTTCTATCATTTAAATTTCTCCAGAATTCTATTGTTCAACGGTTCCTCCTTCTGCATCTATTCCTTTCTCTCCTCTCTTCTACCTTCCAAAGTACTTAATCAATGCAATCTTGTTAGAATGTTTATTTTCTTATTTTTTCCTCTATCTCTATTTTTCACTTCTTTATTACTCTCCAGGTACTTTAGTTAGATTGTGAGCCTTCGGGACAGTAAGGGAATTTCTAAGTACCTTTCTTACTTATAATTTTAATGTACATTTTCTGTAAACCGCTTAGAACCTAACGGATTAGCGGTATATAAGAAATAAATTACATTACATTACATATGAGATACATGACTGATGAACTGAGTTCCTGGGAAGGAATATAAGAAGAGATAAGAAAGGAGAGATATTGAGAAGCTGCAGAGTGAATGAACTTGTAGCTCAATAAGAGAAATTTGAATTGTATGCGGAAATGGATAAGGAGCCAACGAAGTGACTTGAGAAGAGGGATGATGTGAGCATAGTGACTCTGGTAGAATATAAGCTGTGAGCAGAATTTTGAATGGATTGAAGGGGAGAGAGATGATTATAAGGAAGACCTGTAAGAAGCAAGTTGTAGCAATCTAGGCGAGAGGTGATAAGCCTGGTGCTTGAGATCTGGTTTGGCCACTGTATGGCAATTCTTATGTTTTTATTCTGTAAATGGTGCTATCGACAGCTTCCAATCATGTCTCAATCAAATAACAGTGCCATTTACAGAATTGTGGTAATGTGTAAGATAGGTACCATAAATATAGGCCAGGGTTTTAACGGCCTACATTTCTGGCATCTATCTTCCTTGAGAATCATGTCCATGGAGGCACTTTACAATGCCTAACACCACTTCTGGTGTTAACCATGCCTACAATGGTGTCGTAAAGCACCTCTGTTGTTAGACTATTTGGCACCTCAATTTTTTAAACTTGTGGTTATTTGGTTTTTAATCAGTGCAACTAATTAGTGTGCCGATTAAGCCAATTAAAACCAATTAAGCTAGGCAGTGGGAGAGCACCTACTGCTGTCTAACTTATGGTGCACTTTTCAGAATTTGGGTCAAAGCGGCATTAGTGTGTGGGAAAGACCAGTGTGAGGACGCACTGGGACCACTTTTGCCACAGCTTAATTAAAGGACTCCTTTGAATATTGCTATAAAATTTGTTCTCAATAAAGTGATCAGAGTGTGACTTTATTTTCCAGATTATGAGCGTTTCAGTGTTTTACTATTCTATTATAGCAATCAAATAGATTTCAAAATTGCAAGAAAATTGGATAGAGAACATGCTATTTGTAATTCATTGAGCAAAAAAAAAAGCATTCTGGACCACATTTGAAGAAATATGTGATCTTGAACACTCAAATAACAAAAAAGAGGAATGAAGGGAATGAAGGGAAAATATGCAATCTACTAGAAAACAAATCACTCCATTAGGGCAATACACACCAACACCAGAAAAAAAGTATTTTAAGGTGAAAGAAAAGCCTCAGACACGGAGAGGAGTTCCCACTTTTTTCCACCCATGCATCACTGGCAAAAACTTTCGCATATAACTTATTAATGGCAGGTGGGAGCCTGAAAATAGTCAAAACTAACTAGAAAAAAACAGGCTAGTTAGAAAAGAGCCAGGCCAACCATCGTTTCATAGATTTTAAGCCACTGCTTCAGGGCTCCAGACTATCGATTTGCAGAGTAAAACTCCTGCTTGCTACCTTGAAAACTCATGCATAAGTACATCTTTGACAAATGTTACACTGAATCAGTGAAAGGTACCATAACCTGTGAAGGTTCTAGAGTTCTTTAGGATGAATAGGACTGCCAGAAATCTGAACAGAGAATGTGTTTCCTAAATATTTCATCCAGAGACAGTGGAACATCTTTTTGCTTGGGAGAGCCAAACAAACCTTAGGAAAGCCAAACAGCTATGTCCCTGTGCTTGATCTGCCTGATTACATTACATTGCATTTCATACATATTTATGAATTACTAATATACCCCAACAGGAGTTCAGTGTGATTTCCAAATTAATAAGAGGCTGGCCATTTATGTGAATTACAATCTTATATTAGAATGAAAATATTGGACTTTGCATGGGAGATGCTTACGTTAGCTCCTCCGATAAGTTGTACTGTTTATTTTTGTTATTGGTTATTGCCTTTGTTGATTTATGCTTGGATGTTGTGCATTTATTCTGTGCAATGCTCCTTTAATAAACATTTTATATATAAAAAAAAATCCTACATTACAATCAAAACATACAAGCATAGAGAATCTGCTCCTCTGTTAGAGTGAAAAAGACAGAGATATCTTGCAGACAAATAGGTTTTCAAACTTTTACAAAATCATCTATTAGTTGCAAACAAATAGGTCTTCAGGCCTTTAGGAAACTGTCATAAGAGGGGATAGTTCCACCATTTTGCAGCCAAATATGGAAAGAATATAGAGTGTATTGTTTTACATTTAATACCTCTAGGATTCGGAAATCTTAACCTCAGATGATTGCTAATAAAGTTATAGTTCTTAACAGATGGTAATTCTACTAAATTCATCATATAGTTCGGGATTTCTCCATGAAAGGTCAAGAAAGCCAATGTACATAATTTAAAAACACCACTTGTTTCGAAAGAATGCTGATGCTGTGTAGGACAAAAATTTAGTACGGCCAATTCTATTCCACTGCGTATGATTTTCACCTGGTTTATGACCAAAATCTTTATTAAATCTAAGATCCAATATCTAGAATTTATAGGAAGAAGCAGAAATTGCAAAGCATGTTAAAAATAAAATTTGTGTGCAAAACACACAGCATAATGTGCATTTACAAGCTGTAGCCTATATAAGCACATGCTGTTCAAATTATGAGCTGAGTTCATTGTACAGGATGAAATCTGCAAATCATATGCCGTGCAAAAAAGAAAACACTGCTATTAAAGAAATAAATTTTCTTTACACCAAAATCTGCATTATTAAACAATATATTAAAACCATTTTTAAAGAATTACTATCAGAATAAGATCATGGCTTTGCACTATATTTTAACTCCACTCCGATGAAACAGTAGGTTAGCTTTTGTTAGGTGGATTTTATAAGGTTTCATAAGAACAGATCCATATAATTTTATAAACAATGTCCTAATGTTTATAAATTGCAGTAGACAATTTCATGTGCACAAGTTGCCTCCAGCAAGGGGGCTTCTTATATCCCTGTTCTGAGCTTTCCTTAAGTTAATAATGTTTAGTCATTGCAGAGCGATAGCTTTGAAGGTTTTAAAGTCTTTAAAGATAACCCAGGAGGAAACAATTTTCTTTGCAGTTGTATGTGACTGGAATATCACAGCCTTTTTAAAATGGAGGCGCTTTTGGTATAGATCACAAATGTTGCTGATACAGACATTTCAAGCGAAGGACCTGAAACTACAAAACTACATGTTAAGCACACTACAGGGATGTTCTCCCACAGGGCATCCATTGCTTGACATTAGTAATGCAATACTTTTGTTTTTGTCAATTATTTTTCTGCTGATTATGTTTGGCAAAACAAAGCAGTGCCCTGTCGCATGCGTAGAACTCAATTCACCCATTTAGAGGTCAGAAAAGAGGCTTTGTGGATGTCTAGGGCAAATATTTGAAAGACATTCCGGAGATTCACTAAATTGGACTCAGAGGCAGAGTTGTGGCAAGTAAATTGATGATAATTATCTGAAGTCGAGGTTGAATTCTCTTTGAGTTCCTGAATGCATTATCTCCTTCATTACCATATGCATGAGACCAACATTATTAGGTCTTATGAAGGACCATTTTGAAATCTTCCAGGTGTGTACTGATGAACCTGCAAGCTAATATACCTCCATGGAATATTCAAGCACACGATGGGCATTGGTACAAAACTACTTACAGGCTTTATGACCTGCAAGTTCACAATATAGAGTAGGGAGTTCAATAGATGCCTTGAGTCAGTGAATACAATTTTAAATTATAGTACGGCCAGTGCCTTATACCTTAGGAGAATAGAAAGCCTTCTGGTAGAATTCTGAGTGGGGCAAGTTTATTCATTGGCTAGGCCCCTCCTTTATAAAGCCGTGCTAGCATTTTTAAGAACATAAGAAGTTGCCTCCGCTGAGGCAGACCCTAGGTCCATCCTGCTCAGCGGTCTGCTCCCGCGGTGGCCCATAAGGCCCATTGCCTGAGCAATGGTCTATACCTATCTATACCCCTCAATCCCTTTTTCTTCAAGGAATCTATCCAAACCTTCTTTGAAACCATTTAATGTTTTCTTGTCTAGAACAGCCTCTGGAAGCGCGTTCCATGTATCCACCACCCTTTGAGTGAAAAAGAACTTCCTAGCGTTTGTTCTAAACCTGTCCCCTTTCAATTTCTCCGAGTGCCCCCTTGTACTTGTGGCGCCCCTTAATTTGAAAAATCTGCCCCTGTCTACTTTTTCTATGCCCTTCAGGATCTTGAAGGTTTCTATCATGTCTCCTCTAAGTCTTCGCTTCTCCAGGGAGAAAAGTCCCAACTGCTTCAATCTTTCAGTATATGGGAGATTTTCCATTCCCTTTATCAGTCTAGTTGCTCTTCTTTGTACTCCCTCAAGTACCGCCATGTCTTTCTTGAGGTACGGTGACCAGTACTGGATGCGGCTGCTGTGGTAACAGCTCTGACACTCACAGAATTCCTATGAGTACACTTTCATATTCATCATTGCAATTTTACTCTTAGCCAAAACAATTCTAGTTTTAAATGCTTATCATTTCGCAAGTACAACATGTATGCAAGAGGGTGCTGAAAAGTTCTCAGCCCGACCAAAAAAGAGAATGATGTGGCTATGGTTCAATCGATGATCTGAAACAATGTCAACATGCCAGAATTTTGTTTCTGCAAACTGGCACTTCATGAAATGATGCTCCTTTTGGTGACAGTGGCAAAATGACACTCAGAATTTAGGAAGTTGTTTGGTTGGGCTGAGAACTTTTCAGCACCCCCTCTTATGTTTATCAAACAATAGTTTTTCTGTGTCATTGAACTATCTGATAGAACACAGGATTGGCATTCTTAAACATTAATAACTATTCCCCTCTTTTACAAATGCGCAGTGCGGGTTTTAGTGCCGACAGTGTCGGTAACTGCTCCAACGCTGCCGGTGCTAAAACCCATGCTATGCGTTCATAAAAGAGAGGGTATATGTACATTGTTTTAAAATAAAGCTCTATGTTCAGTTTTCTTCAGTTCCTAAATTTGTTTTAGTTTTATTTAAAGGCTTGCATTCAACTTGATACCTATCTCATTTCTGCATGGAGTTCCTTCAATTACAGAGCTTGAGGAGTGCTAGGTCTTCATGCCCTGACCTTATCTTTATGCACATTCTTATTTAGTCCTGATCTGGTAGCTTAAAGATAGATGCAGAAGTGATGAGAGCTTGCTGTAGTCTTGGCCTTTGTTATCGGGTACCCAGAAGGAATTAAAGCTTTGATCTACTTCCTTAGAAAGTTAATCCCAGTGATTACAGGGAAACCTGTGCAATGCAAACCACATGGATATACATCTCTAAGCTTTTGGTGTTGAATACTTAATCCAGTATGAGATTTTGGCAAGAGGATTTAAGAGAGAAGAAACCATTAAACAATTTGCAGGCATTGCCTTTGAATGTCTAATCTCGTAGTTATAATTGTGTTCCTTCTGCATTTGATATGTTTGAAACAAAATACATCATCCAAATGAAATGGCAGAACCACAAAAGCTATGTACAGTGTACAATATATTCTTTTCAGTGTTCCTGATCCTTTATCCATCTATGTTATGTTTATGATATTATAGTAAAGGGAAAATAAATCCTACAATAAACCATCCTTAATAAATGAAACGAGTTTAAGCAATCCATGAAAATGAAACATGATAGATAAATACAATCTTAAATAAAATGAGAGTTGGATGTCTCTGACTGAATCCACATGAAAACAACATACATCAGTTGGTGTGGTAGCTTGTATGTGAGAACATTAATCTTCATGATGAAACTTTCATATATGTTCCTGAACAGGACTTGAGCAATGCTTTCACCACTCTATGATGTTATTTGCAGCACACCATAAGCTTAAGGTAGCCAGCTATACAAAGCTTTGACATTTTTTTGAGGTATAAGATTTTTTTTTTTTGAGGTATAAGATTTTTTTGAGGTATAAGATGGACTACGGGAACTCCCAGCAGCCATTTCCTCATGGCGATCTTCACGGGGCAGGAGCGTAGGAAGATTGCTCCTGCCCTGAAAGCCCTCTAGACCACCAGATAAGGCCTGGAAGGCAGCAGGGAGGAAAAAAAGATGGATGTTTTTTACATGAAGACTGTTTTTTTTATTTTCCCCCTCCCCAGAAAAAATTGCGATTATTTGAAACCGCGAGTGCAGGAGCCGCGAATGGGGAGGGGGAAGTGTATGGATATTCTGAAAACCTGACTGGCTGGGTGTGTCCTGATTACTGGTTGAGAACTCCTGATCTATGCAGTTGTCTCCAAAAGACACTAGGAGTTGCTGACAGCAGTAACAACCAGGAATGGTGACGGCAGTTCGAGTGAGATAAGAGAATTTCAATGTTCTGATCAGAAGTCACAGAAGAACAAGCGACTGATAGAAACTGACGGAAATTCCAGTTTTCCTGCTAATGTTGCCTAATACAAGAAGAAGTGGCTTTCATGTCTTTGGGCCCTTTTTACTATACCATCCATGGTAAAATTTGTAGTTTAATACAGGGATATATTTGTATATCAAGCAGTAGCTGTAAATTTAACATGGTTTTTGGATGTGCGGCAGAGCCAGCATTTTCTAATATTGGCTCCCATGTTAAATTGGCAATAGGTACACAACACTTGACCATAGTTAACTCGGGAGTACTGACTGGGGAATTCTAAAGTTAGGCACCTACATCGGTGCACCTAATGTAATTGATTAATAGGCTTATTCAGCACCAAGAATTGGTACGTAACACTTCATAATTTTTTTTTTATATAGCCCGCTTTATACAAAGTGGATTGCAAAGCGCATACATAATAAAATATATGACCATACAAATACACTGAAAACTGTGGATTGGATAGAGTAATGCAAAGCTTGTAATGCCTGAACTTTGGCCCTGAAGCAGTGGATAAGAAAATATCTCCGCTAAACGCTGGCCGCGTCGGCATTTTCTATAGGCTAAAGCACCGCTTTAAAGATAAGTAATGCACTAGTCACCGTTTTCAGTTCAATGGAATAGTGCACAAATAAGTTAAATAAGTAAAAAAAAAAAAAAGTTTAAAAAGACTAATATTTGAAAAAATGGTGAAACTTTGAACTGAAGCTGTAAAGAGTGAAAATAAGTTTGAATTATTTATGGTAAAACAAGACATTAGAAAACAGGTTTTTGGCCTATGACTGGAGCAAGGAGCATTAAAACTACGCAGACCAACTCAGTCTATGACTATACAACTGTGCGTAGGCTCCATTTCTGAGGCCTTTTCCTGTATATATACATAAATAAATGACTAGATTACCTTACATATAATTGCTATATATTTGATGTACTCTTCCAGATAAGTGGTTAATTTATATATACTCTGGTTTTGATCATACAAATACATAACTATACAAATCATATAAACACATAAAAAAAATACAATGTAAAACTACAACCACACTATAAAATTAAGTAATTGCACTAGTCCCCACCAATTGTCTTATAATAAAAAAAACCTCACTATACCAACTGAAAACCTATATGTTCGGTACTTAGGGCTCCTTTTACAAAGGTGTGCTAGCGTTTTTAGCTAAAGAGGAGGCGGTAGTGGCTAGTGTGCGGCATTTTAGCGTGCACTATTCCACACTTTAAGGCCCTAACGCACCTTTGTAAAAGGATCCCTTAATCTCCTTTATCCTCCCCTCTCTCCCTTTCCCCTTCCTCACTTCCTCCATTCTCCCCTCTTATTCTCTCACCTTCCTCTCTCTCCTACCTATCCACCTCCCCTCTCTCCCTCCTACTTCTATCCCCTCTTGCCTCTCTTTACAGTCACTTTGAGCCTGTTTAGGTATGAGCAACGCACAAATAGAAGATTAGATATTATACAAAATGGTTGAAATTGCTTTTTTCTTTAGCACCCATATTTCATTTGACAAAACAAGTGTCATTTTAACAAGCGTTAAAACATACTTGGACTCCTTTGCTGTTGTATGTAACCTGGAAATTTGTTCCATTCTTCTGAAAGAAACGCAGCTCTCATGGTTTGTAATCTCAAATCCTTTCTTGTTGGTATAACTAGATCACCATTTCCAGCAGAACGTAACTTCGGGAGAGAAACATGAAATAAAATTGCCTCTGACAAATATCACAGAGCCAGCTTATGAATCCCTAAATACAACTGTTTGGAGAACAAATTTATAATCACTCCAAGAAAGATATTGATAAAGACTACTCAGAAGTCACAGGTTAAAGTAGATTTTCTTTATCAACATTTGTACATGTGTTTTAAAAGACAATTGTGAGTCAATAATAACTCCCAAATAACAAGTCTCCATAGAAAATTGCAGTACAGAATCCAATATTTGAACGGGGGCCAGTAGTGTCTCATTTGGATCTTTTGATAGGAGCATCACTTTCATCTTTTCTATATTAAGCATCAGTCTGCTGGCATCCATCCACTCTTTGATCTGAATTAATTGGCATTAATTGGAATTAATTGACAGTTAAGCCCCTAACTTGGTAGTCATGATTCTCTAAAAGGTAGGTGCCTTGCCCAAAGAGCTTACCTAAAAGTGGGCATGGCTAGGGGGGCGGATTGTGGGTGTGTTTTGAAGTTAAGCACCTGTTGGACCTGAGGACTGATAGCTACTCTTGCCTTGGAGCACTGTAGAAAATGAAGGGTCTTGGTTAGAATTCATAGAGACTGTGGGCTCCTTTTAGCAAGCCATGCTAGCGATTTAAAGCGCGTATTAGTGTGCGTTAAACCGCCGGCCGCATTAGCCACTAACGCCTGCCTTGAGCAGGCGGTAAATTTTTGGCCAGTGCGGGGGTTAGTGCGTGATTAAAAGTCACGGGCGCTAACCCCGCTAGCGCGGCTTGATAAAAGGAGCCCTGTGTATGAGTAAACTAGTTTTACTGTTACAGATACAGATACTAAAACACTCCTCTTCAAAAAATACATAAAACCTATCTAATACGACCAGTTCCTACCTAAACCCCACCTACCCACTCTACACCCTTAATATGCTTCTAACTACCCAACTAATGCCAAAATGCCTCTACCCAACACTTACCACCTTAAGATCTCGACTACTCTTAGGTAATTCTTATGTTACTCTTATGACATCTCTTATGCTACTCCTGTAAACTTTTATGTAAACTTTTTATGTAATCTCTGAAAACTTTTATGTAATCCGCCTTGAACCGCAAAGTATTGGCGGAATAGAAATCACTAATGTAACGTAATGTAATGTAATATAATGAATACCAGCTTCTAGCTTTGCGGTTCTTAATAGATTCCCAGGCATTGGATTTGAATGCTATTTTATATGATTGATTTAAAGTTGGACATAGAAACATAGAAACATAGAAAGATGACGGCAGAAAAGGGCCACAGCCCATCAAGTCTGCCCACCCTACTGACCCACCCCATTAAGTCTGAATGCTGATGACCTAGTTCCTTAACTCTCGTAGGGATCCCACGTGGATGTCCCATTTATTCTTAAAGTCGAGCACGTTGGTGGCCTCGACCACCTGCACTGGAAGTCTGTTCCAGTGATCTACCACCCTTTCTGTGAAAAAATACTTCCTGGTGTCACCATTAAATTTCCTTCCTCTGAGTTTGAGCGGGTGCCCCCTTGTGACCGAGGGTCCCTTGGGAAAGAATAAGTCGTTTTCCACTTCGACACGACCTGTGATGTACTTAAACGTCTCAATCATGTCACCCCTTTCCCTATGCTCCTCTAGAGTGTAGAGCTGCAACTTGCCCAGTCTTTCTTCGTATGGGAGACCCTTGAGTCCGGAGACCATCCTAGTGGCCATCCGCTGGACCGACTCAGCCCGAAGCACATCTTTACGGTAATGTGGCCTCCAGAATTGCACACAGTATTCCAGGTAAGGTCTCACCATGGTTCTGTAAAGTGGCATTATGACTTCAGGTTTGCGGCTAATGAAACTTCTTTTGATGCATCCCATCATTTGCCTTGCCTTAGATGAGGCCTTCTCAACTTGTTTGGCAGCCTTCATGTCTGCACTGATGATTACTCCTAAGTCCCGTTCTTCTGAAGTCTTAGCCAGTGTTTCTCCATTCAAGGTATAAGTTCTGCATGGATTTCTGGTACTAAGATGCATGACCTTACATTTCTTAGCGTTGAAGCCCAGCTGCCACGTCGAGGACCAGTTTTCCAACGTGATCACATCCTGTGTCATATTATCCTTGAGAATGCTTTCACTTACTATATTACACAGTTGGCGTCGTCGGCCAACAGTGCTACTTTACCCTGAAGCCCAGCTTTATTTACTTATTTTTTTCACTTATTTGATTCACATGTTGATTTACACAACTTACACACTAGGGAGCTCCAGGGATAGAAACATAGAAACATAGAAATTGACGGCAGAAAAGGGCCATAGCCCATCGAGTCTGCCCATACCAATGACCCACTCCCTGATTCTTACTCTTCTAGAGATCCCACATGAATATCCCATTTTCTCTTGAAATCTAACACGCTGCTGGCCTCAATCACCCTCTGAGGCAGCTCGTTCCAATGATCTACCACCCTTTCAGTGAAGAAGTACTTCCTCGCATCACCCTGAAATTTCCCTCCCCTGATTTTCAGCGAGTGTGCTCTGGTTACTGAGGGCCCTGTAAGACTGAAGATATCATCTTTCACCTCTATACGCCCAGTAATATACTTAAAGGTCTCAATCATGTCCCCTCTCTCTCTTCGCTCCTCCAGTGAGTACATCCGCAGTTTCCTCAACCTTTCTTCATACGTGAGTTCCCCGAGCCCCAAAACCATCCTGGTAGCCATTCGCTGAACCGACTCAATTCTCAACACATCTTTTCGGTAGTGTGGTCTCCAGAATTGAACACAATACTCGAGATGAGGTCTCACCATGGATCTGTACAGTGGCATTATGACTTCAGGCTTTCTGCTGACAAAACCCCTACGAATACATCCCATCATTTGTCTTGCCTTGGATGAAGCCTTCTCTACTTGATTGGCAGCCTTCATATCGTCGCTAATGATCACTCCTAAATCACGTTCCACCGTGGTCCTGGACAAGGTTTCACCATTTAGTGTGTAAGTTCTGTGCAGATTTTTTTTGCCTAGGTGCATTACTTTACATTTTTTAGCATTGAAGCCCAGCTGCCAAGTTGATGACCACTGTTCAAGCTGTCTTAGGTCCTGCGTCATAAAGTCAGGCACACTGCTTTTGCCAACTATGTTGCATAGTTTGGCATCGTCGGCAAACAGTGATACTTTTCCTCTAAGTCCTTGGGTCAAATCTCCTATGAATAAATTGAATAGAATCGGCCCTAAGACGGAGCCCTGAGGTACTCCACTCATCACTGCTGACGTTTTGGAGGGGGTACCGTTTACCATCACCCTTTGAAGCCTACCATCTAGCCAATCCCTTACCCATGTTGTGAATGTATCCCCTAATCCCATCGATTTTAGTTTGTTCAAATATTATCCATTGTGGGTTTATTATGTGTCAACTCTGAGTTAGGGGTCTTGGTTCCCCACATAAGAGTTGTGATAACTGAGGACTCTCTTTTGAGTGTGTTTTGCTTTGCTTTTCTTCATTATCTCTCTTATATATTTTTTGAGAGAATTTTGGGGTATTCTAATTTAATATATTCTTTCTTTTGGGGTTTAATCTTTTGAAGTTGACAGATATAATGAAAGCATAATGAATAAATAATTCAATAGCACAATAGAAATTTTATTCTGGAAACAAATGAAGACCTAGAACTTTTGTCTTTTCAAAATATTAATATCTTTAGTTAGAAAAACTTTTATTTATTTATTGGGATTTATAAACTGCCTTTAGGAGGAGATTCACCAAGGCAGTGTACAAAGGGGTGCTGAAACGTTCTCAGCCCAACCAAGAGAATGACATGGATATGATTCAAACAATGATCTGACACAAAGTCAAAAAAATAGAATTTCATTTCTGCATATTGGCCCTTAACGAAATAAGATAACATTCTTTTCAGCTACAGAGGTAAAATAACGCTCTACATTTCAGAAGTTGATTGGTTGGGCTGAGAACCTTTCAGCACCCCTTTGTACAGCAGGTGCCATTGTGTGCCTAACTCAGGCGCACACATTTAGGCCAAGAAAAACCTGGCATAAATATGGGGTGTCTAAATGTTAGGATGCCTAGAGACGCCTAAACCTGCTTAGGTGGCACTTAGCATGATTCTATACAATATGCCTAATTTTTATCGAATTGGGTTTAGCAACACACTAGTTGGCGCTGATTTTTTAGGTGACATATATAGAATCTGGCCCTTAGTGCTTCCTACTTAGGAAGCGCTACATGCTCTGCATTACTTGCATTAGCCAATTGGTGAGCAATAAGTGATGCTCTTGCAGGGTAATGCTTCCTTGCCCAGTATCGAAGTATGCCAGGCCTCCTGACCAACAAATTCAGAAAATTTCAGTAACATGCAATTTAGCTGGAGGAAACAGGCACACTACCACAAAACCCTTTTAACGTGGTCATATGGTCTCTGGATTCTATAAATGATGCCCAGATTTACTGTTGCCAACCAATTATTGTTATTTATTGGCCCTAAATTGGATTTGCATACAGATCTGGCTATGTGGAATTCTATAATAATTTCCAAATCCTCTCACGCGCAACCCAAAAGAGGGCATAGCTATGGGAGTAGCATGGGCAGGTCAGAAGTGTTCCAAAGATTAACGTGCAGTGTTATAGAATTTGGGAGCTGCAAACTCAAGTTGCAGGCCAGGATTTATACCAGATTTCAGCTGATGTAAGTCCTCGTGTCCAAAGTTGGGTTCTGGTATACATGCCATTCTACAAAGAATGTTTGGCCTGGAATGTCCTTTGGGCACAAATTCTCCTATCACCTACTTTTCAGCACTATTTACTGAATCTTGCCCTAAATGCTTAATGTACCTTATATAAAAGTCTCTTTTTTTTTTTTTTTTTTTGTTCAAAAAGTTTTATTGATTTTATATATGAGAAGAAAGTCTCTTTGGTTTATTGAGACTGTTTTGGGTATTTTTCCCCGCTGTTTGTATAGTTTCACTGTCCCAAATTTTGGTCCCCTTTTATCAAACTGTGTTAGGGTTTTTATCACAAGTCTCTGCAATAAAAGCTCTAACGCTCAAAGGAATTCTATGAGAATCGGAGCTTTTACCACAGCAGCCTGTGATACCCCCCCCCCCCCACCTTAACACAGCTTGATAAAAGGGGGCCTCTGTGTTAGTAAAGGTTATTTTTGTTTTAGAATATTATTCTGCATTGGCTTTTCTTGAGAGGCTGGTTGTCGTGCTCCCTTTGGACCTAGAAACTTTGCTTTCACTTTGGAATAATCCTGAATCAGGGACTACATCTCTTGTTATGTTGGTGGACTATGTATAATTGCTGAGCGCTCCGTAGAACATGAAGTTGGCTGTTTACCAATTTTCAGGGTGTGTCCTGGAAAAGGGGTTACATTTAAATTTTACAAAGATTTAAAACAAAATATTTGTGCATACATTAACAGGGCCCATACATTATGGCATTTTTTTCCATTGACTTAAAATGGGAAAAGCCTTTTGGTATCATTAGGCCAAAGCAAAGAGGTCAACTGCCACAGAATTCCCCAAAACGGAATTTTGAGGACTGGTAGCTACTTTAACCTTGGAGTACTGTAGAAAATGGAGGGTTTGGGTTAGATAACGTTCTTTAGGAGGACATTCACCCAAGGCAGTGGTCGAGGGGGTGCTGAAAAGTTCTCAACTCAACCAAGAAGAGGATGACATGGATATGATTCAAACAATGATCTGAAACAAAGTCAAAGCATAGAATTTTGTTTCTGCAAATTGGCACATTCTTGTCAGCAGTGGCATAATAATGCTCAAAATTTAGGAAATTGGTTGGTTAGGCTGAGAAATTTTCAGCACCCCCTCGTCTAGAAGGTTCGCTTAACATAATAATAATAGCTTTATTTATATCACGTCATACCTTTTCAGTTCAATATGGTATACAGTAAAGTAGAACTATAGTGTGGATACCGCTTTGAAAACAATAATTAAAAAGAGCAAATATATGCATACAGTAAATACATTGTGAACTGAAAAAAACACACTAAAGTGTTTTTTGTTGTACCTTCCACAGAACTCGGCCAATTCTTATTAAATTTAGGGCTCCTTTTATGAAGGAGCGGTAGCGGTTTAACGTACGTAATAGTGCGTGCTGAACCGCCGGCCATGCTAGCCGCTACCGCCTCCTTTTTAGCAGGCGGTAGTTTTGCGGCTAGCGTGGGGGTTGGCGCATGATTAAAGTCACGCGCGTTAAAGCCGCTATGGTAGCTTCGTAAAAGGAGCCCTTAGTGTGTCGTGTCCTGAATGAAATTGATGTAAAATGTAAATATTTCCCACCACGACGCTACCTTGTGAAAATGAATTGTGAACTGAATAAAAACACATCAAAAATTTTTATGGCATATCTTGCAGAAAAATGTAAAGTCAAAAAAGAATGTTTCAGTTAAACAGATGTTCAGTGTTCCATTTGCACAAAAGCATGCCCTCAGCCTTGGCCACCACTGATCTATAGACTTGGCAACGACGCTCTGCTTCAGCTCAGCCCAAACATAGATAAGGCACTGTTTAAGGTCTTCAACATCAGTAATCCTTGTCTGGTAGACGTGTTCCTATATCAGCTCACAGTCCAGTAGTCAACTGGGTTTAGGTCTGGTGAATTTACAGGCCAGAGGTCTGGACCAGTGAAGTCTGGGGTCTCCTAGAGTAACAGTTCTACAGTGTCTTTTGCCCGATGTGCTGGGGCATTGTCCTGTTGGAAGATAGTCTCCTGACAGGCGATGGATTGTTGGCAAAGGCTTCTTTGTCGAGAGGATATCCTGGTAGTATGCGCCATTGATCTAAACCCCAGGATCGATGAAGAACAGATCTGTGAATCTGAGTTTCGAGGTTGCGACCAAGACCATGACTGATTGAAAGAAGGTTGGGCGGATCTTTAATAGGCATTTGACATTAACCTTATGCTTCAGTGTTGTTGCAGGCGCATACAGGTGATCATTCTGTGTGTTAATCGGTGGAACTACTGTAAATATCTTTTCATCTATAAAACAGATGAAGCTAATGTGCTCTAGGTATTTGGTCCAAAACTGCTTGCACCGTTTCAAGCATGTATCATTGTTGGGCATGACGCTTTTTAAGACACTAATTTCAAATCGACTTGAATTATCCTAACCACAGTTGTCTAGCTTATTCTTGCTTCTCTTGCAAGTTGGAGAGTTATTTGGTGTGTTTGTGGCACGTTCTCCTGGTTCAGTAAAAGATCACGTACAACGTCAGTGTGCTCTTGTATGCAAATCAAGCTCAGTCATCTGCTGCCTAGCTATCGATCCACAGTGCCCATTGCCATTTTTGTTCCAACCCTTTTGTGGGAACTCTTTCAACAATCATTGATTGACTGCTGTAACCTTTTAGCAGTACCAAGTTCTTTATCAGAATTTGATCTACTACAATGAAAACCATTTTGATACAGAGACTGTTTAAAAACTATCGTCTGCTTCTACGAGTATCCCATGGCAACAATTCATTTTCACACGGTAGTGTGGTGCGGTGGGAAATATTTACAGCATTTTACATCAACTTCATTCAGGACACGACACACTAAATTTCATAAGAATCAACCGACTTCTAAACTAAACTAAGCTAAGCCTTAGGTTTATATACCGCATCTTCTCCACTGAAGTGGAGCTCGACACGGTTTACAGAGTTTAAAAAATATGGGAAGAGAGAAGAGAAAGAGTTTACAAAGCATAAAAAGAGGGGATGTAATCAGGAGAAGAGATTATTAAATGCTAGAGAAGAGCCAGGTTTTCAGTTGTTTTCGGAATAGTTGGAGGGAGTCCAGGTTCCGCAGCGGGACAGTGAGGTCATTCCAGAGGCCGGTGATTTTGGAGAGGAGGGATCTACCCAGTTTACCTGCGTGGAGGATGCCGTGTAGAGAGGGGAAGGATAGTTTATGTCTGTGGGCAGATCTGGTGGTAGTTGGTGTCGGGGCGAGAAAGGATAGAGGGATTAGGGGCGGAAGGATGCTGTGAATGATCTTGAAAGCCAGGCAGAAGCATTTGAAATGAATTCTGGAAAGTACTGGGAGCCAGTGAAGATTGGTAAGTAGAGGGGTGACGTGGTCATATTTGTGTTTAGCAAAAATCAGCTTAGCCGCAGTGTTCTAGATAAGCTGGAGTCTGCGAAGACTTTTTTTCGTTAGGCCTAAGTAGATGGCGTTACAATAATCGAGTTTGGATAGGATGATGGATTGTATAAGGCGGTGAAATGCTTTTGGTGAAAATAGGATCTAACTTTCCTCAGCATGTGGAGGCTGAAAAAACAAGATTTTGCCAGGGAATTCAGGTGATCGTTGAGGGAAAGGGAGGAGTCGATAGTGATGCCAAGGACCTTGCTTGAGAACTCAAGGTGTAGAGCAGGGCCTGTGGGTAGGGTGAAGAGGGCGGGCAGGTGAGCTAATTTTGGGCCGAGCCAGAGTAATTTTGTTTTTGATTCATTTAATTTCATCTGTACTGAGAGGGACCAGGCGTGAAGTCTCATTATGCATGATGTGATGTTCTCTTGGAGGTTTGTAAGGTTTGACTTCTGTGGAAGATACAACAAAAAAACATTTTGGTGTGAATTTTATTTTCGGTTTACAGTATACAATCAATGAGGTAAACTTGGTAAGAGAAAATTGAATCCCAATAATAGGACCACCGTGATAAAGTATCCAAAACAAACATTTACTGCATTGTTAACAATTATATAACATAAACATGATAAATATCAGCAGAAAATGAACGATGCCACAACAGGCAGTATGGTAGAGCATTTGTATAACATAGATACATTAGATTTCTTTCTAACATTCTATATCTGTGTTTCTTTTTCCTTACTGTAAACCCTTTAAAAATCTGCTATGCATTATTTTAATACTGCATTATAATATTTTGCAACCTTTGCTGGTAAATATACCAACCATGCTAATCAACATGAAACTACTAATCCTATAAAAGAAAAATATGTTTTAAAATAAAAGTATATTGGCAAGCATAATCTTTTACTACGTTTCTATAACATGCCTCAAATTAACACATGCTGGAATCCTTGACGAGAACTGTGCTTGAAAGATCTTTTTGTTCTTTCTGAGAAAACTGATCACTTGAGAAGGGAGAAACATCTCCCTTTTTCTGGGAGTAAACATTCCCCTGCTGGGTTTTGGCACATATGGAGGCCACCCCTTCGGAGAGAAATCTGATCCTGAGGCAAACTATGTAAAGAAAAATAGAAAGACAGGAGGAAAGAAACGCAGCTGTTAAAACATTTGGTCTGTGCCCTTGTTCCCTTCCCCCTTTCTTCCATCCCTTGTGATTATATGACAATAATTGGGCTTGTAGAGGTGAGCAGTGTGTGTGGGGTGGGGGTGGGGGGAGGGGGAAAGAGACATCCACAGCATCTAATACAGTACTGCCACAAATGAGGCTAATCTTGCACAACTCTCTCTGCCCCTTCTTCATATGCTCTGGCATCATGGCTGCCACATTCATCTCCTCATTCTTGGAAGATGACCAGGAAATTCATTGTATAATTTCTTTGGCAGCTGCATGTTCAGTGTGCATCTACATCTTGGTTTCATTAGGTAATCAGAGCATTTCTTTTATGTAGGTCACATCAGCTTTTGATTTCAAGTCTCCGAAAGTCATGAGCTCTCTGGAAATTCAGCAGTCCTAAGTTGAGAAAAACTATATCCTAATGCTGATAAGTGCTGTTTATGCCATCAGCGTGGTTTTATTCTTTGCATACATCTTTAAAAAAATTATCTCTTCTGAAGAGGACTTTTGATCAAATCTGTCTCCCTCCAGCTTCCTAATACTTATAACAAATGCTTGAACTGCAACTGTGCTTGGGTGTCAGCTAGAAAATACTTTTAGGTCAATTCAGCCCCATTAGTTTTGGCTTCCAAGTGGTTGGATAAGTCATTAAAAGGCTTTCTGACCACTGTTTGATGTGTGTTCAAACACTCAAAAATTATACAAAAAAGATTTGGAGTATGCAAGAGGCAGTGTCCTCTCTTGGCCACCTCTCCATCTCCACTCTCACCACAAATGGTTATTTACCCTCTTTGAAATGTGGTTCTTATTCACCTTTCCAAAGGCTCTGCCCCAAGTTGATTTGTTTCTGTTCCTATTATAAGAAAAAAAATGGATTTTTGTTTTCCATTGCTTTTACAGGACACTACTATAATGGCCACAAGATAAGATACTTTTCTGTTTGACAGTGATCTTGCTACACAATGTTCAAAAAGGCTTAACTGGGCAGGAGAGGCTCTTGTCTTGTTAAACCCCACTAAACTACTAGATTTGGTAAGTCAAAAAAGAGGACACCTGACCCTAAACTAAACTAAACCTTAAGTTTGTATACCGCATCATCTCCACAGAAGTAGAGCTCGGCACGGTTTACAGTAATTGGTATAGAAAGAAACTACAATGAAAAGTGGAAGGGCTTAGAAAGAGAGGCTTAGAGGGAATTAGTAAATCGATGAGGGAGAGGTCATTGCATTTTGGAGAAGAGCCAAGTTTTCAGATGTTTTCGGAAGAGTTGGAGGGAGGACAGGCACCAAAGCGGGGTGGTAAAACTGTTCCAGAGTTCGGTGATCCTGAAGAAGAGGGAAGTCCCTGCCTATTCCTCATCCCCAGCCCACTCACAGTGCCCTGCCCCACCCCTGTCTACCCCTAGTCTCACCTCTAAACTGTCCCCCCCAACACAGCATCTCTCTTTCCAGCCCCCCACCTGGGCCACCCCAAAGTCATGGATGGCTCTTTGAATCTCCCCTGTCCCCACATACCTCCTTCAGTGTGCTATTTCAAAACTTCAGACAGCCAACAGCGTTAGCAAGTGATCCTGCTGCTGCTGGCCTGCGCCAGAAGCCTTCGTTTTGCAGTACCTACTGTTCCAATGTAGGTGTGTGCTGCAAGCAAAGGCTTCTGAGGCAGACCAATGGCAGCAGGGTCACTCGCTAACGCTGTCAGCTGCCTGTAGTTTTGAAATTGCAGCACTAGAGGAGCTACAAGGGGGACAGGGGAAACTCTCGAGAGCCATCCCCTACTCCAAGGTGGGGGGCTGGACTGAAGAGAGTGAGTCCAAAATTCACACAAATTCCCTCCAAAACAGGAAACCATCCAGACACCCGGACAATCCTCTAAAAGGGGACACATCTGGGTAAATCAAGACATCTGGTAAACCTATGCTAAGCGACCTGGCACATGATATTCCATAGCACTTAATCGATTAGTGCCACTGAAAATTGCTGCTAACCAGTCATCTACTAGGGAAAAGTTATGGGTAGAGCACCAACTTAGCTAGTTAGCAGTGATTTTCAACCATACCATAGCCCCTATACAAACTATTAGGAAAAAACGACAACATAAGGATCAAAGTTGGAACTAGAGAGTTGCGCGGGGACAGAAATCCTACCCGTCCCCACCTGTCCCCGCCAAAGTCCCACCCGTCCCCACCCATCCCCACCTGTCCCCATGAGGAATCCCTCCATCCCCACCCATCCCCGCGAGGAATCCCCTCTGTCCTCACCCGTCCCCGCGAGGAATCCCTTCCGTCCCCGCCCATCCCTATAAATTTCAGAAATAGTTATTTCATTTAATTATGCTACTGAATTAAAGGCTCTGGTAGAAACCCATTTACAAATGAGCAAAAAGTCTTTATTAATTTGGAAATATTAATTGGGAAGAATACATACTTTGTAAACAGGTTTCTACTAGAGTCTCTAATGTTTATAAATTTTTATCAACACAACTAATATACTACTTTATCCTGAAGCAAAAAAAAAAAAAAAGAAATAGAATTTATTTCCTACCTTTGTTGCATGGTTTCTGCTTTCCTCATGTTCTCATTCAATTCCTTCCATCCACTATCTCTCTTCTCTCTGCATCTTCCATTTGCTCTGTTACTGTGCCTCTCCCTTTCTCCCCACTTCCAAATTGGTCTGGCACCCATCTTCTTCCCTCCGCTCCCCCCATAGTCTGGCATCTCTGTCTTCTTCCCTGCAAGCGTCTTCTCCCCACTCTCTCTTCCCCATTTCCTTTCAGCATCCTTCTCCCCCTCTGTCTTCCACATGTGCTTTCAGTGTCCTTCTCCCCCCTCTGTCTTCCCCATGTCCTTTCAGCGTTCTTCTTCCCCCCGTCTTCCCCATGTCGTTTCAGCGCCCTTCTCCCCCTCTGTCTTCTCCATGTCCTTTCAGCATCCTTCTCCCCCTCTGTCTTCCCCATGTCCTTTCAGCGTCCTTCTCCCCCGTCTTCCCCATGTCCTTTCAGCGTCCTTCTCCCCATGTCCTTTCAGCGTTCTTCTTCCCCCCGTCTTCCCCATGTCCTTTCAGCGCCCTTCTCCCCCTCTGTCTTCTCCATGTCCTTTCAGCATCCTTCTCCCCCTCTGTCTTCTCCATGTCCTTTCAGCATCCTTCTCCCCCTCTGTCTTCCCCATGTTCTTTCAGCGTCCTTCTCCCCCGTCTTCCCCATGTCCTTTCAGCGTCCTTCTCCCCCTCTGTCTTCCCCATATCCTTTCAGCGTCCTTCTCCCTCATCTTCCCCATGTCCTTTCAGAGTCCTTCTCCACCCCTTTGTCTTCCCCATGTGCTTTCAGTGTCCTTCTCCACCCCTTTATCTTCCCCATGTACTTTCAGCGTCCTTCTCCCCCCTGTCTTCCCCATGTCCTTTCAGCGTCCTTCTCCCCCTTCAGTTTTACCCATACGTCTTTTCCTCTCCACTCCAACTTTCCTCCCTTTCTCTCTCCCTGCCCCTTACCTTCGTGGCGCTTCCCCGCCTGACCGACAACAGAACAGGCCCGATCCGACAAACCTCCCTGCCCTGTAGCCGCAAATCTAAATTACCTTCTTACAGCAGCTGGAGTATTGAAGCTGCTGTAAGAAGGTAATTTAGATTTGCGGCTACAGGGCAGGGAGGTTTGTCAGACCGGGCCTGTTGTTGGTTGGTCAGGGGAAGTGCCACAAAGGTAAAAGGACCTGGCCGGCTGTGCACCCCCCCTTAAGGCTGCACCCAGGGCGGACCGCCCTCCCCGCCCCTCCCCCCCCCTTGGTACGCTACTGCCTTTCCCTACCTGCCCTGCCGCAGCACTCAGACGACCGGAAGTGTTCCCAATGTCAGCGCTGATGTCGGAGGAAGGGAGGGCTTTGCTTAAGCCCTTCCTCCGACGTCAGCGCTGACATCGTGGAAGACTTCCGATTGGCTGTGTGCTGCGGCAGGGCAGGTAGGGAGAAGACGAGCCTCGTG
This sequence comes from Geotrypetes seraphini, assembly GCF_902459505.1. NCBI lineage: Eukaryota > Metazoa > Chordata > Amphibia > Gymnophiona > Dermophiidae > Geotrypetes > Geotrypetes seraphini. The sequence goes on from NC_047092.1 coordinate 70,558,863, forward strand.
AGTACATCCAACCCCACAGGAACCCCATGACCCTAGGGGGCGTCCCCACAGGATCCTCGCGACCCTACCCTAGGGGGTGTCCCCACAGGATCCCCATGACCCGAAGGGGGAAACCGCGGGATGCCTATGGGTCCCGCGGGATTCCCGTCATCCCTGTTTCCGTTCAGCTCTCTAGTTGGAACGATCACGAACTTCTCAAATTGAAGCAATCAGCTAGACGTCTAGAGAGATTATGGCATAAATCAGGTAAGACTGAGGATAGGGAAATCTGGAGAGCTAGTATTCAGAATTACAAAAGGAAAATCAAACCCCCTCTTCTACAAAGCTGCATTAGTGGCTGCCATGCGGCAACAGCCCTGAAGCCCATAGAGATTTAAAGGGCTTTGGGGCTGTTGCTGCGTGGCAGCCGCTAGCGTGGCTTTGTAGAAGAGGGGGAAAGTGAAAAGACAAAGTTACTATTCTAAAATTGGTACCAATGTACTTAATATTAAAGAATTATTTAAGCTGGTTAATACAATATTTGATACCTCATCGACTGATTTGGTATATCAGACCCTATGGGGAGTGCCCTTGCGGGCCGGCAAATCCAGTGTTCAGGCAAAATAGTTCCTCCCTCGTTGTGCAGGTCTTTTTGAGTAAAGAGGATTGCGTGCGGCCAGGTTGCGCCCCCATAGTCTGTTAAAATATTTGCTATGAGCAATTTAAAACAGGCACCACAAGTGTCTGAACCTAACTCAGATGAATTGGCTCAATATTTTTGTTTAAAATTTCAAAAACTGAGACAAACTTTTGTTGGTACTGACATTTCAGATCCCAAGATAATGTTTTCTTTAGCAGCTGCTTGTCAGGCAGACTTACCCCCTGTTCTACAAAGCCGCACAGTAACGGCCCTGAAGCCTATAGAGATTTAAAGGGCTTTGGGGCTGTTCCCACGCGGCTTTGTAGAAGAGGGGGTTAATGTGGAACGAATTTAAAATCCAGATTGGGGAGAATTCGACAATTTCTCATATATAATAAATATATAAAATCTAATTGTCCTTTAGGCAATTGCCCCCCCCCCCCCCCAGTTATTTTAAAATCAGCTCTTTTGAAATTCAGAAGAGTTTGTTTGATTGGATTACAATACTACTGCAGAATGGTGAATTTCCAGCAAATTTAAAACATATTCTAATTAAACCTAGAACCAGGAATTCAAGAGAGTCTTTAGCCTTGTTTAGTCTTTAGTCTTTAGCCTTGTTAGCAATTATCATCCAATTGCAGATATTCCTTTCTTTATAAAAATAATAGAGCGACTAGTGAGTGTTCAAGTGAGAAATTATCTCAGTCTTATGTCCATCCTAATCAGGATTTCGCTCTTACCATAGGACAGAGACTGTACTAATGTCACTGTTAGACCATCTTCACCAACTGTTCAGCAAAGGTAAAAGTGCCTTAATTCTTCAATTTGATCTTAGCAATGCGTTTGATCTCATTGATCAGGAGACCTTACTGAAATGTATGGATGCTATAGGAATATCAGGACATGTTTTCCCATGGTACTTTAAGGGCTTCTTTTACTAAACCGCATTAGGGCTTTAACACGCGGAATAGCGTGCGGTACATTGCTCCGGGCGCTAGATCTTAACGTCAGCATTGAGCTAGCATTAGTTCTAGAAGCACAGCACGCGGTAATTTCCTGCGTGCGCTAAAAACGCTAGCGCACCTTAGTAAAAGGAGCCCTAAATGTTTCCTAGAGAGTCGTACCTATCAGGTTCATAATGATGAAAAACTATTAATTTAAATGGAACAATACATGCGGAGTGCCACAGGGCTCACCTCTTTCTCCAACACTATTTGATCTTTAGCTTCTTTAGGAACACGATTAGCTTCCTTTAAAATCATACACCAAAGCTAGTGGATGATATAACAATTATAGTCCCGATCCTATCTTTATTAACAGATGCTCCACAATTTAACTCTTCTATAATCCAGACAGTGGAGTCCAGGATGAAGGACTTTAAACTAAGTTCAACCCAGACAAAACTAAAATGTTCCTGGCATCACTTTCCAATAAGATCACAGAAAACATTATAAAGTTGAACAGCATTACCTACTCGATTATACCAGTTATAAACATTTTAGGGGTTTATTTAGACCAAAATCTATCACTTGATGCTCAAATTAATGCACTAGTTAGGAAAACTTATTTTATGCTATGGAAATTGCGATAGATTAAGGCATTTAGACTACTGGTACAATCATTGATTTTGAGTTCCCTGGATTATTGCAACATCATTTATCTAGCCTCCAGCAAAAAGAATATCAAAAGGCTGCAGATCATTCAGAACACGGCTGTTCGGTTGATTTTCAACTTGACAAAATTTGATCACGTAACTAAATTCTGTTGGAAGCTACATTGGCTCCTAGTTGAGGCAAGAATAATATTCAAGTTAAGTTGTGCTGGTTACAAGACATTGGGCTCCTTTTACAAGGGGGGGCTAGCGTTTTAGCACACATACCGGATTAGCACGTACTATAGTGCGCGCTACCCGAAAAACTACCACCTGCTCAAGAGGAGGCGGTAGCGGCTAGCGCGCATGGCATTTTAGCACGGGCTATTCCGCGCGTTAAGGCCCTAATGCACCTTTGTAAAAGGAGCCCATTGTTTGGCCTTATACCTGATTATATTATTGATCACTTTAAATTTACTGACAGAACATGTTTTTCTTAGCATTTTAGATTATTACATTTCCTACTGTAAAAGGTTGCATATACAAAATATTTTTCTATAGAATTTTATCTTTTCAAGCTGGATCTTGGGATAAACCTTTTCCTGTCCTGATAAACTCTAACTCTTATCTTTCCTTTAGAAAACTGCTATAGACCTACTTATTTGACAGTCTTCTGAATGTGATTATAATACACTGTGCTTGTAAAGTCTCTTGATTGTTGTTAACTGTGTTGAACTGAGAGGTTACTGCGGTATATAAGTGAATTTGTTATGTTATGTTAAGTAACCATATAAGTACTGGATTTTATTAAACTATGGTAGAACTTCTTACCGTAGGCTGGCCAGGTAAATGCTCTGATTCTCATAGGAATTGAATGAGCTTGAGAACATTTACCTCACCGACCTGCGGTGAAAAGCAGTACCATGCTTTAGTAAAAGGAGCACAACGTTAGGACAGCAAAAAAATGCTGGTATGAATATCAGCCAGTGCCTGGTTAGCTTTCTGGGTGACCACTGAGATCTGAATATTCATAGTAACATAGTAGATGACAGCAGATAAAGACCTGAATGGTCCATCCAGTCTGCCCAACCTGATTCAATTTAATTTTTTTTAATTTTTTCTTCTTAGCTATTTCTGGGCAAGAATCCAAAGCTCTACCCGGTACTGTGCTTGGGTTCCTACTGCCGAAATCTCTGTTAAAACCTACTCCAGCCCATCTACACCCTCCCAGCCATTGAAGCCCTCCCCAGCCCATCCTCCACCAAATAGCCATATACAGACACAGAAACTGTGCATGCCCAGGTATTGAATAACTGGGGTCAGTTAAGCCCATGGCTGCAAGAGGCTCAGATGCCACATACTGCCACAGGCTGAATATCAAGTGGAAGGGTTCTAGTATTTAAGGAATAAACTTCAGGGGAGTAATTAGATGTGCTAAGAGTTAATAAATGGGAAAGATTTGAAGGAAGCTTGGAGGTATGGGGGTGAGGGGTGGTTGAGTTCCCAAGTCAGTAGAATTTTGAGTGCTGGTTAAAGCAAACAGAAGATCCAAAAGGTTTATGTCTGTTCTTCATTTATAAGAGCCTATGACCAGTGGTGTACCAAGGGGGGGGGGGGCGAGGGAAAATTCCTGGGCTGCGACGGCACTCAGCGGCATTAGCGCCACCCCTGCCCTGCGACAGCACTCAAGTTGAAGCACTGATCAAGGATAGCATAGTCCGGCACCTAGATACACACGACTTGATGAAACCCAGTCAACATGGGTTCAGGAAAGGGAAATCATGTTTAACGAATTTACTTCAATTTTTCGAGACCGTGAACAAGCAAATTGATAGTGGAATGCCGGTGGACATAATATATTTGGACTTCCAAAAAGCATTCGACAAAGTTCCACATGAAAGGCTTCTCAGGAAACTACAAAGCCATGGAATAGAGGGAGATATACAAAGGTGGATAGGCAAATGGTTGGAAAACAGAAAGCAGAGAGTGGGCATAAATGGAAAGTTCTCAGACTGGGAGAAAGTGACTAGTGGTGTGCCCCAGGGCTCAGTACTTGGGCCGATCCTATTTAATATTTATATCAATGACCTGTAAGACGGAATTTCCAGTGAGATCATTAAGTTTGCAGACGACACAAAGCTATGCCGGGCAATCAGATCGCAGGAGGATAGCGAGGAACTCCAGAGCAACTTGTATCAGTTAGAGAAATGGGCAGATCAATGGCAGATGAAGTTCAACGTGGAGAAATGCAAAGTAATGCATTTAGGTAGTAAGAATAAGGAATATGAGTATAGAATGTCAGGCGCAACTCTGGGTAAGAGCGAACAAGAAAAGGACCTGGGTGTACTGATAGATAGGACTCTGAAGCCGTCGGCACAATGCGCGGCAGCGGCAAAGAAAGCAAACAGAATGTTAGGCATGATAAAGAAAGGAATCACGAGTAGATCGGAGAAAGTCATAATACCGCTTTATAGAGCAATGGTCAGACCACACTTGGAATACTGTGTCCAACATTGGTCTCCCAACCTAAAAAAGGATATAAAACTGTTGGAGAGGGTGCAGAGACGAGCAACGAAGTTAATAAGAGGTATGGAGAACTTGGAATATGAGGAACGACTCAAGAAACTGGGATTGTTCTCCCTTGAGAAGGGAAGGCTGCGAGGGGACATGATCGAGACGTTCAAAATGCTGAAAGGCATCGATAAAATAGAGCAGGAAAATAAATTATTTACATTGTCCAACGCGACACGGACAAGAGGACATGGTTTGAAGCTAAGGGGGGACAAGTCCAGGACAAATGTCAGGAAGTTCTGTTTTACGCAGCGAGTGGTAGACGCCTGGAATGCTCTCCCAAAGGAGGTTATTAAAGAATCCACTGTGCTGGGATTCAAAGGCAAATTAGATGCACATCTCCTTATGAGAGGCATAGAGGGATATGGGTGACTAAAACTACATCAGGTGTATACCTGACTGGGCCTCCGCGTGTGCGGATCGCCGGACTCGATGGACCATGGGTCAGATCCGGAGATGGCAGTTCTTATGTTCTTATGTTCTTATGTAAGTTCGGCCTCCTTCTACTGGCATCAGCAGAACTTCAGATCGGCAACAGGTGCTTAGTCAAAAGCTTCCCCTGACTCAGCTTCCTGTTTCCGCCCAGGCAGTTCAGTCAGGGGAAGCTTTTGACAGAGCACCTGTTGCTGATCTGAAGTTCTGCTGATGCTGTGAGAAGGAGGCCAAACTTGAGTGCTGTCACGGGGCAGGGGGGCGCCGATGCCACTGAGTGCCGTCACGGAGGGGGGGGGTGCTGATGCTGCTGAGTGCTGTCACGGAGGGGGGGAGGGTGCTGATGCCGCTGAGTGCCGTCGCAGCTCAGGAATTTTCCAGACCTGTCCGGCTGTGCACCCCCCCTAAGGCTGCACCCGTGGTGGACCGCCCCCCCTTGGTACACCACTACCTATGACCATTTAGAAGAAATGGGAGTGAGGACTGGCAGCAGAAGTATATGAGGGAGTGCTGAAACGTTCTCAGCCCAACCAAGAGAATGATGTGGATATGGTTCAATCAGTGATCTGAAACAGTGTCAAAATCTAGAATTTTTTTTTCTGCAAATTGGCACTTAATGAAATAAGATAACACTCTTTTCAGCTACAGTGGCAAAATAATGCTCAGAATTTAGGAAGCTGGTCGGTTGGGCTGAGGACTTTTCAGCACTCCCTCGTAGGGGAGAACTACAAAGGAAAGTCCTACCAAAGGATTACCCAGAAGCTGAGAAGAGCAGACTGGAGAGGACAATTTCAAGAGTTAACAACTCAGTGTCTCTTTCTTTGACTTTTTTCCCCCATGCCCACATCATTCTATTTGGCTGTACTGCAGTGTTGGACATCCCTTTTTTGTTTTCACAAAATTAAGATTTGGATATTTCAAACATATGGAAGTTCATTGGGACATTTTGAGATGTCCATATGCTTAAAAAATAACCTGTGGCTCATAATGTTCCAGATGTGGTTTGCTGAGAGAGACCCCACTAGGGAGTACACAGTCCAGATGGTAATAATTATCATCTGCAGTAACTTGTCGATAATGTAATGCTTGTGGATGTTCCCCCCACCCCACCCTGATATGCGCATTTTCCTAAGTTAGACCTATTTCAATCATGTACAGGTTGCTTTGATTGAGCAGTTGACCACTGGAGGAATTAAGACATGACACCTCCTTAATCCCCCAGTGGTTTTTGTTCCCCTCCCTCTCCTCTGAACGTAAAACTCAAAGGCTCCATCACAGCTTCAGCTATTATGGGCATTCTAAGCAATACAAGAAGTAAGTCTTGAGGAGTAGCTTAGCGGCTAATGCAGGGAGCTTTAAACCAAGATTCAAATCCCACTTTAGCTCTTTTGTTTTACTGTGAGACCTCCAGAACCAGAATGATACCTACTGTACATAAATATATAAGACACCTTCAAAACTCAAGGCTATTGGTGTACATTCAGGCTCAATAGGTATTTTTCTGTTCCTGGAGGGCTCACAGTTTCAAATTAAGGGCCCCATTTTACAAAACCACAGTAGTAATTCTCCTGTAGCAAATTGCACTAAAGCCCATAGGAACTGAATTGTCTTTGGTTTAAAAAAACAGGCTTGGGTGGGGAACACTACTGACTGATTACCATTGTGAAAAGGACCAAGAATAAAGGTACCAGTTTATATATACCACTCTCTCTATATAGATAGACAGATATATAAAGGGGAGAGTGTGGCACAGTGGTTAAATCTACAGCCTCAGCACCCTAAGATTGTGAGTTGAAACCCATACTGCTCCTTGTGATCCTGGGCAGGGCACCTAATCCTAGGATTACCAGATTTTACTACTGTAAAATCCAGACCCATGGCCAGACAAAGTGCCAGGTTTTGAAAAGCCGTCCAGACGCCTAGACATGTCCAGGTAAATGCGGACATCTGGGACCCCCCTCCCTAATCTCCCCATAGTTCTGAGATGATTAAAAAGCTAATCAGGAGGGAAGGTTTGACTAAAGAAGTATATCTATCTACATGCATTTTATATTTATTTATCTATACTTATATGTGTATAGAAAGTGATTTTCCTAAAGTTTGTACCTGAACAAAAAATTCAGAATTACAAAACTGAAAAATATAAAAAAAATTGTTTTTCATTGATTTTACTTTGTACTATATAAAATAAACCATCTCTCTTTTATGCTGAGAATGTGCCATCTGGTGGCTACAATATGCATTTAGCCTATTTTTCTGTAACGGATCATCAAGGTAAATCCATTTGGTTTTTCATAGGTTTTATGAGTAGCCTAAGTAATAGAGCAAGAAGACTGCTGTTCTTTTTCCAAAAGAACCTCTGGAAAAGTAAAAAGGAGCCTCTGTTCTTAGAAAACTTCAGGACCCTGAAGTGAAAGTGCTTTGAAATAGGTCAGTAGTGAGAGCTTTTGGTGATGTGGAAGAACATTTTCAATATGTCTAAATCCAATTTTGGTTGTTTTGGGGAAAAAAAAACATCCAAACCTCCAGTAGAGAAAATGAGCATTTCAAAACGGGAAAATGTCTATCTTTTTATCTCAGAAAGGCCATTTTCTAGATGTGTTTGTCTTACTGTGTCTATCTTTTTGAAAAAAAAAAAAAATCCAAATGAAAACGCACAAAAATCAGCCATTGGGACATAGAAAGGGCCAGGATTCTTAGTAGACTAGCTGCACAGATATCTCAGCAGGGCAGTGGTGCACCCTAGGGGGCATTGCAGTGAACTTCATATAAAAGGTCAAGGTATACATCTTGCCATAACCCTCTTATATTGTATGGGGAGCCCTCCAAAACTTACTGTACCCAACTTATACCACCCCAATAACTCTTATGTCTGCAGGTATCACCTATATGTTGGTACATTAGGTTTTGGGTGGGATTTGGAGGTCTCCCATACAGTGGCATAGTAAAGGGGGTGCAAGGGGTGGGTCTGCCCCAGGCACGGTCTTCCTCGGTGCGCCGGCACCCCTCCTCCTTTCTGCCCCTTCCCACTCCTCCCCCTGACGCACGCACATGCCCCTTCCACGTACCTTTTTAACTTCAGTGCGAGTAGCAAAGAACTTGATGCTCGCGCCGGCTTCAGAGTTCTCTCTAAGTGCAATATGGGCCTGGGTTTGCTTCTTTGCAATCCACTGCTCTGACCACTAGTCAACTTCAGAGACCTGCTTGCTGCTCTAATAGGACTCACCATAACATCTGAAGCTGTCATACTGTCTGGTATGTACTATTTCATTCACATCTTTAGGGCATAAGAAGAGTCAGTGACCACTGGGGGAGTAAGAGGTCTCCAGTGGTCATTTGGTTAGATTGGCCAACCTTTTAGTAAATATCATGCCGCTGTACCGGGCCATGGTGCGCTCTCACCTGGAGTACTGCGTACAGCACTGGTCGCCATTCATGATGAAGGACACGGTACTACTCAAAAGAGTCCAGAAAAGAACGACTAAGATGGTTAAGGGGTTGGAGGAGCTGCCGTACAGCAAAAGATTAGAGAAACTGGGCCTCTTCTCCCTCAAACAGAGGAGATTGAGAGGGGATATGATCGAAACATTCAAGGTACTGAAGGGGATAGACTTAGTAGATAAGGACAGGTTGTTCACCCTCTCCAAGGTAGGGAGAACGAGAGGGCACTCTCTAAAATTGAAAGGGGATAGATTCTGTACGAATGTAAAGAAGTTATTCTTCACTCAGAGAGTGATGGAAAACTGGAATGTTCTTCCAGAGTCTGTCATAGGGGAAAACACCCTCCAGGGATTCAAGACAAAGTTAGACAAGTTCCTATGAACAAGAACGTGCGAAGGTAGGGCTAGTCTCAGTTAGGGCACCGGTCTTTGACCAGAGGGCCGCCGCGTGAGAGGACTGCTGGGCAGGATGGATCACAGGTCTGACCCAGCAGCGGCAATTCTTATGTTCTTATTTGTTACTGAAAGAGGACTAGTTTCAAAATGTCCAAGTTTTGCACTGAACATTTTCTACAGTGTTTCATTATTGTAAAAAAATAAAATAAAAATGTCCAAATCATAAATCTGCCAAATCCAGCCCAAAACATGCCCCCAGCCACCTCCTTGAGATTTGGACATACTGCAGACAAACAGCAAAGAAATACGTCTAATAATGTGTTTCAAAGCATGGCAATTTGGACATTTTAGCAAACAAAGTGTCTAAATCCACTTTATGCCATTTTTGGATGTTTTTCTCTTTTGAAAATGAGTCTTATAGTAACTACTCACAATCTCTTAAGTGTGCTACTCATTTATGGAATTTGCTACCATTGACAATCCAAAATAAAGCAAGTTTTTAAAATATATCCTTGAAGTGTTGTAGAATCAATATTAGTATTTATTTTTAATGTTTAATACCCAGTGTGAACAAGCAGGTCAGGATAGTTTGCATACCCCCCTCTCCCCTCCCCCGCCCCCCCCTTAGTAGAGGCTTCTATGAGGAATAGGGATTCTATGAGTGTTGGAGCATTTAGCTCTCCGGGCCATGGTAAAATCTTCTACTGCAGCTTAGTAAAACAGGGCTAAAATTAGTAGTATGTGTAAGCTTGAAATCTTTTGATAGCCCTCAAAGCTTTCTCGTAGCCACACTGCAGCTCTTTAAATAAAAAAGGTTGGAGACTACTGCCATGAACCATTATAGATGTAGACCTTGGGAAAGTCAGTGCTTATTCCTAAAGGAAAGTAGTATGGAATCTTGCTACTTTTTGGAATTCTGTCAGATACTTGCAACTTAACTTGGCTACTGGTAGAACTAGGATACTGGGCTAGATAAAACTTTGGTTTGACCCAATTTGACAACTTATATACAGTATAGTGAAGTGACCTCAGGCTGAATTAAATTGATGAATTTTCCATTTAGCAGCTGGATATTATCATGAAATATATAAATTTCAGAGCCACCTTCATCCCAACACACAATTATATGGATAGTATCTGGTTGATTAAAATGGCTATATTGACCACATTTTTTTATAACACACAAATAAGGAAATTATTTGTTTGCCACCAGGGCCAATGCATAATTCTTGCTAAATTTGGGTGGTTTATTTTCGCCATGTGTATTTTATTTTTATATGTGTGTGGCTGGGGAAGGGGGTTGTGTAAGAGTGCCTTTATTTTCTTTACTGGAACACTAAACAGTATATGGAATATTCTATAACACAATAAAAGCAGGTGGGGCTAAACTATTTCCTAATGTGCACCCCTATAGTATTGACACTACCACTACATGGTAGCATCCGGCAAGGGATCTGTGAAAAATGCAGTCATAATGGGGAGGGAGAGGAAAAGAGCAAGATCTGTTCCCTGTCTTTCATGTGAGGCCAGTTGGGACTGGGAGAGGCTGCAACCGGTAGATCTGGTCCTAGTACTCACCAAAGATAAAGAAAGAAGTCTGCTTTTGGTTCTGAATGGCTGTGACAGTGGAAGCAGAGGACGCAGTAGTATTACAACTCTGTCATTAGTTTAAGGTTGCATATTCAAAGGTGTCTAACAAGAGAAGGACGAAGAAAGGTACTCATTGGATACTGTATCCAGAAATCTCAAGGATTTCATGAAGAACAGAGGGGTTTCTTTTACTAATGCCATTTTAGCGCATGCTAAATGCTAACACGTCCATAGACTATAATGGACGCATTAGCGTTTAGCACGCGTTAATATTTAGCGCGTGCTAAAACAGCTAGCGTGCCTTAGTAAAAACACCCCAGAGTTTATAATGAGATATACAAGTACTGAAGAAATCAGGGAAAAATGCTTGAGTACCTGAATAAATTAATGTAAACCGTTCTGAGAACAGTATAGAAAATTGAATAAATAAATAAAATAAATAAATAAATATTGCAGTGTCTCATAAATTTTACGAGCTGTGGTACACTAAACTGGTGGCCGCGGCTCTGGGCATCTTGAAGTGCGTGGCCGTCGCCATGATGACATCACACGCATGGATGACATCATCATGTTGATGTCTGCATATGCGCGGAGGCCCTCCAGATGGGGCCCTGAGCCACCGGTGGGGAAAGGAAGAGGCACGGAGAGGAGGAGAGATGCTAGGGAAATGAGGTGATGGTGGCTGCTGACTGCCTACAGGATGTGCCTCTCGCTGCGAGATGCACGTCCTGTAGGCAGTCAGCTGATGCTGGCATCTCTCCTCCTCCCCAGCATCTTGTGGCACACCTGAAATCTCGTGGAACACACAGTTTGCAATATACTGGTATGTAGTATCAGGTGCACTCATCTTACTAGTGAACAACTAGTGGAGTGGAGTGTAGTCTGCATCTTCTCTGAGTTTTACCTACATAAAGTAAGGGCCAAAGACAAATTGGGCAACATCATTGTGGCTTCAGTTTTGGCAACTGATTTTTTTCTAATTATCCCACTCCATGTAAAATGACTCAGGCCTAGATGTACTAAAATTGTTGTTTAAATCCTGTGTGTCGCTGTGGGGCTGACAAATTGTCCGATTTGAAAACGGCAATTGATATTCAAATGACTTTGGATGCAAATGAGTTTTGCAGAGGTCTGCCGTAATCCCATCCGATCAGTCATTAGAAAAGCGACTTTGACACATGCACAGAGCTGGCAGGGGAAGCCCGAACAGCTGAGCATCAAATGATGCCATGAAGCAGCTTTCTGCCACAGGAAGACTATTTTTCTTTTTTTATAAGGGGCACGGATGTTATGCATGTGTTACACATGCACAATATCTGTCCCCATTTTAAAAAAAAATTATGCCGGCCCCCCATGACATCCCCCCTCCCCCAAAGATGTCCCCAGAACAAAAAATTCCCTCCTGCCTTGGAAACCCAGACCCCCTCCACACTTCCAACTCACCCGCAAAGATCGGCGGTGGCATGGATGCCCACTCCCTCCTGCCTCAGCCAACCAGACCCCCACCCCACTCCCAAACCCACCCCATGAAGATCATGGCCACCCAGACCACCATTGAGATCATTGGCAGGAGGGATGCCCAATCCCTCCTGCCTCAGCCACCCAGATCTCCCCGTGCCCCTCGACCTACCCCCATACCTTATACAGAAAAAGACAGCAAGAGGAATGCCCATTCCCTCCTACCAGCAGGTCCACCTCTTCAAAATGGCAGGCTTTCTCCTTCCTGGTGCATCCCGGGAGGAGCCTGTCTCTGATTGTCTTAAATGCCTATTGCCCCTCCCAGGGGAGGGGCCTTAGGTGCCTGAGCCAATCAAAGCCTTAGACCCCTGCCCAGTGTACACTGAGAAGAGCTTAAGGCCCTGACTGGCTCAGGTGCCTAAAGCTCCTCCCCCTGGGAGGGGTCATAAGCACTTGAGCCAATCAGGGCCTTAGGTCCCTCCCGGGATGTTCAGGGAAGGGGAAAGTCTGCCATTTTGAAGAGGCTGGCCTGCTGGTAGGAGGGACTGAGCAGGAGGTTATTAGTATGGGGGGGACGGGGGGCTGAGGCAGGAGGGAGACAGCATTTCTTCTGCTGCTGATCTTTGTGGGGGGTATTGGGGTATGGGGAGGCTGGGGGCCTGAGACAATAGGAACAGGGCATCCCTCCTACCAATGATCTTTGTGGGGAGTCCAAGCAGTTGCGATTTTTATGGGAGGGTCTGGAGCAGGGGGAGTCCATATGACACGATCTTCGCAAGGGGGCATTGGGAGTATGGGGTGTTTGGGTTTCCAAGGCAGGATGGAGTGTGGAGTGGGCACTGGGCATTCCTCCTGCCAATCTTCACAAGAGGAGTCAGAAAGTCTGAGGGTCCCTGGCTGACAAAAGGAGCACACATAAAATATTCCGTTAACACTCATGAATATGGCAGACCTGTCGGTAATTTAGGGTCCTTAGAAGTCAGCACTAGATTTAGTGCATCTCTACACGTACGAGGAGCGGTTGGGGAATTTGCAGCTCTACTCACTTGAGGAGCGTCGAGAGAGGGGAGATATGATCGAGACATTCAAATATCTCACGGGCCGCATCAAGGTGGAAGAAGACATCTTCTTCTTCAAGGGTCCCGCGGCAACAAGGGGGCATTCGTGGAAAATCAGGGGCGGGAAACTGCACAGTGACACTAGGAAGTTCTTCTTCACTGAAAGGGTGGTTGATCGCTGGAATAGTCTTCCACTTCGGGTTACTGAGGCCACCAGTGTGGCGGATTTTAAGGCCAGATGGGATAGACATGTGGGATCTATCCGCAAAGATAGATAGCGAGGATCACTAGAGTGGGCAGACTTGATGGGCCGTGGCCCTTATCTGCCGTCTATTTCTATGTTTCTATTATGGCATCGATCAGTCCTCATTTTAATATTAATGAGCTCATTTGCATAGCAGAGTCAGAGGCTGCAATGAATGCATGGAAAAGCCCGCGGTGAGTCACTGTATGCATCAGTCGGCAAATTACTTTGACACTAAACCAGTTCAAACTGGTTTAGTGCCGACTGTCAAATGGACAGTGAGTTTAGTGCATCTGGGCCTCAGGCTGTTACTGTTTGCTGATAAGCAGGCTAAAACTAGGATGCTGTAGTGAAATCATTCTGAACTCTTTTGGAGTAATTTAGACTAGTGGCCTTTATAAAATAAAAAAAAGGCAAACAAGAGGCATATTCTTTCACTTTTTCTCTCGGTGCCCTGCTATAAAATTGCATTCCGCATGGAGCACAAATCATGTGCAGCTGGCATATTACTGTTTTCGGAAACTGCATCTTTTTACCATTGTTGTCAGAAAGGAAATCAACCCATAATAATGAAAATGAAATATTAAATAGGGCAGCAAAGTACAGTTGACAAAATTGAAACAATATGTTATATTAATATGATATGGTTTATTATATTAACATGGTGCACCATGTATTTTGCTAATTTCTGTATAGTTACAATTAATATGATAAAATAACTTTCTATGAACATAGTATATTTTCTGTTAATGCACATGCTTTGACGTTAGTACACTACATAGCCAATATAATTACTACATTACTAATAAACTATGACATATGTTATAAAATAAACAGCAGCAGGAAGCAAATACTGCAACACGATTTATTTAAAATGTTAAAGTTTACCATTGCAATTATTTTTATTGCTGACAGTGTCTTACCTTACTGTGCAGTTTCTCATTTTCTTTTTATGCAGTAAACTACATTAAAAAAAAAAAAGTGGTAATAGCTTTAGAAACCACTGAAAATGTTTGCTTTATATTTAAAATTATGACTAAACGGAAACTTGCATGTAAAACCCATATTGTGATTTACCCCCCCCCCCTCATTTACTAAGGTGCGCTAACCGAATAGCACGTGCTAATCAAATTAGCATGCGCTAAACGCTCACACGTCCATAGACTAACATGCACGCGTTGGCATTTAGCGCGCGCTAATCGGTTAGCGCACCTTAGTGAAAGAGGGCCTTAAAATTTAGCATTTTTTTTCTTTTTCTACTTTTGAACTGGTCAGTCTCACTTGGGGGGGAGGGGGATGTGTGTGTGTGGAAATTATCAACATGGGCTGCTGTTAAGATGTGTTATTTTACCACAACTATTTTAGCAAGTCTGATGAGTAGCCTAGAACAGGCTTATCCAATTTATTGCCTACAGGCCACCAAGTGTTTTTTCTGGCCCTCAGAAACTGTGGTGTAGCAAGGGTGGGAGGCACCTGGTCGGTAGCACCCCCTCGCCCTCTTCTCTGCCCCACCCCCAACGTGCACACTCCCCTTCCCTTCCCCGTACTTGTTTAGTTTCTCTGGCATGAGCAGCATCTCTAACTTGCTGCCCTCGCTGGCATTGGCCTTCCTTCTGATGTCACTTCCTAGTCTTGGGACCTGGAAGTGACATCAGACGGGAGCTGGTTGGAGCTGCTGCTCGCACCGGCAAAGAGCTAGAGGTGCAGTGGGGGTGAATTGAAGGTGCGATTGGCGGAGAAGAGTGGGAAGGAGCAGGAGGAAAGAGAGGAGAAGAGATACGGGACTAATGAACTTCCCGAGGCAGGAGCCCATATCCCCTGAGTTTATTCCCTCCTGATGATGCTTGGAGTGAAAGTCGAGTCGAAGGACCGGGTGTAGGCACCTTCGGGTGTGCATTGTTGATTTTGAGGTGTTTTTGGTT
Source organism: Geotrypetes seraphini (assembly GCF_902459505.1). NCBI lineage: Eukaryota > Metazoa > Chordata > Amphibia > Gymnophiona > Dermophiidae > Geotrypetes > Geotrypetes seraphini. The sequence goes on from NC_047092.1 coordinate 70,574,184, forward strand.
TATTTTGTCCACTTCTACAGCAGAGGATATTCATCAGAGAAATGTTGCATCGTTCCCAGATAAGTACACCTTTTTTCTGGGTTTTAAAAGTTATACATGAGGCACTGTATGAGGCTATACTGTTGTTATGATGGTCCCAGTCAGCAACTTCTGCTCTAGATATCACATTGATTTCATCTGAGTATGTGGATCTGAATACAGTCTTTAGCACATACAATTATTTGGTTATGCAAAGGATTGGCTAACTTATTCATGATTACACACTACATATAGTGGATTTTTTAATATAAGGTATAGAGCCTGAATGTAATTCAGCATTGAACCATTGTATTTTATCAATATTTGGCAAAACACACAGCAAAATCCTAACAGATATTTTTTGCCCTTCAAATATTACAAAATACACTTCCCCCTTCGTATTTGCTGTGATAGGGGATTAACAGAATCGCAAATACAGAAAAATCACAAATAACTTTTTCAGATGTTATTTCCTGTTTTCTATTAAAAACCATCGTGAATATGGTGAAACTGCGAATAACATGGTGGGAGACCTGGCCTGTTCCTGAAGGAGAGGCAAAACACGGTGAAGAAAGTGCTAGGAGTCAGCGATTTTCTCTGTAAACACTTGGAATCAGCAATTTTTCTATGCTAGCTAAGGTAATTTGGGGGGAGGAGCCAACAAGCTAAAAACCGTGAATAATTGAAACCGTGATTACTGAAACCGCGAATATGGAGGGAGACGTGTACAAAAAGTGGCCTCCAACAGGAAAAGGTTGGACAAGCCTAGCCTAGAGTTTAATGCAGGGGACCTGAGTTCAAATTTCACTTTAGCTCTTTTTTTTATTATTATTATTGTGAGTCCTCCAGAAAAAGAAAAAATATCTATTGCACATAACCCCCTTTACAAAACCACGCAAGAGGTTTTTAGCGCCGGCCAGCGTTGCATGCTCTGTACTGCTCCAATTCTCATAGGAACTCTATGACCATCGGAGCAGTGCAGAGCATTCAGTGTGCTGGCTGGTGCTAAAAACCTCTTACATGGTTTTGTAAAAGGGGGAAATATATGATACCTGTTGGAAAATACATGTGAGCTGGATGTCCATTTTGGACATTATGAGTTGGATTTTTCTAAACTAAACTAAAACTTAGGACTTCTTTTACAAAGCTGCTATAGTGTTTTTAGCAGATGCAGAATTTTAGCGTGCGCTAAACCTGCCTTATGCGGCTAGAACTAACACCAGCTCAATGTTGGCATTAGCGTCTAGCGCACGCTAAAACCGCTAGTGCAGCTTTGTAAAAGGAGCCCTTAGTTTTATAGACCGAGTCATCAACCAAGAGGAGCTCGACTCGGTTTACAATAATGTAAAACATAATACATAAATTTGACAAGAAAAAGTAGACTGAAACAGTTAATTTCCAAAATGTTTAGCAAACAGAAAAGTTTTCAGAACTTTCCGGAATAAAGCAAAAGAACCTAAGCTTCTTAATGTAAGCGGTAAAGCATTCCAGAATTTGGTTAATTTAAAAGCAAAAGAATAACTAAATCTCTTAAAGGTTCTGTTTTTACCACTGAGAGTGGGGAATGTAAGTTTTAATTTTTGAGAACTTCTGGCAAGATGAGATCTATTCTGATTTGGACATCCTATCAAAAATGCCCCTCAAGTTATTCTAAAAAATTAATAGAATCAGCTGGTGAAAATGTCATAAAAGGGAAGCAAGGGAACTGGGAAAATTAACTCTAAATAGCTATCTCATAAAGACTAACCAGTGCTAGCACAATACAAATAAAAGAACAATAATTACTACATACATTGCACTATTAACTGTACAGGTAATTTATATATTATTAAATTCTTCCCTTTTTCTCACTTTTATTAAAAACATAACATATGACATAATATGTAATGATAAAAATAAATTACCCATGTGTAACCATCAAAATTATATCCCTCCCTCCATCCCCCCACCCTGGACGTGTATAGGTAAATGAGCAAAAGAAAAGATAAATAAACGTTATTATTATTTCACATATACTGTATAGTCAATGGTCTCCATACTTTATTAAATGTACTACTAAGTCCCCTACATTCTGCGTTGATTCTTTCATATCTGTATGTAGTACACAAATTCACCCACCAAAAAGTATGATTTATTCTGTCATGGTTTTTCCAGTTACTCGTGATCAATTGGATAGCTATACCTGTCATAATCATAAAAAGACGGCTGTTATTTTTGTCTAAAGTGGGTTTAACTTGTAGTATCGTTCCGCATATTGTAGCTTCATATGTTAGTGGAACATTTGACTCAAGAACAAGATTTATTTGTCCCTATATTGACTTCCAAAACATAAATATCCAAGGACAATAATATAATAGATGATCCAAAGTCCCTATATTAATATGACAATGCCAGCATCTATTAGACTTAGAGCTATCGATTTTATTTAAACGAACAGGGGTCCAAAAAAATCCTATGCAATAAAAACAACCATGTTTGTCTCATAGATGCTGACGCTGTGCATTTCAATTTCCAAGTCCAAATTTGAGGCCAACGAGACACAGAAATATACTGTTTTATCTTGATACTCCAAATGTCTCTAAGACTATTTTTTGGCTTCTTATTTAAAAATCCAGAAATCAGTTTGAACCACTGGGCAGCCTGATGTCCTACTAAATCTGTTTGGTAGCAAAGGATCTGCAAGCTAAAATAAGTTTTTTAATTTTTCCATTCAGGGAACCCACTCTGAATAGCCTGCTTCAACTGCAACCACCTATATTGTTGAGACTTTAAAATGCCAAATGATTGTTGCAGTTGTGAAAAATCAAGCAGTTTTCCGTTAGACACAACATCATCTAATGTTTTAATACCACCCTGCATACAATTCTTCCAAGTGATCCCAGCACTGTCTATCTGAATCTTGGAGTTTAACCATAAGGACTGCATAGTTGATTTCATTATAGGAACATCTGTTAATTTATCTATAAATTTAATTGTTTTCCATGTGTCCAATAAAATTACGTTATTCTTGGCATAGCTAGGTATTCTGATATTTAATATATGGGATAGTCGCATAGGAGACATGATCTTCCATTCTAGATATAACCAATCTGGCTGAAGTTCCAAGAGCTCAGGGAGGATCCAATACATACCTTGACGCATTATAAAGGCTTGATGATACCTATAGAAATTGGGAAAATTTACCCCACCCTCCACAATTGGCTTTTGTAAAGATACTAAAGCAATTCTTGCATTTTTCCCAAGCCAAACAAATTTTGTCAGAAAACTATTTAGCTTTATATAAAAGGACCCTTGAAAATAAACTGGCAACATATCCATTTGGTAACAAACTACAGGCAAAATCATCATTTTGACCGTTTGAACTCTCCCCCACCAAGACAAATGTAAAGGGTTCCATTGCTCACACATTTCCGTGACCTTTAATAATAAAGATTTTTCATTTATTTTCATCTTTTCTTCCAATGTATTTTTTAACCATATCCCTAAATATTTTATACCCTCTTCTTTCCAAATAAAAGGAAACGTCTCAAACAATCCTTTTACACAATGTACATTTAATGGAAGAACTTCAGATTTACTCCAGTTTATTTTGTAACCAGAGAAATTCCCAAATTTATTAATCAGTTCAAGTAAACGTGGAATGGTATTTTCAGGATCTCTCAAATGAAGCAAAATATCATCTGCATATGCAGAGACTTTATATTCCCGACCTGCATAAGGAATACCACGGATCTCCTCTGCTTGTTTAATAGCCAATAACAAAGGTTCCAAAACAATATCAAACAGCAAAGGAGATAATGGACATCCCTGTCTAACTCCCCTCTCTAAGCAAAAACGCTCTGAAAAAGTATTATTTATATACAATCTGGCAGAAGGGGAGCTATACAAGTTTGAATCATTTGTATAAATCCAGTACCAATACCAACCCAATCCATAGCCTGATACATGAAGGACCATTCTACTCGATCAAAAGCCTTCTCTGCATCTAAAGATACAGAAAAGGCCGGATCATCCATTCCTTTTGTCAAATTTAGCATATGCAAAGCCAATCTAGTATTATTTGAAAAATGTCTATGAGCAACGAACCCTGTTTGGTGGATACCAATAATATAAGGGAGAACCTTTGCCAAATGTAAAGCTAATACCTTAGCTAATAATTTCCCATCTACATTAATCAAAGAAATCAGCCTGTAATTAGAAACCAACAAGGGATCTTTATATGGCTTTGGTAAAACAATAGTTAAAACTTCAGCCATAGTACCTGTAATACAACCATTATTCAGTTGATCCTGATATAGATTTAGTAGATGAGGTAACAAAATATTTTGAAATGATGCATAAAATTCTACCGTAAAACCATCACCACCTGGAGCGGATCCAACTCTAAGGGACTTCAATGCAGATTGTATTTCTTTTTGTGAAATGGGTGCTTCTAGTTTTCCTTTCACATGCTCGGGAATTTTTGGACCCTCAATCAATTTTAAGAATGCTAACCCTTCTTCCTCTTTAGTTGAATAATGCTCAGAAGAATACAAGCTTGTATAAAATTTCAAAAACTGTTTTAGTATATTATTAGTTTGATAATGAATTACCTTGTTTTCATCGATAATTGCTGTAATATTTATTTTTCTCTTTTTTGCTTTTAGATAATTAGCTAGTAATTTTCCCGCCTTATTCGAATTTCCATAATACAAAGCCTTATGAGACACCAACTGTTTTCTAGCCAATTGAGAAGAAATTTCCATATTTACTATCCAACTCCTGGTACTCTAGCTTATCTGTCCACGTGCGCTACAGTCACCTACACCCTTTTCTACCTATGAAGTTGTTTTATTGTATAATTGTGTTGACATTGTAAGTAACAAACTATGATGAAAAATAGAGAAGGATAAATCAGCCTTAGATGGAGAACCACAAAAGCACATTGATAGGCACAAGGTTGTAGAATTAAGAGCAAATTTATTATATCCAGAGTCTAGTGCACAATTAACAGGACCTGATACAGCTGTGTGTTTTAGCACAGGATTCCCTGCATCAGGGGTCAGAAACACAACTAACAGAGAGTGTCCCTGCATACAATCACAGACAAATAAGATGAAAACCAAATCTTAAGAAATTCTTGATGTTGCTCTTCTGCTTTGGTTGTTATTACTGTTCCAGAATTTCTTTAAACTTAGGGGTCATTTTATCAAGCTGCGATAGGGGGTTTAACGCACGTAATACCGCGTGTTAAACCGCCTGCCGCGCTAGCCGCTAATGCCTGCATTGAGCAGGCATTAATTTTTTAGCCGGACGCGGGGGTTAGTACGTGATGAAATGTCCGACGCGCTAACCCCGCTAGCGTGGCTTGATAAAAGGACCCCTTAGTTTTGGTCTTGTCTCTGGTTAAATGCAGTGATACACCTTATTAGTTATGTTTGTGATTCCTAATGCTGGCAATCCTTTGCCAAAACATAGATGTGTTGGGTCCTGTTAACTGTGCTTCTAGACACTGGATATAATAAATTTGTTCTTAGTTCTACACCTTGTGCCCATCATCTTGCTTCATTGTGCTTTTTGAAGAAACATACTATGCCATAAAATGTACTGTTATGTAAATATTTTTTTCTGTTAATATTGTCTATTGTCTATGTCCAGATTGACATTATTGTACATCACCTTGAGTGAATTTCTTCAAAAAGGTTGTAAATAAATTCTAATAAATAAATAACAAATAAACCAATATTCCCCTCCCCTCCCGCTTTTTATCGCCGGCCCTGGTGGTAAAAGTTCCAATGTTCATAGGAATTCTATGAATGTCAGAGCTTTTACAGTCTCAGCTGGCAATAAAAAATGGCAACACAGCTTCATAAAAGGTAGGGGGAGGGGAGCGAGGTAAGTGAAGACTTGTGTTGGATACCAAACTCAGCCACTGTGCTGGAACCTGATTTATCAACTGGTGTCTCTTTTATCAACTTGGCTAACTCCCAGAACCTCCAGGCAGGCAGCCCTTAGGTTCCATTTTTCCTGGCTCTAATATGGCAGTGGTGATGTCATCAGACTGTGACAAGCTTCTCACTTTGGATGCAGCTCAAGAATTTACTGGATTAGGCAAAGAGACTTGCACCTTGGCATGAATAAAACTTTCAATTCAAGGGACAATGATGGCACTTCTCCTCCACCTATCCTCCCACTGAACCAGCCAAAAACAAGGATAGCCTTCACCCAGAAAAGACATCTATAGGACCAAAGAAAGGCAGAGTGAAAGTTGCTTCAGAATAAGCTCTACCTTTACATTTACTAGGAATACTGGTAGTACTATCTGGAACTACAATGCTTAAACATGCACATCACATCCTCCTGTACCACACCACCTTGTTGGCCAGAACTTTTTAACATACACTAATCGACTTTGCATGTTAATTCACAGATTAATGTGCATTAAGGCCATTATTTTAGAAATATATTTGTGTGTGAGTAGAACCATTTATATCAGGGATCTCAAAGTCCCTCCTTGAGGGCCGCAATCCAGTCGGGTTTTCAGGATTTCCCCAATGAATATGCATTGAAAGCAGTGCATGCACATAGATCTCATGCAGATTCATTTGGGAAATCCTGAAAACCCAACTGGATTGCGGCCCTCAAGGAGGGACTTTGAGACCCCTGATTTACATGTATAAATTGCATATACCTATAAATACAAATTTCAGAAAGCCACAGTTTATACATTGCGACCCACACCACACAGTGATTTCAAGGGAGTGTAGTTTGGATGTGGCATTTCCACCCATACACCTCCTAAGTAGGGTTACCAGATTTTCCGTTTGGAAAATCCGGACCCCTAGACCCACCCCCAGGCACACCCAGTTCTACTTATCCTCGCCCTCAGCCCACCCCAGCCCCACCCCCTGCTGCCTGCTCTCATCGAGCAGGATGTCCGCACATGCCCTCCTGCCCGACATGATGTGGAAGAAAGATTTTCAAAACCCAGACAAAGTGCCGGATTTTGAAAAGCCATCCGGACCCCTGGACATGTGCTCAAAAGGAGAACATGCCTGGGAAAATCCAGACATCTGGTGACCCTACTCCCATGTGTATGCCCCTTTGCAAACACGACCCCCTCTTCTACGAAACTGCGCTAGCAGTTTCCAGCATGGGGAGCCACGCTGAATGGCCTGCGCTGCTCCGGATGCTCATAGTTCCTATGAGCATTGGGAGCAACGTGGGCCATTCAGCGCAGCTCCCTGCAATAGAAACTGCTAGCGCAGTTTCATAGAAGAAGGGGTATATAAATTAAGTGGATATTTGGTGAGTAGCACTTAGCACCCTGCTAGCACTTATGGGGGGTAAGTGTGCACATTTGTATTCAACTGCTATTATTCTTAATATATATGTGTGAAAGAAGGGGGTAAATATGGACACCTAGATTATAGAATTGCCCTTAATAAGTAAAACTTTTGCTGCAGTTTATTAAACAGATCTCTACATTTTTTTAAGGCATGGTAATGAAGAATGTTTGCTAACACACATCTGTAAAATATGACATTGTGCCAGGTCTACCATGACTGATTCATCCAAATGAATGTGTGGGGGGTTTTTGTGTTTTGCTTTGTTTTTTGTTTTTCAATTTTAGTTGATCCCAGACCTAAATATGTTTACGCATAATTGAGGTTGGCATGCTTACTCCAGAGTGTTGATGCAGTTGCATAGCTGTCATTATTATGATGTGAACAATTTTGGCACTTCACTAAATTTTTCATATTTTGGGAAAAAAGGAAATTAATCTGGAACAAAACCTGCATCTTTTACTCAACAAAAAAAGGACAAATGCATTAAACTTCCTTTGGTTTTAAACACTGCTTTAACTTTTCTATATAAGCATTTTTTTTTAAAGGGCCAGCACCTCTTTTCATAATGTACTTTAGTACTCAGATAAGAGAAATCATGAAGCAGGGACAGTATGTCTGCCCCATATATAATGCTACAAGGGAGTTTCTAGTGCAATAGGAACATCAGTCTTGACCTGTGGGCTTTAGCCTTCTTTGTGAAATGTTTAAAGAGCCTCATTTACATTTTCTTCCACTCTGTCTCCCATCACTCTGGGCTGTGCTGAACCTCCTCAGTCTTTCTCTCTACACGTAAAATTGTAGGAGCTTGTCTGTTCTGCTTGTGTTTCATTTTTTTTTTTGAGTATTCATCTGATCGCAAAAGCTGCAGAGGCCCCTGGTTTTCCGGGACATCTCTGGCTGCAAGAAGATACAGACACTCAAGGTAGAGGTCTGTAGCCCATAGGCACCTGCCTTGCAGGATTCCTGTATGACCAACCTACACTAACAGTTTGGAGGCTCAGAGACCATTCCCTTTGGAGCAAGGTCACCTCAGGTTCATCTGCAGTGGGCTTGAGCACAGGCTGTGTGGCCCCCGTGGCAGTTTTGCACCAGGATTGGGGCTGACTGTGTTCCTCCTCCCACAACATCATATGAGCTCTGGTGGTGATTTGAAAGTCCATTCTCACATGGGTACTGGATGGTAGTTTGAAGAAACAAGCCATTTGGATACTCCTAGGCATGTCTGAAGAAGAAATCTTCTCATACCTCTGTCTGGAGGTTCAATGATTAACAGCTCACAGCTAGGGTTACCATATGGCTCCAGAAAAAAAGAGGACAGATTGAGACATCCGGGTTTTACTTCCATTGAAAACAATGAAAGTAAAACCCGGATGTCTCAATCTGTCTTCTTTTTTTCTGGAGCCATATGGTAACCTTACTCACAGCACAAGCATGACACAGTGAGAAAGGCTGCTACAGCCTATGGGAAAAATGAGGGATCTTTGTGTTATTTATTTATAAGTTTTCAAATTATACATTCAAGATTAACTTGTACGAAAAGAAGATTCAAGATAGAAAATTTTTAAAAAATATATGTTCATCAATCCTTACAAAGCAATAAGAAATAATTAACTTAAATCTTCTCAAGTCCTCAATAAGATCCAAAATGTAAATTAACAGCGAGAAAAAAAGATAATAATTCTTATAAGAAAGTGATTAGCTAACTGAGATTAGGGCATCTAATTTTCATGTAGCACTATCCTTCTCCAGACGAGATAAAGACAGAAATGTTGTCAATTGGAGAGGTTCAAAGAAAACAAATTTCTGTGTTTTAAAATGAATTACACACTGGCATGGATGGTGAAGAAAAAAGGTAGCCCCTAAAGCTAGAACACCAGGTTTTAATAACAAAATTTATCTTCTATGCCTTTGTGTATCTCTTGCCAAGTCTGGGAACATTTGTATCTTACAACCTAAGATTCTTTTTGTTTACTTTTATAAAACATTCTCAAAAGCCAAGTTTTATCAGGAGTTAGAGTTACAGTCTACTTACTGTTCCATCCCTACGAATCATAAATACTAGACGTACCACACTCTTCTCTGTCACCGCTCCCCAAATGTGGAATTTACTACCCACTCAGGTAAAAGAAGAAAAGAACCTCGATAAATTCAAATCAAAACTAAAATGTTTCCTGTATAGAGATGCTTTTATTAATTAGTTAGCTTCTTAAACCGAGTTGCTCTTCCCAATTGAAATAGGCAAGTACTGATCTAGTATAATATAACTCCTATTGTTTTATCCTTATTTGTTCTCTTTCCTATATCAAATTGTAGTTCTTCCCTGATTTCACAATGAACTGCATGTCTGTCTATCCCTATATTGTATGTCCCCCTTATTTGAAAATTATTTATTGTCCATCGCTTTGTAATCTTTGAAAAAAGCGGTTTTATTAAATACAAAATAAACTTGAAACTTGATGTTTCCAATAAAGTTGATATGTTCATAAGCTCCTGATTTGTCTCTTGTTGGTTAATTTGCTTCTTACTTGGGAGATAATAGGCTTGCGTGAATGGAGGTAATGAAGCCCCAGGGACCTCCAAAATTTCCAAAAGATAGTGTTTCAACATTTCCCTAGGAAAGGGGTCACGAGCGGGGTCCCACAGGGGTCGGTGCTGGGACCACTGCTATTCAATATATTTATAAATGACCTGGAAACAGGGACAAAGTGCGAAGTTGTTAAATTTGCAGATGACACGAAACTCTCCAGTAAGGTTAGATCTGTAGAGGAATGTAAAGAACTTCAAATGGACCTGAACAGACTGAGTGAGTGGACAAATAAATGGCAGATGAGCTTCAATGTAGAAAAATGTAAAGTTATGCACATAGGGAAAGGGAACCCGATGTACAACTACACAATGGGGGGGATGGTACTGGGGGAAGGCAACCTAGAAAAGGACTTGGGGGTTTTGGTAGATAGAACAATGAAGCCGGTGGCACAGTGCGCAGCGGCCTCAAAAAAAGGCAAACAGAATGTTGGGCATTATCAAAAAAGGTATCACTACCAGAACCAAAGAAGTTATCCTCCCGCTGTATAGGGCGATGGTGCGACCGCATCTGGAGTACTGCATTCAGTACTGGTCGCCGTACCTTAAGAAGGATATGGCGTTTCTCGAGAGGGTCCAGAGGAGAGCGACAAAAATGATAAAGGGCATGGAAAACCTCTCATATGCTGAGAGGCTGGAAAAGCTGGGGCTCTTTTCCCTGGAAAAGCGGAGACTTAGAGGGGATATGATAGAAACTCATAAGATCATGAAGGGTATAATGAAGGTAGAGAGGGACAGATTCTTCAGACTAGCAGGGGCAGCAAAAGCTAGAGGGCACTCAAAAAAATTGAAGGGAGATAGGTTCAGAACAAATGCTAGGAAGTTCTTCACGCAGAGGGTGGTGAACACCTGGAATACACTTCCAGATGAGGTGGTAGAGCAGAGTACGACTTTGGGGTTCAAAAGGGGATTGGACGAGTTCATGAAGGAAAAGGGGATCCATGGGTACAATTAGAGGGTTACTATACAGTACAGAAGGCTGTAAAGTAATAGAATAGTAGAGTAATAGATCACTACAGGTCATTGACCTGGGGGGCCACCGCGGGAGCGGACTGCTGGGCGTGATGGACCTATGGTCTGACTCAGCAGAGGCAATGCTTATGTGCTTATGTGCTTATGTTACCTTAGTAACCTTAGGGAAATTAATCAATCTAAGATTATTATTTCTAGAAAAGTTCTCAAATGATTCAAGTTTTCTTCTTAAATTTATATTGTCCTTGATTAGCGTCTCTTGCACTTTCTTTACATTACATTACATTACGGATTTCTATTCCGCTTGTACCTTGCGGTTCTAAGCGGATTACATTGGAAGATAACTGGGCATTTCCAGGAAGTTACATTACATTGGAAGATAGCTGGACATTTCCAGGAAGATACATTGGAAGATAGTTGGACATTTCCATGAAATTACATTACATTAGAAGGTAGTTGGTTTCAAGTTACATAGTGAGGTTTCAGGTTATTTTGTGACATAGAGAAGAAGATTCCAGCATGATAGGATTCATGTTAGGTTAGGTTAACCGAATATGTTTTTTGAATAGTAGTGTTTTTATTTCTTTTCGGAATGCTTTATAGTCTGTTATTGTAGTCAATAGGTTGGATATGGAGGGGTCAAGTTTTGCTGCTTTAGAAGCTAGGAGGCTGTCGTATATTTTTTTGCGTTGGGTACCTTTGAATGCTGGGTAGGAGAATGGTGTCTGGGTTCTCCTAATTCTGGGTGAAAGGTTTCGATTTAGGCGATTGTTTAGGTAGGTAGGCGCAGTTCCGTTTATTACTTTGTATAATAGAACAAATAATTTGAATTGGATTCTGGCTTGTATGGGTAGCCAGTGTGAGTCTAGGTAGGCATTGGTGATGTGGTCAAATTTTCCGAGTGAATATATTAGCCTGAGAGCTGTGTTCTGAACGGACTGTAGTTGTTTAATTAAGTTTATTGGACAAAGTAGGTAGAGGATGTTGCAGTAGTCCAATAGTCCTAGTACAAGGGATTGGACTATGATCCTGTATTGTTCTTTGTTGAAGAATTTTCTTATTTTTCGTAGGTTACGCATGGTGAAGTATGCTTTTTGTGTTGTTTTGTTGATTTGAGTCTGCATTGTGCAGCATCTATCTATCAATACTCCAAGGATTTTAAGAGATGTCTGTATTGGATATTTGGTTACATTTATTACCAATTCTGTTAAGGAAGGGTTTTTGTCCTTTTCAAGTTTCTTCTTGGAGTTTATCTATTGAGGATTTAGAGGCACCAATCTCTTGTTTTAATTTATTTATATCATTATCATGGTTCTTAAATTTTCCTTCTGTTTGTTGAAATTGAAAGTTTACGGTATATTCTTTCCCAGATTAGTAATCAGATCTCACAGGGTGTCCAACATTACTTCATGAGGTTTTTGAAAAAAATTCATTACTTCATGAGGTTTTTGAAAAAAATTGCAAATTTAAACCGCTTTGCTCACCAACAAGCATTTCTCCCTGTCTCTGCTCTGTCTGGGAAGGTCCTGTTTCTGTTGTTATCTGGTCCTCACTGTCCATGTTCAGGCTTCCTTGTAAGAACTGGGAGCCTGAACCCCCATTCTCCGATTCGATCTCTCTAGCCTTCGAGGGAGAGTGTGTTCCATCTCCTAGAAGCACCTCCACCCACAGAGAACTGGTGGTTTGAGGTTACGGGGGAGGTGCTCTCATTTTGGGGCTTAACGTTGTTTCTAGCCCCTGGGAGATCGCTTGCATCTTGCTTCTCTGCAGGGGAAATAGCTGATGGTGCCAACATGCCCTGCATGCGTCTCAAAAGTTCGTCAATGTTGCCGAGGACCATGGGCCCAGAGTGCCGTGAGACACTAGCATCGCTTTGGTCTCTTCTCTTCCGCATTTTTCCAAAGCAGTAATGTCCCAGGAATAGATAGAAGTAATTGTAATGGTGAACTGTTAGCTTATCTAGCGGCCATTTTGGATCAAAATCATGGATCTTTAAAAGTGATTTTGGACTGTTTCTGAGGTTAGGGACAGGGTTCCCCACCACTAAAAAACCCTTCCTTTCATTATTTGTATTTGTATTTAGCCTCCATGGGACATTTTAAGTGTTAAAATTGCTATCGCGGCAGCCATCTTGGATTTCCCAATTTTGTTTTAAAAGCCTCTATCTGCCTCAATACACCTCATTTTTCCCCTCAAAACTGGTGTAGATAGACTCCCCAGGTAGGGATACTTCAGATTCATGCCAGATTTGTGGTGTAGGAGCAACTGTTCAATTCCAAGGCTATATAATATCCTCTGTGTATTTTCTCCACGTTAGCCGTTGTTAAATTATAATTATTTATTTGTTACTTGGTATACACTTCAAACCGGCCTCAGAAACACCACTCCACCGCCCACAAATTTTTTTTTTTTTACTGTGGCAAGCTTTAAATGTTGAATCCTCACTTGCATGCCTTATTTTCAAATAAATTATGAAACTTCTAAATTTGTTTGTCTTAAGATCACAAATTAAATCATAAACACTTATTTCACCAATATTTATCAATGGTTTCAACTGGTATTTTTGGTAATCTTAAAAATATGACTTGGGAGGGCTGGATCTGACATGTTTAACCAAAGCTTTATTGAGGATCCTCCCAGAGTCACCGTCATCATCCAACTCTCCTTAGCTTTTCAGAGCAAGATGCCTTCTCAGAGCCTCCCTGAGGCTGACATTGCATCCAATCGCAGAGCAGTTTTTTTCAATTTCAGCTTTTCCCTCTATTTCCAGGTAGATGATGTCATCTGATTAAATTTTTTCTTAAGTGTCTTAAGATGGTGTCCCAATACTGAGTATTATTTTCACATACTGGGGGTAGTTCATTTTTGAATGTGGTGTGACACGATACATTCACACACCCTGCATTGCAATCACCAGGAATTCATCAGCTCTATACTCTATTGACCACTTTCTCTCCCCATATACCAGAAGACCTACTAGTAATCAGAACTGACCTTCTGCTCAAGCTCTGGCAGAACATTTTGAGGATAAAATTAAATCTGTACGTACTAAATTCATCTGCTCCCCCACACCATTGGCCTCAACCTCACCCAAGGCTAATTTTTTCCTCTCGTTTAGCTCTCTTACAAACTTCCATCTGCCCACACTTAATGAACTGAAAAATATAACACAAAGCCTAAATTTGTCAAACAATTTTCTCGAGAGCTTACCTCCTATCATACTCAAAAAGCACTTTTCAATTTTGGTCCATTTTTAACTTGATATGATCAAGAAAAGCCTATCAACAGGGCTTATGCTCTCCTCATGGAAATCCGCACTTGTCAATCAAAAACCCAAACAAACACACATACCGGAAACACAAATCACCAATTATCGGCCTATTGCCAACTTACCCCTCCTGGCAAAGTAACTGAAAAACTGGTCTTTAAACAACTATCCAACTTCACAGAAAAAACAAATGTCCTCCATCCCTACCAAACGGGATTTTGAAAAAATCACTCCACCAAACTATCCCTCATTGGCCTGACTACCTTTATCCTTTACTTCAAAGATCATCGCAAATCTTCCATTTTGATCTCCCTAGTTCAGGGGTGCCCACACTTTTTGAGCTTCTGAGCTACTTTTAAAATGACCAAGTCAAAATGATCTACCAACAATAAAATTTAAAAAAACACAAAGCACCTGTATGCAGTGAAAATGTTAATTATCATTTATATTCCGGGGTATATTCAAAGAGGCAGATGACTTTATGCAAATGTCACCTCAGTAACAACTATACAAAAATAGACAAATATACCCCCTCCCTTTTTACTAAACCGCGATAAAGGCTCCCTGCGCTAAAAACTGCTATTGCGGTTTAGTATAAGGGGGCCATAGTGCAAAATATAGACAACAGATATAAATTCTTAAAATGGACACATTTTGATCACTAATTTGAAAATAAAATCATTTTCCTACCTTTGTTATCTGGTGATTTCATGAGTCTCTGGTTGCACTTTCTTCTTCTGACTGTGCATCCAATATTTCTTCCTTTCATTCAGCCTCCTGTATGCTTCCTATCCTCCAGACCTCATTCCCTCCCCCAACTTTTTCTTCCTCTCTCCCTGCACAAGAGCTCTTCTATGACACTACCCGCAAATCCATTTTTTATGTTACTGCACACACTTTATGGAATGTCATCCCTACCAATCTCCAACTAGAAAATTCATTAGATAAATTTAAAATCAAACTCAAAACTTTTCTTTTTAAAGATGCCTATTCTCTTTAATCTATGTCCTCCCTGACAAATCATCCTCTATTTTTGCAGAACCCTTTCTGAAAAATGCTTCTTTTGAAGTGAGCCCTCCCTCCCTAAATGTACTGTATTTCCCTTTACCACATACCTCCCTTTTTTGTTTTATTTTCTAATTCAATGTATTTAATCAGTGCGTAAATGCTTCCCTCCTTTTAGCCTAGACATAATTTTAATTTTTTAATTATATTTTATTGTTAACCATTTAGACACCTGTATGATAAATGGTATATAAAAATAATGAAACTTGGTTCTCCCTTGATATACCTTCTATTATGGTGCAGTAGCTGGCTGGCTGTTTTGTCTTTCCTGAAAAGAGGCACCTAACACTTCTGACAGATAGCAGTGCTGTCTCAAGTTTTTCAGAAATCAAGTTAGAAATACACTTTAAATCCATAATTTCTTGGTTCAGGCTTATTTTTACTTTAACTCCAGCAAAATTAATCATATCATGCTATACTGAATATTGAGCAAGGTCTCCACATATGCCATCTCTGCCTGAAGAATGCTCTGGATCAAACAGTGGATGGATGACTCATTTTCCAAGGCAACATTGAGCAACCTACCTTTTAAAGAGTAATTGCTCTTTGGCAAGGGCCTCAATGATCTGATGGAAATGTAGTGGATTGTAAGCTACAGTCCTTACCAAACAGTAGACTCAGACCTCCAGAGTCCGGTCGGGGCAATTGAACTGGTGGATGGAGCCTCAGTCCCTATTTTGTGGAATTCCACTTTGCATCTCCATTTTGGTGATTCTGTCTACAGAATCCCTTTGGTTGGCTCTCTTGGCGGCACATGTAGCAGGTGTTGACAATGTGCAAGTAGATTTTCTGAGTCATCAGATGCTGAATCCAGGAGAGGGGTCCTTATTTCAGGATGCCTTCAACAACATTGTGAAATGCTGGGGGTGACCAACGTTTGGTCTCATGGCATCAGCCCACAACCAAAAAAATTGTTCAGTTCAATTGAAGATACAAGCCAGGAAGTGACAGTCTGGATGCTTTGATTCAGTCTTGGCTGCAGACAGAACTTCTGTATCTGTTTCCCCCGTGATTGATGATAGCATGGGTACTTCGAAGAATAAAAACCCACTTGGGTCAGATGATTCCGTTTGCCCTAGACTGGCTAAGACACCCATGGTACATGAGTTTGTTGCAACTACAGAGGGGCAAGAGGCTCAGAATTCTCCACCATCTGGGACTTCTCTCACAGGCCCAGTTGCCCTGGAGGATCTGGACCACTTTGGTCTTATAGCATAGTGCTTGAGCATGCATCCTTAGAGCACAAAGGTTATTCGGTCACGGGCATAACTACTCTGCTTAGCTCTAGAAAGCAGTCCACTTTTGCGGGCTATATGAAGGCCTGGAAGTGCTTCCAGACCTGGTACGGTCAAAAAGCCATGGATGAAGTAAAGGCCCTAGTGGCTATGGTGTTAGCCTTTCTTCAGGAGGGGCTTGAAAAAGAGCTTGCAGTGGCCTCTTTCTCAAGATATAAATAGAGAGGTCTCTCCTACTTCAGAGGTTGAACCAGTAAGTGAATATTGGCTTCACATCCAGATTAGGCTAGATTTTCAAAGGGAGCCTTTCACCTTCACCCACCAGTGCACCAACCTTTTCCAACATGGAACCTTAAGCTCATTCTGCTGGCACTTCTAAGGCCCCATATGAGCCATTGGAGGAGGTGTCACTGATGCACCTGTTAGTTGAAACAGTGTTCTTGGTGGCTGTGACCTCAGCTAGAAGGGTGTCAAGACTACAGGCTCTCTCCTGCAGGGAGCCCTTCCTCAGAATTTTGGAGGCTGGTGTTATGCTGCAAACAGTTCATTCCTTTCTGCCAAAGGTAGCTTTGAGCTTTCACATAAACCAGGAGATCCATCTCCCTACCTCTTCCCCTATGGGAGTGAAGAAGGAAGACAAGATCTTGAAGTACCTGGATGTTTGAAGAGTTCTACTTGGTTACTTGGAGATGTCAACTGACTTACGGCTATCAGATCATTTCTTTGTGCTTATTGTTGCAGCACGATGAAAGAGGCTGGCATCAAAGGCAACCATTTCTAGATGGATTTCACTGGTAACTTATTCAACTTATATCGGGAGTGGAAAACCATCCCCCATTTCCCTAAAGACACACTCCACTAGAATATTGCAGCAACCCGAGAGGTATCTAGAGCAGTTTCACCTGAGGAAATTTGTAGGGTGGCCATGTAGACACACCTCCACACTTGCACCAAATTCTACAGGGTGAATGTGCCTATTCCTATTGCACTAGAAAGAAAGATTAGGTACTTACTTTGTTAATCTTTTTTTTTAATTTATAGGAACATCAGTCTTGACGTCTGCCCTGTTAGTCAGTTCACCTGCATACTGTCTCAGACATCTCTGCATGTTCAGATGTCTTGTTTCCCACCACTGTCATTCAAAGTCAGGGAGGAGAAGGAATTTCATTACAAAAGTGTCACATATGCAAATTTAGTAACTCCAGCACTGTTGGTGCAGATAGCACACAGGTAGGTGACATGTTGGCTTCCACCTTTTTATGTGTTATAAATTGTTGAGATGTGTTTTTAATTTATGTTGACTTTGTTGAGCAGAACAGACTTATGCTGTTTTGGGGAGAATCCCCATATCCCCTCTCTTCTGTCCATATTCTAGTGCTGACCAACTGCTTTGAAATAGACAGAGGAGGTTCACCACAGCCCAGAGTAATGAGAGGCAGAGCAGAAGAAAATGTAAATGTGGCTCACTACACATTTCACAGTCAGAGGGCTAAAACCCATAGGTCAAGACTGATGTTCCTATATACTAGAAAGAAGATTTATGAGGTAAGTACCTAATCTTCCCTTAGAGGGCCTTTGTCTATTTTACACAGTTTATAGAAAAGAATAAAGAATTCATTGAATGGATTATCATTTTAGGATGAATAATGTAATCTAACATCCTACACACTTGGATGATCAAAGACAGATTGGTATAACTTGTACATGCAGGTGGGATGATACATTTTCTATTTCTCAGTACTCTATAAAACTGTTGAAACAACAAGTGAGACATTTGGAAAGATTGTAGCTTATGCAAAAAAAAACATTAACATTAACATTATTGAGACAATGTAGGCAAGTGCAAAAACACTGTAATTCTCAAATAAAATTGTCAAAGAGAACTTACTACTGAAAAGTAATTAGTGGCAGTGATAATAAATCATGACAGCTCTTCTCAGTAAGGAGAGTGTGGTGCAGTGGCTAAAGCTACAGCCTCAGCAGCCCAAGATTGTCAGTTCAAACCCATATTGCTTCTTGTGACCCTGGGCAAGCTATCCAATGCCCCCATTGCCCCAGTTACATTAGACAGATTGTGAGTCCACTGGGACAGACAGGGAAAAATTCTTAAGTACCTGAATATATACCGTATTTTTTGCTCCATAAGATAAACTTGACCATAAGATGCATCCTAGATTTAGAGGAAGAAAATAAGGAAAAAAATCATTCTGAAACAAATTCTCCCTGCCAGGCTCTGCACCCAGTGCCACACTCCTTGCCAGGCTCTGCACCCTGTCCCCCCTCCCTGCCAGGCTCTGTACCCCATTCCCCATCTGGTGGTCTAGTGGTAGGCCGGGACAAGGCACAGGGTGGGCAGGGGTAGGGACAGGGCACAGATGTCAAGGCAGATGACTTTTAGAAATTTGCAATGTCACCTCAGTAACATCTATAGAAAAATAGACAAATATAGTGCAAAATATAGACAGCAGATATAAATTCTCAAAACTGACACATTATGATCACTAAATTGAAAATAAAATCATTTTTCCTACCTTTGTTGTCTGGTGATTTCTTTCTTTCCTCAGGCCCAACAATTGTTCCTTCCTCCCTCCTACCTATGTCCCCCTCAATGCCTTCCAGCCTTTGTCCTCTTCCTTCTACCCCTCCCCCCCTGTTGTCTGGTGATTTCTTTCTTTCCTTCCTCAGACCCAACAATTGTCCCTTCCTACCTCCCTCCTATGTTCCCCTCACTGCCTTCCAGCCTTTGTCCTCTTCCCCCCAAGTCTGCCTACCCACTGGATTTAATTACCTCCCGCTGCTGCCGCTGTGAAGGCATGTTGCCGAAAGGCGAGGGCTCCAGGAGGGACAAAGCAGCAGCGGCAGCAAGGGGGGCTGCCTGGCTCAGCAGCGGGTTGAACTCCAGTCAGCGTGACACCGCAAGCCATGGTCTCGCTGCGGCCTGAGAGCAAAGGACAAGCGGGGAGCTGGTGGCGCTTCACTCCCTCCAAACAGAACAAATTGTTGGGAAGGGCCAGGTGGGTGCAGCAATTGCATGCTGCCGACCAAGAAGCCTTACCCCTGATGTCAATTCTGACGTTGGAGAGAAGGCCTTTCTCTCCGATGTCAGAATTGACATCGGGGATAAGGATTCTGGGCCGGCGGCGTGCAATCACTGCACCCACCTGGCCTTTCCCTTCCGGGATAGTGCGCTTAAGGAAACCCGACGGTACCTATGCAGAATCGGACTCCGATATAGCCAAACTGCTAAACAAATACTTCTGCTCAGTCCTTATCTGTGAGGCGCCGGGATCAGGTCCACAGCTGCAAACAAGGGAAAGCTCAGAAGACCCATTCAGGAATTTTGAATTTACTACCAGCAGCATCTGCCAAGAATTATCAAGGCTAAACGTGAACAAAGCCAAGGGACCAGATAAATTGCACCCCAGAGTGCTTAGGGAATTGAGAGATGTCCTGGCAGAACCGTTAGCCGCGCTCTTCAATCTTTCTCTAAGCAAGGGAAAAGTTCCATTAGACTGGAAAACAGCTAACGTTATTACGCTTCACAAAAAGGGATGCAGGTCAGAGACTGCAAATTACAGGCCGGTAAGTCTTGCATCAATAGTGTGTAAACTTATGGAAACGTTGATTAAACACAAATTAGATATGGTTCTGGACGATGAGAGGCTGAGGGATCCCCATAAGCATGGATTTACAAAGGGAAGGTCCTGCCAATCCAATCTAATCAGCTTCTTTGACTGGGTAACAAAAAAACTAAGTCCCTGGATGTAGTGTATCTGGACTTCAGTAAGGCTTTTGATAGTGCATGGGTTAAAGACTGGCTCAGTGGCAGACTTCAAAGGGTGGTGGTAAACGGCACTCACTCTGAAATGTCGGATGTGTTCAGTAGAGTACCACAGGGCTCGGTCCTGGGTCCAATCCTATTTAATATCTTCGTACTGGATCTACCTCAGGAACTTCAGGGTAAAATTGCATTATTTGCCGATGACGCTAAATTATGTAATGTGGTAGGCGGAGGTACCGTATCTGACAGTATGACACAGGACCTACTTTTACTAGAGAAATGGTCTACTATTTGGCAGCTGAGCTTTAATGCCAAGAAGTGTAAAGTTATGCACCTTGGTAGCGGAAACCCTTGCAGAACCTACACTCTGAATGGTGAGACCTTAACTAGAACTGTTACAGAACGGGACCTGGGAGTAATAATTAGTGAAGATATGAAGGCTGCCAATCAAGTGGAGAAAGCTTCATCCAAGGCTAGACAGATGCTGGGTTGCATCCTGAGAAGTTTTGTCAGCCGTAAGCCTGAAGTGGTGATGCCGCTTTACAGGTCAATGGTGAGACCACATCTGGAATACTGTGTTCAATTTTGGAGGCCACATTATCGAAAAGATGTGCTGAGAATAGAGTCGGTTCAGAGATTGGCCACTAGGATGGTCTCAGGACTCAAGGATCTCCCATATGAAGAACGGCTAGGTAGGTTGCAGCTATACTCTCTCGAGGAACACAGAGAGAGAGGAGACATGATAGAGACGTTCAAATATGTTACTGGCCGTATGGAGATGGAAGAAGACATCTTTTTCCTTACAGGATCTACGGCGACAAGAGGGCATCCGCTAAAAATCAGGGGTGGTAGATTTCATGGGGACATTAGGAAGTATTTCTTCACCGAAAGGGTGGTTGATCATTGGAATAATCTTCCACTCCAGATAGTAGAGGCCAGCAACGTACTAGATTTTAAGAATAAATGGGATAAACATGTGGGTTCACTTCGAGGAAGTGCTTAGGGGGGTGGGTTATTCAAGTGGGCAGACTTGTTGGGCCGTCGGCCCTTTTCTACCATCATACTCTATGTGTCTATGCTTCTATGTTTCTACTTGTGGCAGTGAGCGAGTGATGAGTAGCCGCGGTGGCGGGCAGCGGGCGAGAAACCCTTGATCTAAATAAGGTAACGGGAGGGGGAGGGTTGGGTATTTGCTCCAGAGGACGCACCCTTTTTTCCACCCATTTTTGGGGGGGGAAAAAGTGTGCCTTATGGAGCAAAAAATACGGTACATGCAAACCATTCTGAACTCCCCTGGCAGAACAATATAGAAAATTGAATAAATAAATAGAGCCTTTGATGGTATAATGATTCCAATCACTTTTCACTATGCCATCAGTGGAGGATCTAGGAAATTATTTTCATGACAAAGTTTTAAATGTATGCAATCTTTTGGTATGAACAAGGATAAAATGGAAACTAATCAAAATATACAGTATAGAAGTCTTCCATTAGCTCAGATGAGGAATTTATAAAAATGTTCCTTAATTTTTTGGGTGAAAATCAACAAGTTAAAAAGTGATAAATCACCTGGACTGGATGGTATACATCCCAGGGTACTAAAAGAATCCAAACATGAAATTGCTGACCTGCTATTAGTGATATGTAACCTGTAACTAAAATCATCTGTAATACCTCCTCCGAAATGACGGAGGTGATTAGTGGAGTACCACAGGGCTCAGTCTTGGGCCCAATCCTATTCAACATCTTTATAAGAGACTTGGCAGAAGGGCTTCGAGGTAAAATAACATTATTCGCCGATGACGCCAAACTGAGTAATGTAGTGGGCAAATGCACAACAGACGAAGATTCAGTGCCCGACAACATGATGCACGACCTACTCCTACTGGAGCGATGGTCTAGGACATGGCAACTCAACTTCAATGCCAAAAAATGCAAAGTTATGCACCTGGGCAGCCAGAATCCATGCAAGTCTTATACCCTTAATGGCGAGATCCTAGCAAAAAACGGTAGCAGAACGAGACTTGGGGGTAATCGTCAGTGAGGACATGAAGTCTGCCAATCAAGTGGAGCAGGCTTCGTCCAAGGCAAGACAAATCATGGGCTGCATACGAAGGGGTTTCGTCAGTCGTAAGGCGGAAGTCATTATGCCATTGTATAGATCCATGGTGAGGCCCCACCTGGAATACTGTGTGCAATTCTGGAGGCCGCATTATTGCAAAGATGTGCTGAGACTGGAGTCGGTGCAAAGAATGGCCACCCGGATGGTCTCGGGACTCAAGGATCTACCATACGAAAAACGGCTTGACAAATTACAGCTATACTCGCTCGAGGAGCGCAGAGAGAGGGGGGACATGATCGAGACGTTCAAGTATCTTACGGGCCGCATCGAGGCGGAGGAAGATATCTTCTTTTTCAAGGGTCCCACGATAACAAGAGGGCATCCGTTGAAAATCAGGGGCGGGAAACTACGAGGTGACACCAGGAAATTCTTTTTCACTGAAAGAGTGGTTGATCGCTGGAATAGTCTTCCACTACAGGTGATTGAGGCCAGCAGCGTGCCTGATTTTAAGGCCAAATGGGATCGGCACATGGGATCTCTTCACAGGGCAAAGGTAGGGGAGGGACATTAAGGTGGGCAGACTAGATGGGCCGTGGGCCCTTATCTGCCGTCTATTTCTATGTTTCTATGTTTCTATGTTACCTGAAAATTGGAGTGTGGCCAATATTGTACTGTTCTAGGGGAGATCTAGGAAATTACAGACTGGTAAGCTTGACTTCAGTGCTAGGCAAAATAGTAGAAACAAAAAATAAAAAATAAAATTGTGGAACATGTTGTAGCGTGGCTGGCCCTCGAGGCTTGCGGTAACCGTCCCACGCTTAAAATATTCTCCCAGCGTGCTTCCCCAAGAGGGAGGAAGACCCTGTTGTGAATAAATTCTCCTATGTGAATAAAACAGAATGGCCTCACACAGGTAAGTAATGAAATAAAGAAATCAAATTTATTGTTCATCTGAACAGGTCCAAGCAAAAATGCATGAAATGAAAACAGACTCAAAAGATCTTGGTCATAATAATGAAAACAAAATAATATGGTCTGGATAACTTTCCCAAAGTTCTCTTATCAATGTCCCAGGTATAACAGAGTCTCTGGCAGTCCTTGACTCTCCCAAAGTCTTACTTGTAAATTGACAAACAAACTATGTCACACTGCAATGTGCAGCGCTGCCCTTTCAAAAGCAGTGGCAGAAGGCTGGCGGATTTGTCAAATCGGCTCCTTGTTACCACCTGAAATGGAATCCAAAAAGAAAAACAACCAAGTGTGGCTCCTTTTAACCTTTGCCTGACCCTCCTCCCAAAGAGTAGCCGACCAGCCTCCCCGAGTGATACTTATTATCCTCAACAGCCCGTTGAATTAGGTACTCTTACCCCTAGTACTGATGAGTCTGCACCTTGTATCACTCTGGTACTCGGGAACACACCGACTCTGGTCTGGATACCACTGCTCTCTCAGGATGGGTCCTGCGTCCGACTCCGAGCCTCTCCAACTTGGAACTGCTCTCCAAAGGACTGGAACACCGGCTTTCAAGGTCCCTGCTCAGCTGACTTCCGGTCCTCCTGTGGCTTGTCTTCCGATGTCAGTAAGTCCTTAGTCCACCAGCATAAGTCCACA
Organism: Geotrypetes seraphini; assembly: GCF_902459505.1. Classification (NCBI taxonomy): domain Eukaryota; kingdom Metazoa; phylum Chordata; class Amphibia; order Gymnophiona; family Dermophiidae; genus Geotrypetes; species Geotrypetes seraphini. Next base: position 70,598,107 of record NC_047092.1, read on the forward strand.
GTTTCTCAATAATCAGCTCCAACAAAAATCAAAGGTAAGCCCAAAAAAACCACTTTTAAAAAAAAAATAAAATTTTTCAACAATAGGGGGCGCTATATCCCACTCCTGATACCACGTGTAGCGTGGCCGGCCCTCGAGGCTTGCAGTAACCGGCCCACGCTTAAAATATTCTCCCAGCGTGTTTCCCCAAGAGGGAGGAAGACCCTGTTGTGAATAAATTCTCCTATGTGAATAAAACAGAATGGCCTCACACAGGTAAGTAATGAAATAAAGAAATCAAATTTATTGTTCATCTGAACAGGTCCAAGCAAAAATGCATGAACTGAAAATGGACTCAAAAGATCTTGGTCATAATAATGAAAACAAAATAATATGGTGATTACCAGCCTGGTCTGGATAACTTTCCCAAAGTTCTTTTTATCAATGTCCCAGGTATAACAGAGTCTCTGACAGTCCTTGACTCTCCCAGGGTCTTACTTGTAAATTGACAAACAAAGTATGTCACACTGCAATGTGCAGCGCTGCCCTTTCAAAAGCAGTGGCAGAAGGCCGGCGGATTTGTCAAATCGGCTCCTTGTTACCAAGAGCAAAATAACCCGCAAACTCTTCACTAAGGTGCTGGGCAAATCCTGCCCCAGCTTTCAGGATATTCACTTCTTATGAAAAGAAATTGCTGAAGTTCTTTTCACAGCAGCCATCTTGGTAAAAGAAAAAAAACTTCCCATCAAAGTAAAACACTTTGCTAGCATACATCCCTTTAGCTAGTATGCTCAAGGAAAATCCTTTTTGCCCAGCAGAAATGGAAACATTCAAAAATTAATTCAAAAAGTAACTCAACACTAATTAACATCCATTTCCTCAATCAATCACACCTCTGGTAAAGCACTGCAATCCATGGCTTCATATTCTGAGTTTACCAGGGTTGTTCCCACTGGCTCTGTGTCCACCATTTCAATATCCTTTGGCTCTGGAGGAATTGGAGGCTCCTTCCACCTGAGAGCTTCTCCTGTGCCTCCCCTCCTCCTGGACAGCCAGCTCTCCAAATGCTGCAAGGCTGCTGTACCACGCCCAGTCCTACTCAGGGGCTGGACTTCCTTCAGCTGAGGCTGCCTTCTAGCCTGTTTAGCCAGCCTCTTACAAAATGGAGGATTTAAAGGGGCCCTGCCAGATTTCACCAGGCTGTGTTCTAAAGCAGGTCTGAACCCAGCCTGCGCTTCCTGGTCTTGTTCCTGCCTATCAGGGACACAGTGATTAGCCCGGACTAGTTTCAGGGGATGTTTTCTTTGGGGTTTAACTGGCACAAGGCCGGCATTGGGCTCGGGTTTGTGACAATGTACACAAACATGATTTAATGAGACAGAGTCAGCATAGGTTCAGCTGAGGGAGATCTTACCTCAACAATTTGCTGGACTTCTTTGAAGGTGTGAATAAACATGTGGATAAAGGTGAGCTGATTGATATAATATATCTAGATTTTCAGAAAGCTTTTGATAAAGTTCCTCATGAGAGGTTCCTGAGAAAATTAAAGAGTCATGGGATAGGTGGCGAAGTTCAGTTGTGGATTAGGAATTGGTTATTGGCTAGAAAACAGAGGGTAGGGTTAAATGGTCATTTTACTCAATGGAGGGGAGTAAACAGAGGAGTGTCGCAGGGATTAGTATTGGGACTGGTGCTATTTAACTTATTTATAAATTATCTTGAATTGGAACTACAAGTGAGGTGATTCAATTTGCAGATGACATTAAACTGTTCAAAGTTGTTAAAACACATGCAGATTGTGAAAAATTACAGACAGACCTTAGGAAATTGGAAGACTGGGCTTTCAAATAGCAGATGAAATTTAATGTGGACAAATGCAAAGTGATGCACATTGGGAATAATAACTCAAATCATACCAGATGTTAGGGTCCACCTTGGGGGTTAACACTCAAGAAAAAGATTTGGCTCTCATTGCAGACAATACGATGAAACCTTCTGCCCAATGTGCAGCAGCAGCCAAAAAAGCAAACAAAATGCTAGGAATTATTAAAAAGGGATGGTTAACAAGACTAAGAAAATGATAATGCCTCTGCATTGCTCCATGGTGCAACTTCATCTGTAGTATTACTTTCAATTTTGGTTGCCTTATTTCAAGAAAGATATAGCAGAACTAGGAAAGGTTCAAAGAAGAACGACCAAGATGATAAAGGGGATGAAACTCCTCTAGTATGAGGAAAGACTAAAAAGGTTAGGGCTCTTTAGCTTGGAAAAATGACAGCTGAGGGGATATATGATTGAAGTCTTCCAAATCCTGAGTGGTGTAGAATGGGTACAAGTAGATCAATTATTTTACTCCGTCAAAAATGACAAAAACTAGGGGACACTCAATGAGGTTACAGGGAAATACTTTTAGAACCAATAGGAGGAAATATTTTTTCACTCAAAGTATAGTTAAGCTCTGGAATGTATTGCTAGAAGTGTGGTAAGAGCAGCTAACATAGCTGGTTTTAATAAAGGTTTGGACAATTTCCTGGAGGAAAAGTCCATAGTCTGTTATTGAGGCAGACAAGGGGGAAGCCACTGCTTGCCCTGGATCAGTAACAAGGAATGTTGCTACTATTTGGATTTTTGATAGGTACTAGTGACTTGGATTGGTCACCGTGAGGATGGGCTACTGAGCTAGATGGACCATTGGTCTGGCCCAGTATGGCTATTCTTATGTTCTTATGTGCTTATCACACCAAGTTGCAGGGGAAGCCTGCAGAAGAGGAGTAAATGTGCCCTCCATTTTGTGCTGGAGGGGATAGATTATGTGACAGATGCTCTATATAACTTCATTAGAGACATGAGCAAGGTGTCGGTGTATGCTGTTTTCATGCTCCGAATGCTGTGGATCAGACAATGTATATGATAAGAAACTGACTATATAATAAAGAAATTACCAGTGTGGAGAGAATGAATGACTCATTAGCTGTACGCTCAGAGAAATGAAACTCTGAAGAGGGGGTGAAAACTTCCTCTTGGGGTAAGAGTTTACCATCCAATCATTGCATATGTTTCATGAAAAAATCACTCTCTGAACACTGGTAAAACATGTATTAATAATTGAACTTGCTTGTAAGGCTGGCGTTGATATTCAAATTTCTTATGCCAAAAAATCTCATTGGATTGCTAGTTTGGAACACTTATCTTGTAAGTATAGCTCTCAGGGGTCTCAAAGCGGCCCCGTTTCGTGTTCTGCTTCAGGAGACCCAGAAACACTTAATTGAACGATGTACTCATTGAGGCTCTGTACAACAGTAACAGCTTTCCATGAGAAAATCTAAAATGCAAAAACTTATATCAGAACCACACAAACCGTAGAGAAATACTTAAATAATCTACGCTGTGGGAAGAGTTAATGTCTTGTTGGTAAAAATAAGTCGGGGAACACAAGAAAATTCAAAAAAGTACATACCAATTGCAAACTTCAAAGATTCCAAGCAACAGAGAACCCTACCTGCCTCACCCGATTTAAAGCAAAGGGGAGGGGGGGGAAGGGAACTCCGTATGAAAACGTGATGACATCATAACGTGAAAAAAGTTGCTGCTGCAGGGGAACAACTGTCACTGTAAATAAAGATAATTGAAAAGATGAAAAAACTGTAAGAAATGTAAAAAATTTTGTAAAAATGGCAGGTGATTCAGCCTCCAAGGCTACTTTAAGGAGACTACCCTTTAAGGGGCAAATGCTATTCTGAAAAGGCTTAGACGATCCCATGGCCAGTGTGGTGGTTCGCTGGCCTAAGACTCTACCAGACAGTAGACCTCGTTGACCCACCAGGGGGAAGCAGAGGTAATTTTTATCACCCATGACATTCCCACCAGTACAATGCAGGCTCTTCTGCTCAGAGATCTTATCAGGGATCCAGACAAAGATTTGGAAGCTCTAGATGCCAGCAGCACTCGGGATCTCATAGCAGCATAGCTTCCAAGAAGACCCACTGATGCCAGGACAGAAACTGCACTCCCACATATTGGTGCAAGACTGTCAGCATTCTGGGAGGCACCACTGGGCTCTACACCTTATCCGAGAAGGCAAAAAGATAGAGTGAGTTCTATCACCCTACCCCAGATCTGTTTATCAGGTTGCCAGAAAAAGAGGCCATTGTCTAAGCAATGCTGCAAAGGCTATTAGACATTCAAGCCATAGAACCAGCCCCTGATGAAGAATCAGGCTCTGCCAGATACTCCATATACTTCTTAATGCCCAAAAAAGGTACTAAAGATTGGAAACTATTTCTAGACCTACAGTCCACAAATGTGGCTCTCAAGGTTCAACACTTCCGCATGGAAATGGTACGGTCAGTCATTGTGACTGGAATTGAACACTTTTATGTCTAAAATAAAGTCTCAAAAGCCAGTCTTTGTCTGGGTCTAATGCCAATATATCCTGACTATTTTCTCCAGTCTTCTTTTTAAATGGAGGTTAAAAATATGCTCATGATATGTATTTGTAAATGGTCAGTCATAAACCTCCTAAACATGTCCTGGGGTGAAACTCCTGATTTCTTTGGAAGATTGATCAGACAGTATTATCCAAGTTCTCACATTTTATACAAAGATTAGAATTGTCTTTTGTAACAATTAAGCCTTCAATAAATGGTTTTCCATTCTAGTTACATGAGATTCTTGATTCTCAATCTTGACTTCCAAATTTGATACCTGGTTTCTACTGTGGGATAGCTGCTTGGTCAAGTTCTGGCCCAGAGATACAATTAGTGACCATAAGTCTTCTAAAGATAATGAAACTTGTAGGATTAAATTCAAAAGAGGAAGAAAGACTCACCACATTACTAAGTCCGACAGAAGTAGTCTCTGGGCGCCTGCCTAAGTCTCCTGGAGATTTTAACCACCAGACCCTCTCAAACTCTGTGGATCCTGTGCGCCCAAAGGATCAGTCTCTACAACAGCTCCACCCGGCACATTCAGAGAGGAAGTGAGAATAGAACCTTGGGCCCAAGTCAGTTCTGCCTTGGGCATTACTTCCATCACAATACTGGATTGGCCTGCGGAACTCACTCCTCCAGGGTCAGCAAAACACTGCATTCAAAAGGTGCTGACAAATGTGACTTGCCTTCAGCAACCATTAGCGAACCATCCCAGGTTACAGTTGATCTCACCACAAAGATGTCCATGGTCAAGGAACACAGAAGAGGAGTTTAGATAGCCGAAGTAGAAGCAACACTCGGATTCCATTTCCTCTTCTTTTTTAGCTGACATTAGTGCAGGTAAGGAGTTGATGTGTCAGCATTTACCTCATAAGACGCCATCTTGGAATCTCTGACTTCTTCATAGCAGTCTTAATAGATGTGACTTACAGAAGTACTAAAAGATAAACATTTGCAGGATTTCTATCATTTATGGCAGTTTCTTATGCATGATTTTGTGCTACTGAGCTTCATGTCAGAGACAAAAGGGTAATTTAGATGAAATAACTGTTTAGGTAGGTTGAGCTGTAGGTGAAACTATTAAGCAGGATCAGATTTCCAACAGCTGGGAACGTCAAGAAACACAATCCCGGGGTCAAAGTGTGTCCTGAAGATGACAGATTAAAAAAAGAGCAAACCACATCAAGCAAAAACTTCTTTAGATCCAGATGGTAAGATTATTCCACAACCTTCATAGGAATGATAAATGTGATTTATTCAAATCCTCTTTGGCTTCTGGAGGGCAAATAGTAATTGTTATAAAATATATTCCCATGATATGTGATAATGAAAATAAATGTGTCACATTTTGAACAAAATATTGTGGCTGCTCTATTAATCCACTTAGATTTTTTGAAATATGGGTCAAAAGAGAGTTGTAGGTATTATCTTTTTATTGTGCTTCACTGACCTGATGAAAGAAGATTCGCTCTTAAAAGCTATTCACAACCTGGGAAAAGATATTGGAGATATGCAAGAAGAAGATACATTATAAATGCTCCATTAAGATTTTCTGGTCTTCCAGAAGGCATGTCAATCAATGCCAGTTCATCCAAATAAATGTTTTTCATTTGCTCCAAGGAAATCTGAGATTTGAATATTTTACCTTCTCTTCAAGCAGAACCAGTGAAGGGTACTGGACACCCTAGGTAAATCAGTCTTGTGCTCTCCCCTGACCTCACTCTGCCCCACTGACCCTGAATCACTTACAACTTCAGCTGAATTGTGGCTCCTTTTCCTTTTCTTTAAGGCCAGCAACGTCAGCATGTTCAACATACACTGGTCACTGGAGCAACATTTCTGATCTCACCATGTAGAACTTCATTTGCATGCACGTTTTTTTAACGAATGGCTCGCCTTTTTTGAAATCATTACAATAGTGGCCACAACAGCAGCCCATTGGATTTTACTGCAAACTTTTGAGAACCTTCCCTTAAGTGTTTTGTATTTATTTTTGCTTTCCATCCCAAACTTAATCCACTGTGTCTGGTTCCATAGTGTTGTTGCTGAAAATGGATGGCACAAATGAGGAATTCATTTTGTTTAATGGCCTCATCTGTTCTATTAGGAATTTTAAAGAAATTTGGAGTCCATTGGAGTTTCAAGCTTCAAGTTTATTTATGATTTGATATACCGACCATCAAATGTATCTGGACGGTTTATAATATTAAAAATTAGAAAAATCTAATAAAATTTAAGATTTAATTGAAATAAAATAAGAGGAGAGTAAAACTAAAACTATGACAAATTAAGACTCGTAATTCACCTACCAGATTCAATCTTATTTTTACTGGTTTCCATGCACATCCAGGAAAGAAGGGGGGTAGGTGGGTGGATTCGCAAATTATTTCAGTAATTTGCAAGTATGTAAGTGCTGTTTTTTGAATTTTTGAATGTAGAATTGATGCACTTTTTATATGTTTAATAAAATCAATAAAGATTTTTTTTTTTTTTAATTATTACTCGCAGGCATCCAACAATTCTGAGTTACAATATCAACAAACATAGTTACAACAATATCACAAACAAAAATACCAAATGAAGACAAAACATGTCATAAACTATATCATTAAAAAAAAATATCTCCCTGATTCCATATACCATTCGTTTTAAAAGAAATGTACATCCCTACTTTGGGAGCAGGAAGAGAATAATGGAGAATACAAGTGTATCCTACTTCCTGCTCATGCTGAGCATCTTTATTCAGTCTCTGACAAATCAGTTTTGTAATAATTCAAAACAGACTGAATAGAGAATGGATGTCCCATTTTTTTACATCAGTTGCTAAAGGAAAACCTGATACAAGGGCAAATCAAAAATTAAAGGGAATTGTTAAAATTACACAATAACCAATACAGAGCTAACGAAATACAGCATATATACTCGTACAATGCCTGTTGGATAGTTCATCCACGCACAGCCTTTAGTCATTTGGCAGCCATGAAGTCTTAAACATGGATGCCGCATTGCAAGATTGCACCATCGAAGAACAACGTGCAGTAGTGTGTTTTCTTTGCACAGAGGGAGTGAAACCTGTGGAAATTCACTGTCGGATATTGACTCAGTATGGACATAGCACCATGAATCAACAAAAGGTGTATGAATGGGCAAAAAAGTTTAATGAGGGAAGAACAGGTGTAACCAATAAAGATTGTTCTGGTCACCCATCAACATTGACACACACATTGACAAGAGCACCTTGACAGGGCAGATGCCTTGATTAGAGACCAATGGATAACGGTGTCTCAATTGGCTGCAAATTTGGATATCAGCAAATTTGGATAATACAGGATGATTTGGGATACAAGAAAGTCTGCGCACAATGGGTTCTCCAAACACCATACTGATCTGCACATGCAACAGCATGTGGAGGTTGCGACCCAATTCCTGAGACAATGTGAAGGAGATCCGAGTATTCTGGAGAGAACTGTCACCAGCGATGAGACATAGGTGCATCATGCATCACTGTGACCCGGAGAGCAAAAGACAAATCATGATGAAGTAAAGGAAGTTGTGCTCGCCGGGTTTCAGGAGCAGCCAATAAACTTCTCTGCAGGAATACTGAAGCTAGCTGAACGACACAACAAATGTGTCATATTGAATGGGGACTATGTGGAAAAATGATATGTTCAATTGCTCACAGTTACTTCTATTAAAGCCGTTAAATGTATTTTGCCTTTACCTTTTGATTTAACCTCATAGTGAATTGACCCCCCTATAGCAGCATCATTCTGTCTTAAGAAAGAAGATTCAGAAAAATGCAAAATGTTTGTTTCTCTTGTACCTGATGAGAACAAAATGAATAATTTGGTGCCGCGCTGCAGTGCTTTATTCTTGGGTTTCAACTGTATGCTAGTAATTTGGCTTAGATAATGCACAACAAAAGGTAATGGTTTTCAAACTGAGCCTTTTATTTGCAAATAGCCCTTTCCAACAGTGTCCTCTAACTGCTCTGTATGGTGCACTCTAAGTTGTACCTTTTTTCCAAGTGAAATATTTCCTTACTGTAATTTTTTAGACTGGTTTTCTGATTTTTTTCCTTTCCAAGGCTACAATAGGATTTAAACTATGATGCACGATGAAGCACACCGAAAGACTGTGTGTGTATGTCAAACTAAAGGACAAATAGAGAGGTTTGCTGCTCAACAGAAACAAGATGGAAATGACAAATCTGTTCATTCAAAACAGGCAACAATATCATTATTTTCTGTAATTTATATTACAGGAATCTGCTTAATCTCTGTTTTCAGTGATACAACTTCGGGGTATGTCCACTAAAGTATGCTAGCAAATAGGCTTAGCACATTGTTAATCAGTGGCATAGTGAAGTGGGGTGGGGTAGAGGCAGTCTGCCCCAGGTGCCATCTTGGTGGGGGTGGCAGCAGTGGCATAGCTAGCATATTTGACACCCCCCCCTTCTGTATGAAAAACATGATTTTTAGTAAGAATCCACATGTCGCACAAGAGTGTACCTAGGAGAAGGCAGCATCTTACATACTGCAGTGAGCAGTACATCAATACACCCATTGTAAAACTAAACAAGCCAGACTTTTTACAGATCAATCCTGCAGTCAATCCTAACAGTAAACAGTCTTTCGAACACACAGAACACAAAAAACACCTTCGCCTAGTATGGAATATGCAATCACAAACTATCCCCTCCCCCTTTTACAAAAATATAGTGTGGTTTTTAGCCACGGTGGTAACAGCTCAGACTCTCATAGAATTCTGAGCATCAGAGCTGTTACCACCACGGCCAGAGCTAAAAAATGATGTACAGTTTTGTAAAAGAGGGGATAAAATAGAAATATATAGACAGAGGTTAAATTGAACCATCAAGAAGCTGGACTCTGCATACAATACAACACTACAGAAACAGCATTGCATCTCCCCTAAAGCAAAAAAAACAAAAAAAAAAAGAATTTTTTTTTCTACCTTGTCTTCTCTGGTTTCTGTTTTCTGCTTTTCTCATCTTCTTGTCACTCTCTTCCTTTCATCCACTGTCTTCCCTCTCTCTGCCCTTCTATATGGCATCTTCTCTCCTATTCCCCTTCCAGAAACTTTATGCTTCCCCTTCCATCTCTCCCTTCACCCTCATTGGTCTGACATCCATCTTCTTCTCTTCCCTTCTCCAATGGCCTGGCATCTCTCTCCTCCCATTCCCTCTCCCACACCCCCATGGTCTGGCATTTTACTCTCTTCTCTCTCTTTCCCCCACTTCCATCAGCATCTGCCCCTTTTCTTCCCCTCCAACCCAATTTCATCCAGTATCCTTCCCCCTTATGTCTCTCTCTCCTTTCCCTGAACACCAATTTCATCAGCATCTTCCCTTTTTCTCTCCCTCCACCACCCTTCTATGCTCCTCTCTCTCCAAACCAGCAAGGTCCTGCGATAACTGCTTGTGCTGCCTCTGCACTGGAAGACGTAAGTGACGTCGGAGAGGGAGGGCCGGCAGACGCAGGGAGTTTCGGCAAGGTCCCCTGATGACTTCAGCTGCCAGTCCACCCCCTCTGATGTTACTTACGTCTTCTGGAGCAGAGGCGGCAGACGCAATCATCGAGGGACCTTCCTGCACTTCAACACAGCTACTGACTCTGCTTCGGATTAAGTACGGCAGCCAAGCTGAGGTGCAGGTGCCATTTAGAGCAACGTGGGAGGTTCCAGACCTGGTCAGCTGTGCACCTCTCTAGGGCTGGCACCCAGGACAGTCCGCACCCCTTGCCCTTGGTACGCCACTGGGTGCCACTATCCATCCTCCTCTCTGCCCGCCCCCCACCCACTACCATGCATGTGCGCCCCTTCCCTTGTACCTCTTCAACCTTCCTGGCATGAGTAGCAACCCCAACCTGCTGCTTGTGTCAGCATCAGCTCTTCCTCTGATGTCACTTTCTGGACCTGCGCTTAGGAAATGACATCAAAGGAAGAGCCGATGCCGGCGTGAGCAGCAGGTTGGGGTTGCTGCTCATGATGGGAACATTAAAGAGTTGCGGGAAAAGGAAGGGGCGCAAGTTTGCAGCAGGAGGGGCAGGGAAAGAACATATCGGGATGGGAGGGCAGAGTAGAGGGCAGGGGAGGGGCACCACCACCCTGAGTGCCTCTCACCTTCGCTATGCCACTGTTGCTAATGCAGAACTTTCCTGTGTGCTAAGTCCATTTCTCGTGCACCTAGGAAAAAGAACAATTTCTAGTATTTCTTTTTCAGGTCATGCACTAATGTTTACATTAGCACACATAATCTGGAAAATATTGATGGGGGAGCACTTACCATTTCCTATTTAGGACGTGCTAAAGGCTCCAGTATTATGGATGTGCTACCCAGTTAGCATGCAGTAATTAGAATGCACTAGCTGGTCGTATGTCTATGCCTATTCTCTGTCTCTGAACCAACAAAAAACAGATGAGGTCCAATGTATTGTTGGGGTACAATTTTATTCATCAAATCACAAAGGCTTGTGCAATGGCTCTTTGTGATTTGATGAATAAAATTGCAAACCTCAACTGTTTTTCGTTGTTTGAGGCGGTTTCTTCTCCTGGTTTTTGCTTGCCATTTCTTCTCTGTCTCTGACATACTTTCTACAGAAAATGAAAACAAACAATAACTACTGCACGCTTAGCAAGTAACTTACTGCAAAACGTTTTAAGGTGCTTTGCAGTAAGTATTTCCACATGCTAAGCACGCATTAGGGCTCAATGTCCTTTAGTAAACATACCTCTTAATGCCAGTGGGGTACCTAGCATATGTGACACCCGGGGCCCATCATTTTTTGACAACCCCCCCCCCCATCTATATGAAAAATATGATTTTTAGTAACAATCTACATATCGCACAACAAGAGCGTACCTAGGAAAAGACAGCATCTTAAACACTGCAGTGAGCACTAGAACACCAACACATACATTGTAAAACTAAACAAACCAGATCCTGCACAGTCAATTGATCCTGTACAGTCGATGCTATCAGAAAGCCATGTCCCTTTCATACACACAGACAGATACACCCTCGCCCAATATAGAATAATCACAAACTAAAAATAGAAATATGTAGACAAAAGTTAAACTGAACTGCCAAGAAATCAGACTCTGCATGCAATGCTACACCACAACACCACAAAAACAGTAATACATGTCCTCTAATACTGTGCAAAATATAAAGACAGTAGAAGATGTAAATTTGAAAAAAACTGATACATAACAATCACCACTTTACAAATTAACAAATAAAAATAAAACAAATAATGAGAAATAAGAAAATACCATTTTATTGGACTAATCCCCGTAAGCTCGGTCCTCATCCCCACAAACTACCTGATTCCATCCACACAAGCCTTGAATTGTTTTATATTGAACTTATTATATTAAAGTATAAAAAGAAACAATATTCTGTACAATTGTCAATTTATAAATCAGCGTCTTCTCCCCACTCTCTCTTCCCCATTTCCCTTCACCGTCCTCAGCCGACTTTCTCTCCACTTTCCTTCAGCGCACACACATAAAAACAAGCAAGTAATATTATATCATTTTCATTCTATTCATTCATAGAAATTAAAGTCTAAATAATGCCAGTCACATAACAAAACATGATTTTACAAAAATAATTCCCTGCACAGTCAAGCCTGCAAGGATTACTAGATGTCTTTCAGCAGCTCCCCTCCCTCCCTCCCCCTTACCTTCGTGGCCAAGTCAAAATGATCTACCAACAATAAAATTTTTAAAACACAAAGCACACTGTACGCAGAGAAAATGTGAATTATCATTTATATTACGCGGGTTTTGAAAGAGGTCAGGGCAGATGACTTTATGCAATGTCACCTCAGTAACAACTATACAAAAATAGACAAATATACCCCCTCCCTTTTTACTAAACCGCGATAGCAGTTTTTAGTGCAGGGAGCTGTGCTGAATGCCCCGCGCTGCTCTCAACGATCATAGGCTCCCTGCGCTAAAAACTGCTATTGAAGTTTAGTAAATGGGGCCCATAGTGCAAAATATAGACAGCATATATAAATTCTCAAAACGGACACATTTTGATCACTAAATTGAAAATAAAATCATTTTTCCTACTTTTGTTTGGTAATTTCATCAGTCTCGATGCACTTTATTCTTCTGACTGTGCATCCAATATTTCTTCCCTTCTTTCAGCCTCCTGTATGCTTCCTCTCCTCCAGACCTCATTCCCTCCCCCAACTTTTTCTTTGTTTCATCCCTTCTTTCTTTCTCTCTCCATGCCCCCTTTTATTCTGTGTGTCTGTCTTTCTCTCTCTCTCTTCGTGCCCCATTTCTTTCTTTTTTTCACCCTGCCCCCTTCTTTCTTTCTCTCTCCCCATACCCCCTTTCTTTCTCTATGTCTGTCTTTCTCTCTCTCTCCCCATGCCCCATTTTTTTTCTTTCTTTCACCCTGCCCCCTTTCTTTCTTTCTGGATCCCTGTCCCCCCCTTTCTTTCTTTCTTTCTCCCTGCCCTCCCCCATGCCACCGCCATTGGGAAACATACTGCCGGGAAAAGGCTGCCACTGGCCATCAGAAACAGGCTGGTGCCAAATTCGCCCTGCTTCTTTTTCCGCGGGCCGACCAACTCTGGCTGCCCAACGTCAATTCTAACGTCGGAGAGGACATTCCGGGCCAGCCTGGCAGTGATTGGCTGGCCCAGAACGTCCTCTCCGACATCAGAATTGACGTCGGACGGCTAGAGTTGGTCGGCTCACGGGCAAGAGAAGCAGGGAGGGAGAACTGGCGCCGGCTTCTTTCTGATGACGGCAATGGCAGCTTTTCCCCAGTGGCAGGCCAGCTGTGCACCCCCTTGGGCTGTGTACCCAGGGCGCACCGCCCACCCCTTGGTACGCCACTGCTTAATGCCTACAACACAACCATTCGTAGTGGATAAAGCAACCTAAATCATTCAATTAGCTAAATAGCTAATGAGAATATCATTTTGCATTTAATATGAACAAGGCCCATATTCAGTGGGTCAGTTACTCACAAAACTGACCAGAGTGTCCAGATTTCAGTGACTATTTTTTTAAGATTCTGTGGCAAAAATATCAAATCTTTGCAAAATTAACCCCCTCCCCCCCTTTTTTTTTTGTTTTGTTTACAAAACCGTGCAAGAGGATTTTAGCACTGGCCGGAATGCTGAATGCTCTGTGTTGCTCCAAAGCTCATAGGTACATGACCGTCGGAGCAGTACAGATCATTCAACATGCCAGCTGGCACTAAAAACCTCTTGCGCGGTTTTGTAAAAGGGAGGAGGGGTAAATTTTCTAACAATTATGTGGAACTTTTGCATAAATTTGAATTTTTGTATGTTGAGTAGTGCTATTTTATTTTGCAGAATATAATTTATTCTAATTTTGTTCATTTATTTATTTAAATTTCTATCTCGTCCTCCCAATATCTCAGAATGGGTTACGGAAGGACATTCATAGTGTAGGGAGAGGACATGAAGCTAAGACAGGGACTACAGAGGATAAAAGAAAGAGAGGATAATCATAAAAGCATGCAAGGCAACAGTTTCCTAGCTATATAGGGATGAGAGGGTAAAGATAGTAGCTTTCGAAGAGGATCAGTTTACAAGGAGTCGCTTCTTTCAGTATCTTTGGCAAAAGGCTCTCCGCAAGGCCATTAGTGAGTCCAGTGACCTGATCTGAGTAACCATTTGGTTCCAAAGGTGAGGGATAAAGTGGCTATATGATCGTTTGCTTGCTGATTCTAGTTTGAGAGATCTTCCTGAGGGGATGCAGAGTCATCTCTCCGAGTCAGAGTGGAGGGGGCGACTGTGAGAAAATGGTTGTAGCTTGGCTGCTATGCAGGTTGGAGTTTTGTGGTGGAATCTTTTATGTGCTATTATTGGGCTTTGAAGGCGCAACGTTTCTTGACTGGTTTTACCTGAATGATTTATTTAGTTCATTTGGGATTTATGGGTTATTTGTTGATGCCTCTTTTTAATATGGCAAGATATTTTTTTTGAAGTTGCTCTTATTCCCTAAGTTAAAGCAGATGATTTTTTTTTTAAGCAATGTAATTGGCTCCTTCTGTGTCAATGGCTATAGAAGCAGTGCTCTTGGATTGTTATGTTTTAATGTTTGTGTATTTTTATGTTTTTTATGTATGTAATCTTGGAAACCGCTGAGAGTTTTGGCGGTATAGAAATTTTTTAAAATAAATAAAATAATAATGGGTATTCAGGATATTTCAAATACTGAAGTGGGGGGAAGAGAGGAAAAGGAGTTCTCAGGGATGGAAAGGAGAAGAAGATGGCAGATGAGAAGGTGGAAAGGGTGGAGGATAGAGGTCTGGAGGATGGGAGTTGAGGGGAAGAGAAAGTGTGGGCTTTCTTGGGCTTAATTTTGTGTTTTTATATATTCATCTCCTGGGGGTCCTTTTACTAAGCTGCACCAATAAATGAGCTTAACGTGCCTCAGTGTGGGACTTTCTTGCATGCTAAGCCCATTTGCAGAATGGCCATAAAATAAGCATTTTACTATTTGTTGAGTTTCTGGCTGTGCACGAATGTTACCATTAGTGTATGGCCATAAAAAAAAAATAACCACGAGAGAACTTACCATCTCCTATTTAGGAGGCAATAAGGGGTCCTGCATTATGGACACACTAGCCAGTTATCACACCGGTAATGTCAGCACGCCAAGTAGCACTTCCATGCCCATTCAATATCCCTGAAGCAAAAAAGTTCCATAACATAAATGTTAGATCGACTATGCAGCGCAATACTGGGAAAACCTAAATCATAAAGGATATTAGTAAAATTTTTAAATTTATAAATTTTGAGTGATAGGAAGACCTCAGTGCAGGATTGCATAGTCAAGTGAACAAATGAATGTTCAATACTACAATCCGTGTGTCACCACACACCTCACCATCATAGTGTCTTCTGTGTGAGATGCAAATTAGTGGAAAAACTTAGGGCTCCTTTTACTAAGCTGCGTTAGCATTTATAGCCCATGCAGCATTTTGGTGCACGCTAAACCTATGCTATGCGGCTAGAACTAATGCCAGCTCAATGCTGGCGCTAGCATCTAGCGCGCACGCTATTCTGCGTGTTAATGCCCTAACATGGCTTAGTAAAAGGAGCCCTTAATAAAGTGAAAAAACACTGAAACAGTATAAACCAAAACAGCATTGCGCTAACATAGTATATAAAACATGAGAAGATTGCACAGTCCGAGAAACTGGAAAGAGACCAAAACTCATCTCAATGGGAGGTCCAAGGACCCATGCAGCTCCCAAACAGTTTCAGGACGGAATCCAGACGTGTGGTTGTATCAGCTGCTTGAAAGTAGAATGAACAAAGGTTCAACTGAACTCAGTTTCAGGAACCTACAAAAATGGAAAAATTCTTCCAAGAAAATCGCTGAATAGCAGCGTGTAACAGCATGTAAAGGGCAGTGGAGAAGCAAAGCCAAATGCCCCACTTACTAAGCAGAAAACCGGAACTGGAAAGACGTCACGGCATCAGAAAAAATGAATCGAATCATGGTATTCCATTCAATATTCTTGTTTAAGCCCAGTGGGTGTATTGAATTCATTTCAAAAATCCAGTGTTGTTCCCGATATTGGATGAAGCGTTTTTTTATTGCCTAAGAAGTTGCAGGACAATGTTTCAATAATAAACCATCTGAGCTGATCAAACGTATGATTGAATTGGAGACAATGAGGAACCATGGGAGTTGTCATGCCACCTCCAAAAAAACTAAATAAAATACATCAAGTTTTTAGCACATACAAATGACAGATCCAATGCAGAACATTTTACTACAATCTGTGTTAAGCTATTTTTCCTGCATCAAGCATGCGTTAGCAATTAGCACAACTTATTTTAGAAGCATCATTCATATATTCAGCAGCATTTAATTGGACAGTGCTGCTGAAAATGTCTAGCTATTGTGGCACAATGGTTAAAGCTATAGCCTCAGCGCCCTGAAGTTATGGATTCAAACCCCACACAACTCCTTGTGACCCTGGGCAAGTCACTTAATCCTCCACTGCCACAGGTACATTAGATAGACCAGTGTTTTTCAACCGCTGTTCCGCGGCACACTAGTGTGCCGCGAGATGTTGCCTGGTGTGCCGTACGGTCAGGGCCGCCATCAGGGCAGTACCACCAGTCTAGGGAGAGGGGCGGTCCGCCCCACGTGGACAGGAGAGAGCTGGACGGGGGACCCGCGGAGTTCAATACATCTCGAGCCGCGAGGCTCGTCTTCTGTTCCTGCCTGCCCTGCAGCTAACATATAGCCGATCGCAAGCGTTCCCCGATGTCAGCGCTGACGTCGGAGGGAGGGCTTAAGAAAAGCCTGCCCTCCGACGTCAGCGCTGACGTCGGAGAATACTTCCGTTCGGCTATTTGTGCGCGGCAGGGCAGGCAGGAAGCAGAAGACAAGCCTCGCGGCTTGAGCTTCGTTTTACTGAGAAAGTTGCAAAGATGGGCTGGGAGGCAAACACGGAACACAAAAGGGGGGAGGGAGTGCGTTTTGGACACAAGGCATGAACTTGGGAGAGAGGAAGGGAGGGAAAGAGATGCTGAGGTGGGGGAGGGAATGGGTTTTTGGACACAGAAGGCATGGACTTGGGAGAGAGGAAGGGAGGGAAAGAGATGCTGAGGTGGGGGAGGGAATGCGTTTTTGGACACAGAAGAAATGGACTTGGGAGAGAGGAAGGGAGGGAAAGAGATGCTGAGGTGGGGGAGGGAATGCGTTTTTGGACACAGAAGAAATGGACTTGGGAGAGAGGAAGGGAGGGAAAGAGATGCTGAGGTGGGGGAGGGAATGAGTGTTTGGACACAGAAGGCATGGACTTTGGAAAGCGGAAGGGAGGGAAAGAGATGGTTGTGTACACGGGGAATAGAAGAAAGGAGAATTTTTGGTCATAGGGAGGGAGTGAGGTACAGATAGTGGCATACCAGGGTGGGGGGGGGCGGTCTGCCCCACCCCGGGTTTACGTCCCAAGGGGGTGCACAGCTGGCCACCCTCCAGTGTTGTCCCTAGGCCGGCAAACTGTGTCTCTTTAGCCACTTGAGTGCCACCGCCGCCAACGGTGTTGTTGGCGGTGGCAGCATTATAAAATACTTTCTTTGTGTTTATTTGATTCCTATTCAAGAGAATTACTTTATATATAGTCAATATAGGCACAGAGTTAAATTTTTTAACATTTTCTAATGGTGGTGTGCCTCGTGATTTTTTTCATGAAACAAGTGTGCCTTTGCCCAAAAAAGGTTGAAAAACACTGAGATAGACTATGAGCCACTGGGACAGGTAGGGAAAATGCTTGAAGTACCTGCATGTAAACCACTTAGAATGTGTTTGTAAAACTACAACGAAAGGCAGTATCCCAATCTCTTCCTTATTTTGTGGGCAGAATGAGGTAAATCATAGAACCAGATAAAATTCAGCCTTGTCTTTACATGGTTCACCATACTTGGTTAAGGGCGGAATATCATACTTTAACTGGCTATATTTTTACCAGCCTGAACATGGCCCAACATTGAATTTCCAGGGATAATGCTGGCAGTGGTCAGCAAAACATTGATTGCCACTGGCTGAATATCGGACCCCCACATTTCCACTTTTAAAAAGTTGGGATATACAGTACATATTTAAATTGAATAATATGCAAGTAGCAAGGGGGTATAATCTGGATGTGGGTGTTTTTTTTTTTGTGGGGCAGGACTAACTTTGTTCAACAGATGAAGCGGTTATTATAACAGATTGACTCTGGAATTTACACCTGCTAGCTAGGAAGTCTAGGGGGTCCTTTTATCAAGCCACGTCGGACATTTCATCACGCGCTAACCCCCGCGGCCGGCTAGAAAACTAACGCCTGCTCAATATAGGCATTAGCGACTAGCGCGGCAGGTGGTTTAATGCGCAGTATTACGCGCATTAAACCCCTACCGCAGCTTGATAAAAGGACTCCTAGGTTTCAGAAAAGTTTGTTTATTTATGATTTATTCCATTTTTAGCCCGTCCTCCCACAAGAGCCCAGAACAGGTTACAAATTTACATACACAATATAAGTTAGCAATATGATAGTTGGGATAAGGATTATAATTAAGGATAAATGTGACTTGGATGATTTCAGTGTGGATGAATACTACAGGAAGCATCAGCAGTCTCAGGCACAGAATGATCTGATGGATTCAGGGCTATATCTTGTGCTGCTGCTTCACCTCTATGAGCAGAGATATGCTGAACTCCTGCGACTCAGCCAGAGCCATACACGAAGAAGCCTGCTCTTCAGAACCCAACCACAAGTTATTGCTGAAGATACTGAAAGTTCAGAACAAGGAGATGGAGAGAGATATGGAAACGATAATCCTAACGAGTCCATCTGATGGACAGAGAGAGAGAGAGAGAGAGATAAAAAAAATATACTGTATATATCTTGCACCAAGATCGTGAAAAAGAAACAGTCTTCTTTCCTCTCCACCTGGAATTTTCTATCTTCTGATTGTGTTTACCCAGTTTTATCTACAAACTTAACATGTTGATATTCATCACCTTAAAAAAAAAAGAATAAGATGTATAATACAATATAGACACAGTATTAGTTAATGATAAAACAGGTGGAGTGAGGACTTCAGTTAAAGAAAGGTCCATTTTAACAGTAGAGGCACAGACTTCTTACAGTAGTAGAACGGTTTCTGGTTACAGCCACACTGCCTTGTCATATTGTTTTGTTGCCTTGAGATCCTCTGACAGTGTCTCCCCAAGGTCCCTCTCCTGATCTTTGCAATCTCTTACTCCCTGGTGCATACTGTTTTGAAATTTTACATCGCACGTATATCACTTTACTGTTCTTTTGTATTAAATTTTAACTGTCAAGCTTTAAACCAGTGCTCTTCATAGCAAGGCCCGCAAGCCAATGGCAGCCCTAAGGGACCTTTAGGGCAGCCTGTGCAGTTCTTCTAATTTTATTTTGACAATGGATACAGGCTGCAGGGTCTTCATTGAAGAACAATGCAATGTATCCCCCCTTCTCTCAGACTGCCCCCTTGTTCTGACTGTCCCTCCCCGAGTCTGGTGTCTTGCACACTTGATCTTCTTCCTGGCAGCAATACTGACAGGCTCTCTCTCTGGCCAACCTCAGGAGCCCTCCCTCTACAGAGAAGGCCCCTGGGGCTGACCAGTAAAAGCCTTCCTGGATCACTGCTGGGAAGATGATTGTCAGATAAGCAGAAGATAGGCAAGCAGGGGCATAGCTACAGTGGTGCCTCAGGAGCTGAGGCCCCCTTTCTTGGCTCAGATTCCCTCACTGGCAGTCTGGAGACACTCTCCCTTCCCTCCTCCCCATGGTGGTTTCGTGTCTCTTTCCCTCTCCCCCATCCTAGGGTTACCATAGGTCTGGGAAAACCCGGACATGTCCTCTTTTTAGAGGACTGTCTGGGCACCTGAAGGGATTTCCAAAACCAGCAATTTGTCCGGGTTTTGGAAATCCTGAGCTCAGAGGCCACATTGGGAAGTCTTTGTGCATGTGCAACCGTCACCATGATGACATCATAAGGACATGTGCATGCGGGTGATGTCATTGCATTAATGTTCATGCATGCATGAAGGCTTCCAAATGTAACCTTTGAGCTTGGGAAGGATTGTAGGGGGCAGGGCTGAAGGAAGAATGGGGCAGAGCTGGAGGAGGAATAGTGTGGGACTGGCGGCTGAACAGGGTGGAGCCAAGTGTTCTCTTTTTTTCAAAGAGGAAATCTGGCAACCCTACCCCCCCCCCCTTGCCGCTTCAGTTTTCCAGCTCCCAGGGACAACTCCCAAGGCAACCCGCCTCCTGCCAGCCCCAGAAGCCTTCTCTATGCACAACTTCCTGTTCCCAGTAGGGAGGATACAGCAGAGAGCCTCTTAGCAGGCAAAAGATGAGGCCTCCCCCCGAAGCCAACGCTGGAAGGTCGGAAAACCACAGCAGCAGTGTGTATGTGTGTGTGTATGTGGGATGGAGTGAAAGATGCCAAACCATGGGAAGGAAGTTAGAGAGAAGGTAAGAGAAATTCATATTTGCCTGGGAGGATCAGGGAACAAAGAAGGAATGTGTTGTCCTGTCTGTCAACCCCTGGGTTACCCTCAAATTGTGGAGACAGGGAGAAGATGGTGCACATGGATGGAGAGGAAGGGAAGGATGGAGAGAGGGAGGAGATGGTGCACATGGATAAAGAGGATCAGAAGGGTAGAGAGAGGGAGGAGATGGCGCACATGGATGGAAAGGAGGAGAAGACATGAAAAAGTAGACAGACTGAGAAGGAAGCAAAAATAAAAAAATGGAAGAAAGTTGAATGTTAAAAATTAATGCTAAAGATGGATGTAGGTAGAAAGTGAAAGAGAGAAAAACAGCAAAGAAGGTCCTGGAAACAGATAAAAGCACAGACAGAAGAAAGTGCAGCTAGAGTCTCAGAAAAGATGATTAGAAAAAAATAAAATCACCAGACAACAACGGTAGGAAAATTGATTTTATTTTCAATTCAGGGATTGAAATATGTCAGTTTTGAGAATTTAGAACTGCTGTCTATATTTTGCACTGTTCAGAGTCCGGCATTATGGGTTTTAGTGGTGTATATTTAGATTTTTACTTTGTGGTCTTGAATTTGTATAGGGCTCACTATATAACTAAGGCCAGGTGTTCTGGAAGGAATGAATGTTGAGAAGCACTATTGGCATCATGGCCCCAAGTAGGAAGATGTTTATTAAGTCTCCTTCAGCCCTTTTGGACCCATAATAGCCCTTGCTTAAAAATTAATGAAGACCACTGACCTACATTTATTGAATTACCCTTCCCATGATTTCACCTGTCTGATAAACTTTAGTACATAGGCTCCTCTGTGAATAGCTAAGTAAAAGGCTTTTAGAAAACCTTTGCGTATTAATTTCATCTGAAGAATGAAAATTTGATTCCTGATAAGAAATTAATGTGCAAAGGTTTTCTAAAAGCCTTGCACTTAGCTACTCACATTGTACAATTTGTAAGTATATTTAATATAATCTATAAGAAAAGAGGCTCTTACTGTATTTGTTTCACCTGCCAGATGAATTGCATTAAATATATGCAAATAATATGTTTTTAAAAAACACATTTTGTCATGTTTTAAAATGTTTTTTTTATTAAGGCTATATACAAAGGGTTTTTTTTCTTGCTATTTGTATATTTCAATTCTTTCAGGTGTCTGAAAGTGACCTAGACCATGCTTATCTTTAGTAAAATAAAGCAGCTTCTCAGAATGTTAATTTTTATTTAAAACGATTTTGTTCAAGCTAGCATTTAAATTAGAATTCCATTACAACATCCAGTCAAGGAGAGTCATACCTTCCCGGAGCCTTCCAGAAGATGAATTGTTTTGTAAAAATAATTGACTGCCCCCTCCCATCTTTTTTTACAAATGAAGACATACAGAGCCTTCTGCAGCAGCTGCCTACTGTTTGCCATATAATTCTCCCTCTTTGTCCTTCCAGAATAGAACTGCATGAAAGGAAATAGCCATGTGAAAATAGGGCTTCTCCTTTCCTCCACTTTTGCAAACTTCATTCATTCTGCTGCAGTAGAAAAAAAAATTGCTTCATTTCACAGTCAACACCTGTGAAAACACCAACAGAATTGAGATTTTCATCCCCTTGACAAACCCTGGCCAAGCTTTTGTTTGGCTTCACTCAGACACTGGCTTTGTTTATCTGTCTTCTTAGGCCACCTGGGTCCTGACAGTTTGAAATTAGACCATTATTTGCTATTCATGCAAGGTGCAAAGAACAAATAGTAGAGATCACTCAAAGGGGTGGGGAAGTCCAGCAAAGCCTTTCTTTTTAAGAAGTTTCACTGGATGAACTATAGTTTTTGACCCTGATGGTGAGCATCCCCTCCCCCCACCCCCGGGCTTTTAATGGCTTTTCAATAGACAGGAGCTTAAGGCAGTTCAAGAATACTTTGCTATACCCACTGATTCTCCAGATGTGTCTCCTCAAGAGATCTTTCATTTAAATAATGACTTTGCTTTTAAAATGTGATTTCTTTGCTAACTTCTAATTAACACGACGAAGTAACTTTTTGCATTTGAAATATTTTGTGTGTGCTATAAAATTAAAGTCTTGCTACAAATCATCATTGCATTTGAACCTTCCTGGGTTACTACCACCATAAAGGTTTGGCTGTGGAGTTTTATGCTTGATAGAGCTCTTCTTTCATTGTCGAGTTCATAGGTTTTTTTTATCTCTCAGTGTTTAATGGTATTTAGGTCACAGCATCACATTGTAGATCTATCATTTTTCAATTATTATAACTCTGTCTTCTCTGCAAAGTCACTGCAAGATTAAATACTGTGAAAGGTTGCATATTTTAAAAGTAAGGCATCTCTCAAACAATATCTGCAAGACCCTGGGCTAGTCACTTAAAGCAAGAGCAGCAGTGAAAAGCCTATCCTAAGCGCTGCCTCTTGCTAGTCATCCACTGCTCCTGCTATAGGAGGCCAGATGTCAGAGCTCATGGGGGGGGGGGGGTAGGTCGGGAAGTGCTACATAGGCGCCAGCACTATGGGTACCCTTGGCTCCACAGCATTATGGGGTTCCCTAAAGGCTGGCATGTTTTCCCCTTCTCACCATCGTCTGGCTTCCCCCTGGCCTCCCGGTCTTCCTTTCAAAACTAATTACGACCTACAAATGATCCCCAGTGATGTAGCAGTTCTTGCAGGCTGCCATCGGCCAACGCTGCATGTTTCCTCTGCCGTGGTCCATCCCAGACCAAAACAGGATGTGACATCAGAGGAGGGAGGCAGGACCACAGCAGAGGGAACTTGAAGCGGAGGCTGACGTCAGCCTTCTAGTTTTGCTACATTACCAGGGATCCTCTGCAGGCCAAAATTAGTTTTGAAAGTAAGACCGGGAGGACAGGGGGAAGCAGGACGATAGTGGGGAGAAGGGAGAAACATGCCGGCCATCGGGGGACCCCTTAGTGTAGCTATTAGAAGTACACAGAGGGAGGAGGTCCAAAGAGAGGGGCCTATGCCGAACTGAGGGTGGGGAGGAAGGGGATAGAGGTGGTGGACAATGGGCAGGAAAATCAAATGAAATAATTGATTTAATAGGCTGAATTGAATTGAAATTTTCCCCCCTCAATTTTAACAGCACTACTCCAAACAAGGCAGAAGCAGCACCAAGGGGGGGGGGGGGGGGAGGGAGAGAAACACATCACAGAGCTAAGGCAGCAGTTTGAAAAGTTGTTTTTATGGGGGGTTTGGGGTGGATTCCATGGTGACTTTAGATGCAGCTGTTATACACGGGACAGACATGCATAGAAAGCACACAGATGGCCACATATTCTGCACATACTGTATGCAGCTTTAAAATTACTAACAGAGTGCTCCATGAGAAGTCACCCTCATGTTACCTGCAGCTCCAGACATGCTGGAAAATTGTGCACACTGAAAGGTAAATGTTCCTCTCTGCATTACAAGGAGTGCTCATTTTAGTACTAATGATCTTGTTGTAATGCATTTGTATAGGATTCTCGGTAGCTGCTTTGCAAATGGTAAAAGCCACACAGAACCCTTTTGTGCACTGGAGGCTGAAATAACTTGCTAGCTAGACTGGCTACAACCAGTCTAAATTGAACCTTACTGGAATGATAAGCTTTGAGTGTCAGGGCCTCTGTGAGGAAAAGTAGGAGCCTACTTTTATTTATAAAATAAGCTCCAAATAAGCACCTCTTTATAACATTATCAAGTTTCAAGTTTATTAGGATTTTATATACCGCCTATCAAGGTTATCTAAGCAGTTTTTATAATCAGGTACTCAAGCATTTTCCCTATCTGTCCCGGTGGGCTCACAATCTATACTTGCTAAGTGTATTGTCTCTGCTGTAGGAGAAGATTTTAGACCTGCCTTCAACATTTACTCTGGATTCTAAATATGGCACCTGAATTTGCATGCTCAAATTTGCGCTTGTGCCCAAGATGCACTTGCAATTTAATTAACAAACCCTTAACTATCAATAATTGGGTGCTAGGGGTAGGGAACTCCGGTCCTCGAGAGCCGTATTCCAGTCGGGTTTTCAGGATTTCCCCAATGAATATGCATTGAAAGCAGTGAATGCAAATAGATCTCATGCATATTCATTGGGGAAATCCTGAAAACCCGACTGGAATACGGCTCTCAAGGACCGGAGTTCCCCACCCCTACTATAAGGCATGGCACCTAATTCTATTAACATGTCAGGCCATAGGAGTGTCAGGGGAATTATGAAAAGTTGCATGCATAGTTATAGAATACGGCCACAGAATATCTTACTTGGGTGCCAACATTTATTCCAGGTTTCAGCAGGCCTTACCCCCTCCTTTATTAACGCGTAGCGTGGGTTTTAGTGCCGGTAGTGGCAGTAACTGCTTTGACGCTCATAAGAATTCTATGAGTGTCGGCGCAGTTACCGCCGCTGCTGGCACTAAAACCCGCACTACATGTCATGTTAGTAAAGAAGGGGGTAAGTGCAGTGTTTATAGAATCACGCTTAGTGACGCTTTATTTTGTTATGCCTGATTTTGAGCACTATTTGCTAAATCTGGTCCTTAATGCAGAGGAATTGGACATTAATTTTGTCCATTAACACATGGTAATGGCTACATTTTAATGCACTTTAGTATGAGGGGCCGCTGAAAAGTTCTCAGCCCAACCAACAAAGTTGGGGCAATCTCCATCGAGGACTATACATTTAGTTCAGTAATTTTCCACATTTTTTGTTCTATATTTTTCAACAGAACAAAAATAGTGGACAATCACTAGACTACATTTTGTTGGTTGGGCTGAGAACTTTTCAGCGGCCCTTCGTACTAAAGAGCATTAAAATTTAGCCTCATATAAGGGTCCATAAAAGTTTTAAGGATTCAATATTTTGTAAAATGTTCTTTCTTACTACTTATTCTCACATGAAACAAACTGACATACCATATTTTTCGCTCCATAAGACACACCTGACCATAAGACACACCCTAGATTTAGAGTAGGAAAACAAGAAAAAAAACATTCTGAACCAAATTGTGTACTAACATATACCAGGCTCTGCACCCATCCCCCCTCACTCACTGCCAGGCTCTGCACCCAACCCCACACTCCTTGCCAGGCTCTGCACCCTGTCCCCCCCTTCTCTACTAATTGGGTGGAAAAAAGTGTATCTTATGGAGCGAAAAATACGGTATCTAAAAGTGGTAATCATATGGATTCTCTGATGTGGCTTTTACCAGTGCACAAAGTCTGTGTATACAGGAAATAGCACAAAAGAAAAATTTGGGTCCTATATATTGAAAATTGTAGCAGTTCACCCATTATTTTTGCAAGTTTTAATTGTGTTCTACCACTAGTTGTAGTTTTCCTCCACTATCCATTTATGAATGCTGAAACGACTGCTTGACTTAATATTGGCACTGAACATTTTCTATATCTAGGAAGGTTTTTAAGTATAAAATAATGTATCATCTAGATTTCTTAGCCTAAATCCTTTTCTTTTTTGCATGAGACCAAATCTTTTGCCAAAATTGAATAAGCTTAACCAGCAATGATTAATGGTTTTAGGTATTATATTCCTGGAGTTGACTTGCTGAACACAAGAGCAGTAAGTATGTTTCATTTTTCACAGGAAAAAAAAATGCTACTTTAGCACCACCATCAGGCAGAATCCATTAGTGAACTCACTGAAGTAAGGACATGTATAGATTTGATTGTAAAATAAGCTTCAAGAGAGGACCTGTTTTGCGGTGACTGGGGCAGCAATATGTTCAGTGTCCTGTATAAATTATACTAGTAATACGAGGGTCATTTCATAAATAATGCACACTATTTTTTTAAAATTTACATGGTTTTTATAAGTATTTCTTTGCAATCCTTCAATATAGTCTCCCTGCTTTGCAATGACCGAGTCCCAACGTCCGAGAAGCTTCATTATTCCATCCAAGACACTGTTTTATTTAGTACCAGTGGAAGAAAGCTCTTCCAGAAATGCAAAATGATGTCCATGCATAGGTTGTGTCAACTTTGGAAAAAGGTCAAAGTCTGGTGGACTCATGTCTGGACTGTAGGGGACATGAGGTAACACCTCCCAGCTATATTCATGTAGTTTTTCAATGACGAGTGGAGAGCTCCATCTTCCCCATGACCAAAAAAATTTTGATGAGCTCAAAAGTCAAACAAATGATGATTTTTGCTTATGATCATGAAGGCATCGTCATCACAGACAAAGTTCCATGTAGAAGAAGTGTCACGTCAGTGTATTATCATGATTTTTTGCAAAAAATGCACAGAAAAACGCAAAAACCCGACCTCAGTTGCTCTTGGCTAGGCCACTCATTCTTCACAACAACGCTCGCCTGCACATAGGGAATGTCATTGAAAAACTACATGAATACGGCTGGGAGGTGTTACCTTATGCTCCCTACAGTCCAGACATGAGACTGCCAGACTTTGACCTTTTTCCAAAGTTGAAACAACTTATGTATGGACATCATTTTGCATCTCTGGAAGAGCTTTCTTCCACCAGTACCCGAGCCATTTGGCAACTAAACTAAAACGGTGTCTTGGATGGGAAAATGAAGCTTCCCGGATTTTGGGACTCAGTCATTGGAAAGCAGGGAGACTATATTGAAGGATTGTAAAGAAATACTTGAAAAAAAAATAATAAAACATGTAAATTTTAAAAAAATAGTGTGCATTATTTATGAAATGACCCTCGTATAAACAAAATATATAAGCCTTGTCATAGTTTAATTTTGCCTATAAATCAGTGTCCTACTACTCTTACTATTTATCAGTTCTATAGCGGCTGAAAGACATATGCAGCACTGCACATTTGACATGTAATAGGCAGTTCCTTTTTAGTAGAACTTATAATCTAATTTGGACAGACAGGACATATAAGGGTTGGGGAGTTTCTTGCAGAGAGAATGATAGGATGGACTTAGGTAATTTTACGGTGAGTATGAGTTAAAAGTTGAAAGCAGCCTCAAAAAGTGGACTTTTAGCTTGGATTTGAATATTGATAGAGACAGAGCCTGATGTAATGAGGCAGTCTATTTAAAACATTTTTAATCCGCCTTTATTCAAGGCGTCTCACAATATTACATACATATTTCAGGATTTGCACAACATAAAGATCCCATACATCAGCATTTTCTCTCTCCAGTCAAGCAAAAAGCACTAACAAAGATTGCTCATGGTGCAGACATCAATTTGCCTGTTTGGCAGGCTGTGTCCTGCCTCAATGATCACATTTGAGCTGATAACTGGAGTGGCATTGTTAAAGAAATCTTCTGTAGCGGCATTTAATTTTCACAAGGGTGACTACGATAAAATGAGGAAAATGGATAAAAAGAAGCTAAAGGATCTGTGGTAAAGGTCAGAAGTGTAAACCAGGTATGGATGTTGTTTAAAAATACCATTGTGGAAGCTCAGACCAGATTATTCCATGTACTAAAAAAGGTGGAAAGAAGAGAAAATGAGAACTGGTGTGGTTAAAAGACGAAATGCAAGAGGCTATTACGACCATGAAAGCACCCTTTAAAGAATGGGAAAAGGATCCCAATGAAGAAAATAAGAAAAGACATAAGCACTGGAAGATAGATGCAAAGCACTGATAATAATAATAATAAAAAGCTAAACAAGTATATGAAGAACAACTTGCCAAAGAGACCAAAAGTCATAGTAACAATTTTTTTAGGTACATCAGAATCAGAAAACCTGTGATGGAAGCTGTAGGACCGTTGGATGATCAAGGAGTAAAAGGTGTGCTCAGGGAGGATAAGTCCATAGCTGAGAGACTGAATGAATTCTTTGCTTCAGTCTTTACAGAAGAAGATGTAAGAAATCTTCCTAAACCAGAAATGGTTTTCAAAGGTGATGAGGTAGAGGAATCGAAAGAAATCATGGTGAACCTAGAAGACATACTAAGCCAAATTTACAAGATAAAGAATGATAAATCACCTGGACCAGATGGCATACATCCCAGAGTACCGAAAGAACTCAAACATGAAATTGCTGACCTGTTGTTAGTGATCTGTAACCTGTTGCTAAAATCATCTGTAGTACATGAAGATTGGAGTGTGGCCAATGCTACGCTGATTTTTAAAAAGGGTTTCAGGGGACTTCAGTGCCAGGCAAAATAGTTGAAATAATTATAAAAAATACAATTGTGGAACATGTAGACAAACATAATTTAATGAGACAGAGTCAGCTTGGGTTCTGCCAAGGGAGGTCTTGCCTTACCAATTTGCTTAACTTCTTTGAAGGTGTGAATAAACATGTGGATAAAGGTGAGCCAGTTGATGTAGTGTATCTAGATTTCCAGAAAGCTTTCAACAAAGTTCCTCATTAGAGGATCTGAGAAAACTAGAGTCATGGGATAGGAGGCAATGTTCAATTGTGGATTAAGAATTGGTTATCGGATGGAAAAAAAAGATAGGATTAAATGACCATTTTTCTCAATGGAGGAGGGTAAATAGTGGTGTGCCACAGGGATCTGTACTGGGACAAGAACATAAGAACATAAGCAGTGCCTCCGCCGGGTCAGACCACAGGTCCATCCTGCCCAGCAGTCCGCTCCCGCGGCGGCCCAAACAGGTCAAGACCTGTCTGAATCCCCAGAGGGGGTCCCCTTGCCACCCTGGTTTCCCATTTAAGTCCTAGCTTCCCATCGAAGTCCTAACCCTCCAGTCTTGCACATGCACGACCTGATTGGGTTTCTATACTTTTTACCTGGTTAGCTTTCTATACCTGTGATACATCCCAGCACCTCTCTCAGTATCCCACGATCCCTTTATCCCTCAGGAATCCGTCCAATCCCTGTTTGAATCCTTGTATTGTACTCTGCCTAATCACTTCCTCCGGTAGTGCATTCCAAGTGTCCACGACCCTTTGGGTGAAAAAAAACTTCCTTGCATTTGTTTTGAACCTATCTCCCTTAAGTTTCTCCGAATGCCCCCTCGTACTTGTTGTCCCCTTCAGCCTGAAGAATCTGTCCCTATCCACCCTCTCTATGCCCCTCATGATCTTGAAGGTCTCTATCATATCTCCCCTGAGCCTCCTTTTTTCCAGAGAGAAGAGCCCCAGCCTATCCAACCTCTCGGCGTACGGGCAGTGTTCCAGCCCCCTTACCAGTTTCGTTGCTCTCCTTTGGACTCTCTCAAGTACCGCCATGTCCTTCTTGAGGTACGGCGACCAATATTGAACGCAGTATTCCAGATGTGGACGCACCATCGCTCGATACAATGGCATGATGACTTCCCGCGTCCTGGTTGTTATGCCCCTCTTTATGATGCCCAGCATCCTGTTGGCTTTTTTCGAGGCTGCTGCGCACTGCGCAGATGGCTTCAGTGATGCATCTACCAGCACACCCAGGCCCCTCTCAAGACCGCTGTCTCCCAACAATGCCCCCTCCAATTTGTAGTTGAACAACGGATTCTTTTTCCCTATATGCATGACCTTACATTTTTCCACGTTAAAGCGCATTTGCCATATGTTTGCCCAGTCTTCCAGCTTGTCCAGGTCCCTTTGCAGGTCCTCAAACTCCTCCCTGGACCTAACTCTGCCGCACAGTTTGGTATCGTCTGCAAATTTTATAACCTCACACTTTGCCTCCTTTTCTAGGTCATTGATGAATATGTTGAAGAGTAACGGCCCCAGCACCGATCCCTGTGGCACACCGCTCGTGATTCCCCGCCAGTCAGAATATTGGCCCTTCACTCCAACCCTCTGCAGTCTACCCGACAACCAGTGTTTGATCCATCTGTGCACATCCCCTCCCACCCCGTGGTTCCACAGCTTCCTAAGCAGCCTTTCATGTGGCACCTTGTCGAAAGCCTTTTGAAAATCGAGGTAAATGATGTCTATGGGTTCCCCATTGTCCACCCGACTGCTTATTCCCTCAAAGAAGTACAGAAGGTTTGTTAGGCATGACCTTCCCTTACAGAATCCGTGCTGGCTTGTTCTCAGTAGGCCATTTCTCTCGATGTGCTCGCAAATGCCATCCTTGATCATAGCTTCCACCATTTTCCCTATTATTGAAGTCAGGCTCACCGGCCTGTAGTTCCCGGGGTCACCCCTCGATCCCTTTTTGAAGATGGGTGTGACATTTGCCAATTTCCAGTCCTCTGGTACCTCTCCAGTTTTCAAGGATAGGTTGCAAACATGTTGGATTGTGCCCGCTATTTCTTGTCTTAGTTCCTTCAGAACCCTTGGGTGGATCCCGTCCGGGCCCGGTGATTTGCCGCATTTTAACCTGTCTATCTGTTTGAAGACATCCTCCTTACTTACCTCTATGTGCTCCAATTTTTCAGCCTGTTCCCCACTCATGAGCTCCTCTGAGTCCGGTATAATAGATGTGTCTTCTCTCGTGAAAACCGATGAGAAGAACGTGTTCAACCTCTCAGCTACCTCTTTATCCTCCTTAATCGCTCCCTTCCTATCCCCATCGTCCAACGGCCCCACCTCCTCTCTCGCTGGTCGCTTCCCCTTAACGTAACTGAAGAATGCCTTGAAGTTTTTCGCCTCCCTGGCCAGCCCCTCTTCGTATTTCCCTTTTGCTTTTCTAACCTCTCAGTGGCATTCCTTTTGGCATTTCCTGTGCGTCTGGTGATTTTCCTCAGTTGGATCCTTTTTCCATCTCCGGAAGGATACTTTTTTGTCATTTATTGCCCTCTTTACTTCTGTTGATATCCAAACCGAGTCCTTTGACCGCTTGTTCTTGCAGCCTTTCCTGAAACTGGGGACGAACATTCTTTGAGCTTCCTGCAGGATGTCCCTGAATAGGGTCCAGGCGCTTCCTACAGTCTCCATCCTAAAGATGTTTCTGAGCTTCCTCCCCACCATTTTCCTCATAGCAACATAGTTCCCTTTACTGAAGTTGAGCGCAGTTGTTGCGGTCCTCCTTACTATGGGTGTCCCCCTTTCTAATGTGAATCTGATCGTGTTGTGGTCACTGTTGCCTAGTGGTCCTCCCACTTCTACCTCTCTTGCAGGCCCCCCTAATCCGTTTAGGATGAGGTCAAGAGTAGCACCCCCTCGCGTCGGTTCCCTGACTAGTTGCTCCATGAAGCAGTCCCTCACAGCTTCTACAAATCCTGTTTCCCTAGTGCAGTTGGAGTGACCCGTACTCCAGTCTATCCCCGGGTAGTTGAACTCCCCCATCACTGTTACACTTCCAGTCCCGCATTCCTGTCTCAGTTCAGATTCCAAGTCGTGTCCGACTTCTTCTGGCGTACCAGGTGGGCGATAGTACAGCCCCAGTTTTATGCCTGCACCCTTGTTTCCCGGCAATTTGATCCATAGTGATTCCAGCCCCTCTGCCTTCATTGCCATATCCATCCCGACTGAGTAGATAAAGTCCTTTACATATATTGCTATGCCTCCCCCCTTTTTGTGGGTCCTGTCCCTCCTGTAGAGCTTGTACCCCAGCAGCGTCACATCCCATTGATTCTCCTCTGTCCACCATGTTTCTGTAATTCCAATTATATCCAGGTCCTCCCCTTTGGCCATGACCTCTAGTTCACCCATCTTGGCCATGAGGCTTCTTGCATTTGCGTATAAGCACCGCAGGTCCCGTCGTTTTTCCTCCATCTCCGCATTTACCTGGGCCGCCTCCCCTTGAATTATGGGCAGTTCTCCTGTTTCCTGTGTTTCTGCTTTGCCATCAGCCTTTACCCTTGTAGCTTTCGGCTTCCCCACTTTCCCGCCACCCCACTTCCCCGCTTTTCCTCTGGGTTTTCTAGCCCTACCTGCCCCCTCTTGGGCTATCATCCCTTGAGCCTCAGTTTGATCCCCTTCACCTTGTGGCACCCCTATATTGCCCTCAGCTTTCGCCCTCGTGCCACCCAGTCCCCTTGTGTCTCCATGCCCCTTAGTCTCCTCCCAGCAAGCTCCCTTTACCTGATGTTTCCCTCGCTGTCTGATCATAAGGTCCACCGGTCTCTCTACTTCCTTCTTGCAATCATCCCGTTCAGCATCTGTTCTGGATACCGTTGTCCAAAGCGTCAACATCAGATCAGCTGTCGGCTTTCCCCCTCTCCTTAGTTTAAAGCCCTCTCGATCTCCTTTCTCACATTGGCTGCCAGTAGTCTGGTTCCCGCTGTGCTCAGGTGCAGTCCGTCCCGCCGGTAGAGTTTACTCTTTCCCCAGAAGGACGTCCAGTTCCTCACAAAGTGGAAGCCCTCCTCCTGGCACCATCTCCTCAACCATGCATTCACAGCCTGGAGGTCTGCTTGTCTCTTTGCATCTGCTCTCGGTACAGGCAGGATCTCTGAGAATGCAATCCTCCGGGTACTCCGCTTCAGCTTTCGTCCCAGGACCCTGAACTGGTCAGTCAGTATGTACATGCTGAAGTTCCTCCGGCTCACATCGTTTGTTCCGACGTGGATTATCACCGCAGTATCCTCTGTCTCTGCTCCGTCCAGGATCCGCTCGATCCTATCAGTGATGTCTCGTGTCTTGGCCCCTGGGAGACAAGTCACTAGCCGGTCCTCCCTTCCTCCAGCTACGTGACTATCTACCTTTCTCAAGATCAAGTCTCCCACCACAATAGCAGACTTCCCTTTCCTCAGCAACCTCCTCTGTCTCAGGTCCGTGTCCTTGGTGTAGTGCGGCGTCTCTCCCTCGGGGTCCCGGTGAGCCGCGGTCTCCTCCTCCTGCGTGGTTCCTCCGCTAGGTCCTTCCCTGGTTTCGCCTTGTGGATCCTGGGTCTCGTCTGCCGACATCCGTCTGTGCAGTTGCTGGTCCTGGTCCTCCACCTTCCTATAGGCCTCATCGATGAATCTCTCGAGGTCCCTCACCTGGTCCACCATGGGGCCTGCTCCGTCTGTGTCCTTGGTTGACCAGCTCATCTCCTCTGTGGTGCGCAGTCCCTCCAGTCCCTCCAGTTCCTGGACCCTGGCCCTCAAACTGCCGACCTCCATCCTCAGGCTTTCCAGTTCCTGACACCGACTGCATATGTACTCCCGCCTTCCCAAGGGGAGGTAGTCGTACATATTGCACTCTGTGCAGTATACCGGAAAGTACCTCTGGGATCCTGGGTCCTCCATCGTTCTCGTGAAGTGCTGATGTGCTCCTGCTGTGGGTAAGAGAGAGAGAAAAGAGAAAAGAGAAAAAGAGAAAAGAGAAAGAGAAAAGGAAAAAAAGAAGAGAAAAGAAGTGAATTACTTGACGTTTCTGGCTCCCTC
Organism: Geotrypetes seraphini; assembly: GCF_902459505.1. Classification (NCBI taxonomy): domain Eukaryota; kingdom Metazoa; phylum Chordata; class Amphibia; order Gymnophiona; family Dermophiidae; genus Geotrypetes; species Geotrypetes seraphini. The sequence goes on from NC_047092.1 coordinate 70,631,726, forward strand.
GCAAGGCTCCTTCGCAAAGGCGCTCTCGCTAAGGCGAGCGCCTTTGCCGCTCGCCTTCACCGCGCGCCGAACAGCTGCGCGCCGTTGGCTCCTCCCCTTTTATGGGGGGAGTTAGTCTGGTGACGTCGGGGGGTAGGCGGAGCTAACTCTCGCCTCTTCCCCTCTCCGTGTACCGTCTGCCTCTCTCCCGGTCTGCTCTGCTACTCAGTTCCTCTCTCCGCTCCACTCGCCGCCCTCTCTGTCCTCTCTCCGCTTCACTGCCTCCTCCGCTCTGCCTCCACTCACTCCTCCGCTGCCTGCTCCTTCCTCTCTCGCCCTGCTAGCCCTCTCTCCGGTTCATTCTCCTCCCTGCACCGGCCTCTCTGTCTCCTCCGCTCTGCCCTCTGCCACGTGCTTACCAGGCTCAGCTCGCCCTGCAACTCCTTGGCTGGCCCAAGTGCTATTTAACTTATTTATAAATTATCTGGAAATTTAAACTACGAGTGAAGTGATTAAACTTGCAGATGACACTTAATTGTTCAAAGTTGTTAATCGGATTTGCACTATGAAAGACTGCAGGAAGACCTTAGGAAATTGGAAGACTGGGCATCAAAATGGCAGATGAAATTTAATGTCGACAAATGCAAAATGATGCACATTGGGAAGAATAATCCAAATCATAGTTACCAAATGCTTGGGTCCATCTTAGGGGGTCAGTGCTCAAGAAAAAGATCTGGGTGTCATCGTGGACAATAGGCTGAAAGCTTCTGCCCAATGGACAGTGGCAGCCAAGAAAGCAAACAAGATGATAGGAATCATTAGAAAAAGGATTGTAAACAAGACTACGAATGCTATAATACCTCTGTATCACTCAATGGTGCTATCTCACCTTGAGCATTATGTTCAGTTGTGGTCTCCATATCTCAACAAAGATATAGTGGCACTAGAAAAGATTCAAGGAAGATGGACCAAGATGGTAAAGGGGATGGAACTCCTCTCATATGAGAAAAGACTAAAGAGGTTAGGGCTCTTCAGCTAGGAGAGGGTTAGATAGGCAGTTGGTCTGCTCCAATAGGGTGATACATATACACAGCCAGGGGAATGGTCTAAGCCAAAGATACTTTCTGTATAAAACCCCCCATGCTTTGGCAGAATTTCTTTAGAGAAGCTGCGCCATACTTACAGAAATATGCTGGCACTGTTTGTATGAGGTATTTTTCTCTCCATTGTATATGTCCAAACTGATTTATTTCTGATTTGAGAAATGCAGCTATAATACTTTTTACTAGAATAAAAAGTTATTTGCTTTGGAATATACAATGTAATCTTGTGGGTTTTATTTTGGGTTGTTTTTTTTCCTTCACAATGGATCCCCAGTGAGGTAAAGTAAGCAGCCTTTTACTTCAGTTTGTTTGTTTGTTTTCCCACTAAGGGCTCCTTTTACTAAGCTGCGCTAGCGTTTTTAGCACACGATGCAGATCAGCGCGCACTACCCCTGCGCTACGCAGAAAAACTAACGCCAGCTCAATGGAGGCATTAGCGTCTAGCGCACGCAGCATTGCAGCGTGCGCTAAGCACGTGCTAAAACTGCTAGCGCAGCTTAGTAAAAGGAGCCCTAAGTACTTGTGAGGTATTCAATGCTGTAGAGGATCACCTTTTTGGGGGCAGCTCTGGCTGCAGATAGCACAGACTCTGAGGTCGAGGGTCTGCTTCCAAGGGGCAGACTGTTTTGCAGTTCACCCATTTGAACAGCCTGCACTAACAGTTTGGCTCTCCTGAGATGTTATGTTTGTAAAATATTCCTTTAAATAAGCTCCAAATGAGAGTAAAATGCTGGAAACAGTGAGAGTCCTGTTTTGGGATTTGGGGGTCCAGAAAAGTGCAGATTTGGGGGAAAAAAAACAGTTCTACATGTTACAGGATCAATAAAAAGCTACAAGAATAGTACATACGTGTTACAGAAAATTGAGATGATTTTCTTTTTTATTAATATGACACACTGGGCTCCTGGGGAGGATGGGCTATAAAATCAAATAAATAATGAAATGCCACACTAAAGGTCAAGCTAAAGAGACAATTAAATAATCATTGTCACATAGGAGCTCTTTTATCAAGCTGCGCTAGCGGGGTTAGCGCATTGGACATTTCATCACGCGTTAACCTCTGCGGCTGGCTAAAAATCTAACGCCTGCTCAATGCAGGCATTAGCGGCTAGCGCAGCAGGCGGTTTAATGCAAGGTATTATGCGCGTTAAACCCCTACCGTGGCTTTATAAAAGGACCCCAAAGTTAGGGTATACTGTAGAAATACTTTTTGATACTCTGCTACAGGTTTATGGGGACAGAGTACATCTGGGGACTTCACGTAAAAGAATTTTATGAAAGGAGACAAAATTCAGGTGAGTCAGTTCAGGATTATGCTTATCAGCTCCAAGAAAAGCAGTATGTTATCAAAGCCAGAGATCCTGATAGAATAAGCAACCCTGAAAATATGTTGAAGGAACAACTTGTCTTTGGTTTAAAAGACAACAATCTGTGTAAAATGATGGATCACAGCATCTCTCCCTCCTTCCCCACCACCCCAGGGTCCACCATCTCTCCCTTTCTCTTCCCAACTACCCTCCTATCCAGTATCTCTATCCCCCTATACACCATCCCTCAAGTCCAACTTCTCTCCCTTTCTGTTCCTTCCCTCTCTAAATCCCACTGTCCACCACCTCTCTCCCTCTCCTCTGTTTTTAGACTCATTATTTATTTCCCCCTCTCCACTCAGTCCAGCATATGAATGTCTCTTTGGACCCCCCCCTTCCTTCCCATCCTCCCTTCCTCCACTTACTTCTACAGCAGGGCCCCCCCAAGTATTTCTACACCAGGACCCCCCCCCCCCCCGAAGGCCTGCATGTTCCCCCCTTCTTTGCAGCATCCTTAGACTTTCCCCTGGCCGCCCAGTCTCACCTTCAGCTAATTAGGGCAGCCTGCAGAGGATCACCGGTGCTATAGCGATTCAATCAGGCTGCCGATGGCCTCCGCAGCACGTTCCCTCTTCCATGGTCCTGCCCCTCCTCTGATGTCAGGGGTGAGATCGCAGCAGAGGGAACGTGCTGCTGAGGACGACGGCAGCCTGCTTGGATCACTACAGTACCAGTGATCTTTTGCAGGCTGCCCTGATTAGCTGAAGGTGGGATCAGGAGGCTACGGGGAAGCCGGAGGATGCTAGAAAGCCCTATTCAGCACTTCCCGACTGACCCTCTACCCTTGCCCCCTAAATCAGGAGCGGCAGCGGCAATGGACAGCTAGCAAGAGGCAGTGCTGCCGCTCCTGCTTTAGGAGACCCGAAAGCACGGGAAGGAGGGTTGGTCAACGAATCGGCGAGCTTGATTTTTTTTTTTTAAATGAATCAATTTGAATCGATTCACCAAAGTGAATCAATGAATCAATTCAAATCAGGTAGCACTACTGGGTACTTGCAGACGGGGATGGCACCTGAGGACATGGAGAAACAGCCACTACCACTCCATTTAGACTATTTGAATGGACCAGGATGCCCTTTGGATTGTGCAACATTCTAGCTAGTTTTGAGCAACTTATGGAGACAGTCCTAGACAATTATTTTTACATATTGTTCCTTTTATATCTGGTTGATATTTTGATATTTTCAAACTCATTTGAACAACACTGAAAAATTGGAAAAAGTTTTTACTCTACTACTACTACTATTTATTATTTCTGTAGTGCTTCCAGATACATTTAGCACTGTACAATAAACATGAAAGAGACGGTCCATGCTCAAAACATAAGAATATAAGAATTTCTGTTGCTGGGTCAGACCAGTGGTCCATCCTGCCCAGCTGTCTGCTCATGCGGCGGCCCTCTGGTCAAAGACCAGCATCCTAACTGAGACTAGCCCTACCAGCTTACATCCTTGTTCAGCAGGAACTTGTCTAACTTTGTCTTGAATCCCTGGAGGGTGTTTTTCCCTATGACAGACTCCGGAAGAGCGTTCCAGTTTTCTACCACTCTCTGGGTGAAGAACTTCCTTATATTTGTACGGAATCTATCCCCTTTCAACTTTAGAGAGTGCCCTCTCATTCTCCCTACCTTGGAGAGGGTGAACAACCTGTCCTTATCTACTAAGTCAATCCCCTTCAGTACCTTGAATGTTTCAATCATGTCCCCTCTCAATCTCCTCCGTTCGAGGGAGTAGAGGCCCAGTTTCTCTAATTTTTTGCTGTACGGCAGCTCCTCCCACCCCTTAACCATCTTAGTCACTATAAGCTGCTCAAGTTGGGGAATACAAAGGGATAAAGGGATAAAGAGGGTAGAGAACTACAGAGGGAATGATAAACAAATATGGTGCTTTACCAGTTGGTAGGGTTAGGACTTAAATGCAGCTTAGAAAAAGTGGGTTTTCAGTATAGATTTGAATACCGCCAAAGACGAAGCCCAATTTACCGAGTCAGATAGGTTGTTCCAGGCATAAGGCACAGCAAAGCAGATGGGACGGAGTGTCACAAACACTCCTCAGAGCGGAGTTGCAAAGTGACAAAACTATGATCTGGCGTGTCCCCTACAACCAGGGGTATCTTCAGGCCTTCTACTTGGCCTAGGTCTGGGAGCTAAGGTAATTACTGGTTTTAACCATTCCAATATCACACTCAAGCAGAATTTCTCTAGGTCAATAATAGTCTTCATTCTGACCTCAGTGGTCAAAAGGTATAGCATACAGGAAAACACATTCAGCTTTTCACAAAACCAGTTAAAAAAAACTTATCAGCCAAAAAATACTGTCCAACTCAAAATCAAGAACCAAAAACATAAAGCATACTTTGCTAGGCAAAACACACCAGCTGCCTCACAGCTACTCACTGGTTTAGCTGATTTCCATTAGCTCTGTTTGGCTCTCTGAGGTACGACCGCCCTCCTGGATTTCCATTTCCATTAAATCCTCTGGAACATAAAAGTTGGAAGTAGGGGAACTTTTTTCCACTTCTTCCATGGGCCAGTCCCAAACCCCAGGGTCTGCCAACTCACTCCAAGGCTCCTGCCTTGCTTCAGCCTGTTGGAGTGCTTCTGCCACGTCACTCTCCACCCCTCTTACTGCTTGTATCAGCCTGCCTTTAACCAGCCCAAAGCCACTCCCCTTCAGCCTGTAGAGGGGGATGGGCTTTGGTTTTACTGCAGTCTGCCTCAGCCCGAGTTTCCACTGGCTGCTTTACCTTAATCTTACAGGCACAACCACCTTGGCTTTAACTGCCCTATCTGGTGAACTAACATGATACAAATGCTGTGTTTCATAACCAACCTGATTCAGATTACCACTGTTCTTATAGCATGTACAAGGGACTTAAGTTGGTCACTAGAGCTGATCTGGTCAGCTCTTCTTCACAAGATCTTCTTGGCAGTTCTAGGTGCAAATCCAGCATGGGTGCTTGGTTTGTCACAGGAGTCAAGAGTTGGCAGAAGAAGAGAGAGGTACAGACAAGAGAGATTTGCCTGATGACCAGAGTATAGGGATAGATAAGATAGGAGAGATATTAAGGAGCTGCAGAGTGAATATACTTGTAGAACCTACAGTAAGAGGAGTTTGAACTGTATGCAGAAGCACACAGGGAGCAAATGAAGTGAATTGAGGAAAGGGGTAACATGAGCATAATGACACTGGTGGCATATGAGGCATGCAGCAGAATTCTGAACAGATTGAGAGGAAAGAGATGGCTAAGTAGAAGACCCAATCACTTAGGGTTCCTTTTACTAAGGTGCACTAGTATTTTTAGCGCATATAGCAGATTAGAGCATGCTAATCCCACGCTACGCAGCTAGAACTAACGCCAGCTCAATGCTGGCGTTAGCGTCTAGCGTGCACGGCATTGTAGCGTGCGTTATTCCACGCGTTAATGCCCTAACACAGCTTAATAAAAGGAGCAAGAATGAAGGACATCACCGACAGAATCGAGAGGATCCTGGATAGCGCAGAAACAGAAAAGACGGCAGTGATAATCCACGTGGGAACAAATGATGTCAACAGGAGAAATTACAGCAGGACTACGCTAACTGAACAGTTCAAGATCCTAGGAAGGAAACTGAAGCTGAGGACACAGAAGGTAGCATTCTCAGAGATTCTGCCAGTACCGAGGGCAGACGTGAAAAGGCAGACCGAGCTACAAGCAATAAACGCATGGTTGAGGAGATGGTGCGAAGAAGGATTCCTTTTTGTGAGGAACTGGACAACTTTTTGGGGGAAGAACAAGCTCTTCAGGAGGGACAGACTGCACCTGAGTAAGGCAGGAACGAGGCTGCTAGCAAACGTCAAGAGAGGAATCGAGCAGGCTTTAAACTGAGAAGAAGGGGAAAGCCGATAGTCGACCTGACGTCGACGGTTCGGACAAGAGTATCCAAAGAAGATACAGAGCAGGAAAAATGCTGGGAACAAGCAAGAGACGAACAACAGAAACTGTTGACCAACAAGAAGGGCAAACAGATAAAATTAGAGGAACAGGAGAGATTGGGAAATCAGGTTACAGACAAAAAAGATGCACCAAAAAATGAGGAAGAAAGGAACAGAAATCAGGGACTGGCAGCCCAGATAGGGGATGGCAAGAGGAGCAAAACATATGCAAAACTATCTGAGAAAAGAAAAGACCGGGACTTAAATTGCTTGTACGCAAATGCAAGGAGCCTAAAGTCCAAAATGGGAGAATTAGAAGTCATAGCCAAAAAAGAAGACCTAGACATCATTGGAATCATGGAAACATGGTGGAACAAGGATAACGAATGGGATGTAGTACTGCCAGGGTACAAACTCTATAGAAGAGACAGGACCCACAAGAAGGGTGGAGGAATAGCACTATACATAAAAGACACCATTCCCTCATCCGGAGTGGATATAGAACCAAAGGCGGAAGGATTGGAGTCATTATGGGTTAAATTACCGGGAAAAAATGGCCTTGACATAAGATTGGGTCTATACTATCGTCCACCTGGACAAATGGAAGCAAACAACAAAGATCTGGCAGCAGAATTGAGGCGGGAAGGCAACAACAGGAACATGACAGTAATGGGAGATTTTAACTACCCCGGGATAAACTGGAATATTGGAAACTCGAACTGTGCAAGAGAAACAGAATTCTTAGAGATTGTGAGGGACTGCTTTATGGATCAGCTTGTCAAGGAACCAACAAGAGGAAATGCTACTCTTGACCTAATCCTCAATGGAATAGGGGGACCTGCAAAAGAAGTGGAAGTAGTAGGACCATTAGGAAACAGCGATCACAACATGATTCAGTACAAATTAGGAGTAGGTACAGCAAAAGGGAAGAGAACCACAGTGACAACGTTCAACTTCAAGAAAGGGAACTATGATGCTATGAGAGCAATGGTAAGGAAAAAACTCAGAAATAGCTCATGGAAAAGAGAAACTGTAGAGCAAGCCTGGTCTCTATTCAAAGGCACAGTGCAAGAAGCACAACATATGTACATCCCCAGATTTAGAAAAGGGTGCAAAAAAAACCAAACAAAAGACCCCACATGGATAAACAATGAGGTGAAGAAAGCGATAGGAGACAAGAAAAGTTCATTCCGGAAATGGAAAAAGGACCAAACTGGGGAAAACTGGAAGGAACACAGAAAACGCCAAAGAGAATGTCATCAAGTGGTTAGGAGAGCGAAAAGAGAATACGAAGAGAGGCTGGCCAGGGAGGGAAAAAACATCAAATCGTTCTTCATATATGTTAAGGGGAAGCAACCGGCGAGGGAGGAAATAGGACCTTTGGATGATGGAGACAAAAAGGGAGTGATAAAGGAGCAAAAAGAGGTAGCTGACAGGTTAAACAAATTCTTCTCGTCAGTCTTCACAAGCGAGGACACATCCAGTGTACCAGAACCCGACGTGATCTTCCATGGTGATCAAGAAGAAAAACTGTCAACAATAGAGGTGAGCCATGAGGATGTCCTCCAACAGATAGATTGAAAAGCGACAAATCACCAGGCCTGGATGGAATCCACCCTAGGGTACTAAAAGAACAAAGAAATGAGATAGCGGGAATACTCCAATGAGTTTGCAACCTATCCTTGAAAACTGGAGAGATCCCAGAGGACTGGAAGATAGCAAATGTTACACCTATCTTTAAAAAGGGGTCAAGAGGAGACCCGGGAAACTACAGGCCGGTAAGTTTGACATTGGTTCCGGGCAAAATGGTAGAAGCACTGATAAAGGACAGCATCTGTGAGCACATCGAAAAAAATGGGCTGATGAAAGCGAGCCAACATAGCTTCTGCAAGGGAAGATCGTGCCAAACAAACTTACTGCACTTCTTTGAGGGGGTGAACAGCCAGTTGGACAAAGGGGAACCCGTAGACTCATTTACCTCGACTTCCAAAAGGCCTTTGACAAGGTACCCCATGAGCGGCTACTTAGGAAGCTGTGGAACCACGAGGTGGAAGGGGACGTACACAGATGGGTCAAACACTGGTTGGCAGGCAGAAGACAGAGGGTTGGAGTGAAGGGTCACTACTCGGGCTGGAGGAAGGTCACGAGCGGAGTTCCGCAGGGGTCTGTACTGGGACCGCTGCTGTTTAATGTATTTATTAATGACCTGGAAACGGGGACGAAATGTGAAGTTATAAAATTTGCGGATGACACTAAACTCTGTAGAAGAGTTAGAACTACGGAAGAGTGTGAGGACCTACAAAGGGACCTAAACAAACTGGAGGAGTGGGCGAATAAATGGCAGATGAACTTCAATGTAGGGAAATGTAAGGTCATGCATATAGGGAGAAAGAACCTGATGTTCAGCTACCAAATGGGGGGATTAGTATTAGAGGGAAATAACCTTGAAAGAGATTTGGGTGTAGTGGTGGATACAACAATGAAGTCAACGGCACAATGTGCAGCAACCGCGAAGAAGGCAAACAGAATGTTGGGTGTTATTAAGAAGGGTATTATGACCAAAACAAAAGAAGTCATTCTGCCGTTGTATCGGGCAATGGTGCACCCGCACCTGGAGTACTGTGTTCAGTATTGGCACCATTCCTTAAGAAGGATATGGCAATACTTGAGAGGGTCCAGAGGAGAGCGACACGAATGATTAAGGGCATGTTAAACCTTTCATACACTGAAAGATTGGAGAGGCTGGGGCTCTTCTCCCTGGAAAAGCGGAGACTCAGAGGAGACATGATAGAGACCTACAAGATCATGAAGGGCATAGAGAAAGTAGAGAGGGATAGATTCTTCAAACTTTCAAAACATATAAGAACAAGAGGGCATTCAGAAAAATTGGAAGGGGACAGATTCAAAACAAATGCTAGGAAGTTTTTCTTTACCCAGCGTGTGGTGGACACCTGGAATGCACTTCCAGAGGACGTAATAGGACAGAGTACAGTACTGGAGTTCAAGAAAGGATTGGACAATTTCCTGCTGGAAAAAGGGATAGAGGGGTATAGGGAGCTACTGTGCAGGTCCTGGACCTGTTGGGCCACCGCGTGAGCGGACTGCTGGGCATGATGGACCTGACCCAGTGGAGACATTGCTTATGTTCTTATGTTCTTATGAGCCCTTAGTGTTTTTCAGTGCAGCACTTTCGACAGGAGTTTTTCACAACTGTTTCAAGTTTTATTTTGATTTGATGAATCATTTATTCAAAATTTACTAAGCGAGTTACAATAAAATAAAAATAAACATAAATTTAGACATACTATTTAAAATTTAAATATGATGGGCTAGACTGACAAACTTACGGACAAAATTGATACACAAGGAGTGAGGGAATAAAGTTACAAAATTAGTGCTTTGAAAAAGAGAAAGAGAACCATGAATGGAAAGGACACAAGGGAGGGCAGAGTGTATCTTTGAAGGGCCACTACTACGCTGCTAAAATATGCATTAAAGATTAAAAACATCTTTAAAAAGAAAGCTTTTTAAGTTATTTTTGAAACGACTAAGGTCCTTTTCCTCTCTTTATTATTGAGGTAAGGTGTTCCAAAGTTTGAGATTTTGATTGTTTTTATTCAAACCAGTTTTTTGAAACTCTATGTACCATCCATCAGGGACCCCTGAGGAAGAAGTGTTTTTCGAAAAATGTGCCATGTCAGGTCCGGTACACATGAGAACAAGGACAGATTTGGGATACAATTGGTTTATTTATGTTTTATATGTTTTTATGACTTTTATTGAATAAATTCCTGCACCTTGTATATTTTTCAGCAGTTTTGTTTTATTTTTATTTTTTTTAGCGATAGGAAGAGCACCATGAGATAGAGTCCTGGAATCCAAGCGAAAACAGTGTATCAATGAGTAGGCAGTGATCTACATGTTCAAATGCTATCAGTATATCAAGGAGGATGAGGAGAGTAGAGGCCTTTGGATTTGACCAGGAGCAGGTCATCGGAGACTTTATCAAGGGCAGTTTCTGTAGAATGGAGAGCGCAAAAGCCTGATTGAAATGAGTCGAGAATAGCTTGAGACAAAAGGAAGGTAAGACAATGGCAGTGAACAGCATGTTCAAGTAACTTGGCTAAGAAGGGGAGGATGGAGATGGGGCGATAAACAGAGGGGCAGGTAGGGTCCAGCAATGTTTTTTTGAGGAGCAGCATATTTTATTTATTTATTTATTTACTTAGTATTTATATACCACTTATAACCTAAGCGATTTACATTCAGGTACTCAAACATAGCTTTGTCATGTTTGAAGGTGTTGGGTATAGTCGCAGTAGAGAGCAATAGTTTGAGGATATGGCAGATAGCAAGGATGACAGTAGAAGAGATAGTGATCAGTAGATGGGTGGGGATGGGATCAGAGGAACAGGTAGTAAGTTTGGAGGAGAGAAAATGTGCAGTTTCAACCTCTATGATTTCAGAAAAGATGGCAGGGGTCAGCTAAGAGTCAGCAGGGCAGATGAGAGGAGGAAGAGGCAGAGGCAATTTGGTTGAGAACTCAAGATTAATCTTGTGAACCTTGTGGAAGTACTCAGCCATAGTTGGGGAGAAAGCAATGGAGAAGCTGGAAGGGAGGGCACCTTGAGTAGAGAGTCACGCTTGGCAAAGAGACTGCAAGGATTGGATACAATAGAATTAGTCAAGTGGACGTAGTAGTCTTGTTTTTCAAGTGAAAGGGCAGATTGGAAGGAGGTCAATAGGAATTTGGTGTGAGTAAAGTCAGCATGAGCGCAAGATTTCAGCCAGTGATGCTCCGCAGATTGGGCGCAGGAATGTAAGTAGCGGATCTTAGAGGTCAGCCAGAGCTGGGGTTTGGCACACCTTACAGGACATGACATGGGAGGATCAATGGTATGTATAGTTCGGGTTCCTCTTTCCAACCTGCATCACTTTGTACTTGCTCACATTAAACCCCATCTGCCATTTTGATGCCCAGTCTTCCAAAATCCTCTTGCAATATCTCATAATTCTCTTGTGATTTAACAACATTGAATAACTTTGTGTCATCGGCAAATTTAATTATCTCACTGGTTATTCCCACCTCTAGATCACTAATAAATATGTTAAAAAGCAGTGGTCCTAGTTCAGACCCAGCACCAAACTTATTTATTTAGTCATGATGTTCAGCTTTTATCCAGATAAGCTTACCTATTTTGCAGGACTGCACAAATAACACTCTTAACTATTAGTTTTCATTTAGGACCTCATATTCAGTGTTTCTACATAAATGGATAGGGTTACTGAATATCAGGCATAAAGATAAGTGGATACTTCATCTGCTTATCTTTATGCAGCAGCTGTGCCTCTGAATATCATCAGCTCCACAGTAGTTAAGTTGGAAACAAGGTGAGCAATGTTCATTTATGGGCGATAGTAGTCATTCTGCAGTTATTTCTCTGACCAGGGTCAATATGAAATTACATAGCATTTCTTGCCAGCACTAATCCAATAATCTTAAAATAGAAGCAGCACAGTATCTTAGGATGTAGCTTTCATCCAACACATCTGACATGCCTGATTTGTTAGGCAGCTGGAAAAAAAAAAAGAGAAAATGTTAGTTTAGAAAAAGGACAGTTTTATTTTACCATAATAGCAAATCTTTTGGAGGAGGTGTAAGGCAGACATGGGCAACTTCAGTCCTTGAGGACTGGAATCCAATCAGATTTTCAGGATTTCCCCAATGAATATGCATTGAAAGCAGTGCATGCAAATAGATCTCATATATATTCATTGGGGAAATCCTGAAAACTCGATTGAATTCCGGCCCTCGAGGACCAGAGTTACCTTCATGTATTCTCCTTGAATGTCTTGCTTTGTTTTAAATAACATGTAGTTTTTTTTTCCTTCCCTCCCTAGTGTTTTATAGGTTTGTCAAGTTTGTCAATAATCTTCCAAGACTTAGCTCTTGTTATACGTTGTATTGTTCCCTAAATTTTGTAATTTTAGTACTGTGTACATCGCTTAGAATTACGATTAAGCGATTAATCAAAATTTTATTAAACTTAAACTTGCCCATGTCTGGTATAAGGGGACATTACAGTTCCAAAACTTAATAGATGCATAAATTGGAAATCCTGCAGTCTGATGACACTAGGGGCTCCTTTTATGTAGCTGCGGTAGGCGGTTAATGCACGGAATACTGCACGTTTAACCACCTGCCGCGCTAGTCGCTAACGCCTCCATTGACGAGGCGTTAGTTTTTTGTTTGCTGCGGGGGTTAGCGCGTGATGAAAAAAAAAGAGAAAATGTTAGTTTAGAAAAAGGACAGTTTTATTTTACCATAATAGCAAATCTTTTGGAGGAGGTGTAAGGCAGACATGGGCAACTTCAGTCCTTGAGGACTGGAATCCAATCAGATTTTCAGGATTTCCCCAATGAATATGCATTGAAAGCAGTGCATGCAAATAGATCTCATATATATTCATTGGGGAAATCCTGAAAACTCGATTGAATTCCGGCCCTCGAGGACCAGAGTTACCTTCATGTATTCTCCTTGAATGTCTTGCTTTGTTTTAAATAACATGTAGTTTTTTTTTTCCTTCCCTCCCTAGTGTTTTATAGGTTTGTCAAGTTTGTCAATAATCTTCCAAGACTTAGCTCTTGTTATACGTTGTATTGTTCCCTAAATTTTGTAATTTTAGTACTGTGTACATCGCTTAGAATTACGATTAAGCGATTAATCAAAATTTTATTAAACTTAAACTTGCCCATGTCTGGTATAAGGGGACATTACAGTTCCAAAACTTAATAGATGCATAAATTGGAAATCCTGCAGTCTGATGACACTAGGGGCTCCTTTTATGTAGCTGCGGTAGGCGGTTAATGCACGGAATACTGCACGTTTAACCACCTGCCGCGCTAGTCGCTAACGCCTCCATTGACGAGGCGTTAGTTTTTTGTTTGCTGCGGGGGTTAGCGCGTGATGAAAAAAAAAGAGAAAATGTTAGTTTAGAAAAAGGACAGTTTTATTTTACCATAATAGCAAATCTTTTGGAGGAGGTGTAAGGCAGACATGGGCAACTTCAGTCCTTGAGGACTGGAATCCAATCAGATTTTCAGGATTTCCCCAATGAATATGCATTGAAAGCAGTGCATGCAAATAGATCTCATATATATTCATTGGGGAAATCCTGAAAACTCGATTGAATTCCGGCCCTCGAGGACCAGAGTTACCTTCATGTATTCTCCTTGAATGTCTTGCTTTGTTTTAAATAACATGTAGTTTTTTTTTCCTTCCCTCCCTAGTGTTTTATAGGTTTGTCAAGTTTGTCAATAATCTTCCAAGACTTAGCTCTTGTTATACGTTGTATTGTTCCCTAAATTTTGTAATTTTAGTACTGTGTACATCGCTTAGAATTACGATTAAGCGATTAATCAAAATTTTATTAAACTTAAACTTGCCCATGTCTGGTATAAGGGGACATTACAGTTCCAAAACTTAATAGATGCATAAATTGGAAATCCTGCAGTCTGATGACACTAGGGGCTCCTTTTATGTAGCTGCGGTAGGCGGTTAATGCACGGAATACTGCACGTTTAACCACCTGCCGCGCTAGTCGCTAACGCCTCCATTGACGAGGCGTTAGTTTTTTGTTTGCTGCGGGGGTTAGCGCGTGATGAAAAAAAAAGAGAAAATGTTAGTTTAGAAAAAGGACAGTTTTATTTTACCATAATAGCAAATCTTTTGGAGGAGGTGTAAGGCAGACATGGGCAACTTCAGTCCTTGAGGACTGGAATCCAATCAGATTTTCAGGATTTCCCCAATGAATATGCATTGAAAGCAGTGCATGCAAATAGATCTCATATATATTCATTGGGGAAATCCTGAAAACTCGATTGAATTCCGGCCCTCGAGGACCAGAGTTACCTTCATGTATTCTCCTTGAATGTCTTGCTTTCTTTCAAATAACATGTAGTTCTTTTTTCCTTCCCTCCCTAGTGTTTTATAGGTTTGTCAAGTTTGTCAATAATCTTCCAAGACTTAGCTCTTGTTATACGTTGTATTGTTCCCTAAATTTTGTAATTTTAGTACTGTGTACATCGCTTAGAATTACGATTAAGCGATTAATCAAAATTTTATTAAACTTAAACTTAAACTTGCCCATGTCTGGTATAAGGGGACATTACAGTTCCAAAACTTAATAGATGCATAAATTGGAAATCCTGCAGTCTGATGACACTAGGGGCTCCTTTTATGTAGCTGCGGTAGGCGGTTAATGCACGGAATACTGCACGTTCAACCACCTGCCGCGCTAGTCGCTAACGCCTCCATTGACGAGGCGTTAGTTTTTTGTTTGCTGCGGGGGTTAGCGCGTGATGAAATGTCCAACGCGCTAACCCCTGTAGCGCACCTTGATAAAAGGAGCCCTAGGTATAGACAGCCAGAGTCTTTACAGGAATTTTGTTTGTTTTTGTTTGACCATTTTGTTTTTTGTCAATTGATGATGATAGTGCACACTGACAGTCAGATTCGATATAGTCCGCCTAAAGCTAGGCACCTACATCAGCGTGCCTAGCCAATGTAGGCTCCAAAATTAATTGTTTAATAGACTTAGGGCCTCTTCTATTAAACTGCGCTAGTAGTTTCTAGCGCGGGAAGCCGTGCTGAATGGCCTGCGCTGCTCTCGATGTTCATAGAGTTCCTATGAGCGTCAGGAGTAGCGCAGGCCATTCAGCGCCGTTCTCTGTGCTAAAAACTGCTAGCACAGTTTAATAGAAGAAGGGGTTAATTGGCATTGATTGGTGATTAATTTTCAATCTGACAAAATCAGAACATGTAACACCATACTATCGAAAGTTGCATTGGCTTCCGATAGAGGCAAGAATAATTTTTAAATTGACCTATATTTGTTATAAAACATTATATAGTCTTATACCAAGTTACCTTTCAGATCATTTTGAACTAGTAGGACACAGACATTCTTCACGAAACACAACCTTATTTTTTTCCACCTCAATAAAAGGTTGTGTATGCAAAAGATTTCTTAATAGAACCCTAGGGTGGCTCATAATCAAAACAAAAAAACATCTAAAAAGTGGCCTAAATCAGTACTTGGACGATCAAAAAGCCAGATTGTCCATGTACCGATAATCAAACTGATTTTAGATGTTTCTAAAACCAGCTTAGGCCTTTACCCTGACTCTAAATGCATAGAGCGAAAAGAGACATTTTTAGAAGAGTTAATAGGGCGGGACGTGGACGGGAGGTAGGCAAACCTACATTTAGTTGTACAGCAGATATAACCAAAACTTTTGAAAGGTTGCCTAGTCAACACTTATGTTTTGATTTAGACCAAATCAAAATAGGTATAAGTGCCGAAAAGGGGCCGCTGAGCAGATTGCAGCTGCTGCAATCAGCTCAGCGGTCCCGGTAACCAACCCAACTCCCACTGCAACAATCGCAGCAGGAGAGATGCCTCATCTCCCCTGCCGCGATAATGATCCCCTGAAGTGTCGCAAACCGTGGCACTTTGGGGTGAGGATTACGGCATGAGAGATGAGGCATCTCTCCTGCCGTGATCCTCACCCTGAAGTGCCACGGTTCCTGGCACTTAGGATCGCTATCACGGCAGGAGACATAGCCAATCTCTTCTGCCGTGATCCACCCCCCTATTGAAGCGATCCTGGCAGAAGGGAGCCCAACCCCTCCTGCCCAGGCAACCCTCCCAACCTATGATGTGATCTGGGCAGGAGGGAGCCCAATCCCTCCTGCCGAGGCGATCCCCCAACCCGCGATGTGATCTGGGCAGGAAGGAGCCCAACCCCTCTTGCCCCTGTGACCCACCTACCTCCCACCTCCACTAAGATATGGGCAGGAGGGATCCCAGGCCCTCCTGTCCATGATGCACCCCCCACAACCACTCCCCGAGCCCCCGATCGTCCCCCAAACCTCCCCTACTGCCAACCTAGCGACACCCACCGCTGACCCTACGACACCCACCCCCCACCCCGACACCCCCCTTACCTAAAATAAGTTGCCTGGAAGGACGGGTCCCAAGCCCTTCCACCCAGCAGACCCGCCATCCGCCCACAGGAGGGGCCTTAGGCACCTGGGCCAACCAGAATTGGCACATGGGGCCAGGCATTGCTCCTCTGTCACATCCATGAACTGTATTTGGGCCATATATTTTCTGCACAGGGTTCCTCCTCCGTTGCCTTGCAATTCTGTGAGCCATGCCCATAGAAGCAACACTTCACTTCTACTTATGCTTGTCATCACCATCATCAGCAATCAGTACCCATTACCAGCTATGGCACAGGGACACGTAGATAAACACAATAAGACAGTAGAATATGACACAGACTTTGCAAGATGCAGATTGATACAAAGAGATGCAGAGAGATATATTCAGGTGGACTCACACACTTTACACTAGCATAGAGAAGATGTTAAGAGGAAGTGTGAGGCATAACTTAGGTGTACCCATTTAGGCCAGTTAAAACTAGACCTAAATGTGCTTAAGTTGTGCATGGATAGCGTGTATTCTATAAAAACGTACCTAAGTTTTAGGAACGCGACCGATCTGTCCCTGGTCCTGCCCCCTTTTCAAACTCATGAATTGTGACTGAAGCATACTTTTTATAGAATCTTGCTTTCCAAGTTGTACATATATCCTGTTATTAGTCCCTGTTAACATCAATTATGAGTTGTTAATTGCCAATTATTGGTGCTGATTAGGCCAATTAATCAATTAAGTACATTGCCTACATGCACGGATGCACGCACGCAACTTTGGATGCTATATACAGAATTTGGGGGTTTGAGGGTACCAAGTTAATGTGTTTTAATGCATCTATTTTACAACTATTTTATAAAGTCAAGTACATGTCTACTTAAAATACTAGCATTGGTAGAATACGGTGAGGGGCTCATAATCAAAAAACAAAAACGTCCAAAAAGGGGTCTAAATCGGTACTTGGACGATCACAAAGCCAGATCGTCCAAGTACCGATAATCAAAGCTGGTGTTAGACGTATCTAAAACCAGCTTAGGCCTTTCCCCTGCCTTTAAATGCCTAGAGTGAAAAGAGACATTTTTAGAGGAGGGGAAAGGGTGGGAGGTGGGCTGACCTAGACTTAGTCGTACAGCAAGTATGATCAAAACCTTGAACGGGTTACCTAGTCGGAACTTATACGTTTTGACTTAGACCAAGTCAAAACAGGTATAAGTTCTGAAAAGGGGCCACTGAGCTGATCACTGCTGCCGTGATCAGCTCAGCAGCCCCGGCAACCTGCTCACCCCATCACCGCAACAATCGCGGCAGGAGAGATGCCTCATTTCCCCTGCTGCGATCATCACCCCGAAGTGCCGCGGTTTGCGGCACTTCAGGGGACCACTATCGCCACAGGAGAGATAGCCAATCTCTCCTGCCGAGACATGATCCCTCCACCCCCAAACCAATATGGGCAGGAGGGAGTCCAACCCCTCCTGCCCACGACGACCCCCCACCCTCAACTAAGATACGGGTAGGAGGGAGCCCAACGCCTAAAAGCTCTTGTTTTGGGCATTTGGGTCTTAGGCTTTTTTGTGGTTGATTACGTGTTGTAAGTTTAGATGTAGTGGTGGTCTGGCCATTTAAACTGCTGAACGTAGAGGTAGGCCATTCTCAAAAATACCTCATTTTGGACATTTTTTTTTAGAATGGACATTTTCCCTGCTGCTACTTTCAACATTTAGGGCCTTAGGCCAAAAGGGGTCTTAGATGTTTGCTTTGATTATGCCCCTCCGAGCATACAAGTATGTGCTTGTACATATACTAGCTTTTATTTATTTATTTATTTAATCATTTATTTAGCCCATCCTCCCAAAGGAGCCCAGAACATGTTACAAATATCTTTTAGAGAATTACCCCCTTAGTTTACTGACACCGCAGACACACGTAAGACACGTATTTCTGCATATACACATGCAAATTATGGAACTGCATAATCTAAATGCATAAGTGTAAATTCCACCCATGTTCCAGCCAGTGTTCTCTCTAAGCTGTGCGGTAGTCTTCCACCTATGTTCCTGCCAGTGGTGGTATTGCTTCAATATTACATTTTTAATAGTGAGGGACAGAACTAGTGCAGGACTAGAGAACCTGCCTGTCCCCTGTGATTGACAGCATGATATTGAAGCATCACCCCCATTGATTGGAGGACTCCTGCATATCATCAAGGAAACACTGGCTCCAAACGCTGCTCCACTGAAAGTATGCATCATGACACTTACATATATACTTCTGCACTTATCAATATTTTATAAGAGGTCATTTAAGCATGGACTGCCATATTCTTTTTCTTTCTCATAACAGGCCAGTCAGTTAGAACTTGAATTAGTATGTGCTGTCGTACTTGTGTAGTTTAGTTGCAGTGACTTTGCTCTGTTACCACATGCCGGTTGCATCACTAACTGCTTATTGCACTTC
The DNA here is from genome assembly GCF_902459505.1 of Geotrypetes seraphini. Classification (NCBI taxonomy): domain Eukaryota; kingdom Metazoa; phylum Chordata; class Amphibia; order Gymnophiona; family Dermophiidae; genus Geotrypetes; species Geotrypetes seraphini. The sequence continues at coordinate 70,650,544 of NC_047092.1, forward strand.
GGCTAAAGGGGCCTAAGGAGACCTACAGTTATGTTTGTCTAAAGACATGAGCCCAATTCTTTAAATTTGTCTTTCCATTTACGTTCTAGTTATGTGTGCGATTCCTTCCCTAACCTCTCTGTTTTTGGAAATAAGTAATGCAGGGCTGTATCTAGTGTAATCGCTTCTGTCATATAAGATAGCTTTGTAGTAAAATGACAGGTTTGTTGATGCTCTCAAACTTGCCCCAGGGCAACTGGGCAAATTTTACATAATGTGATGAAAAGCATTCACCTCAAAGGAGAGCAGTAGCCAAATACAATCAAGAAGAGAAGTGGAAAGGTCATTTGTACTGTATAACTGTATTTTAGGAAGGAGGGACAGAAGCCATTATAGCATGTTTTAAACTGTATTTCAGAAAGGAGGGACAGAGGCTATTGTAGAATGTTGTTTTTTTTCAAGTGATGTATTCTCTTTAAAAGCAAGTCTAAAACATCCATCTCATCATCCTATTGTCTGATAACCTACCTTAAGTCCGTCTGATTTTTAAGGTATCCACAATGAGTATGCATGAGATACATTTGCATACAATGGAGGCAGTGCATACATATATATCTCATGCATATTCATCGTGGCTTTCTTAAACATCAGACTAGCTTGGGGATCCCAACCCAACCCGCCATCCGCCATCCGCCAACCCTGCCCTAGAGTGTATTCTATTCCCTTAACATGGCCATCAATGCTCCTTAGCCTGCTGTCCAAGACCTCCTGTATCAGCTTGACTTCCTCCACCAATACTCAAATATCATCATCTTCAGGGGCATCTGTGGGCCAAGTTGGAGCAATACCTATTTGGCAGAGGGGATTGATGCTGCTGGGAAGTGGGGGGTAGGGGTGGAGGAGTATGTTCCTCAGCAGAATCACTGATGATTATGGGGACTGCTCCTCTGAGGGATATACTGCAGCTGAGACTAGGGTGATCAAGTTACCCATTCCAGAAGGGAGGCTTGTTGGTCAGTCCTGGTTTTAAAATTACATCCCAAAGAAGTGTAGTATTTGTAGTTCATGATTTTATCCATTGTAATCAGTGCTGTGAGCCCAAAATGCATCAAGATGAGGTTGGCAGAAATCCAGGACTGGTCAAAAAGTCTCCCTTCTGGAATGGGTAACCCAATCATTCAAGCTGAGACAGACTTAGGAAAGGAAAGGTTGGAAAGAGGGAGTAGCATGGGATGTGCAGGGGAGCTGGTGGAAAACCTATTGCTAATATGGGTGCAGGACCAGCTTTCTCCCCTCCTTCAAATGCTGGTTCCTATTCCTCCTCCACCACCATAACTTCCAAGCCTTCAGACCCTTCTTCCATTTCTTCCTTTTCCCATCTTTCCTCCTCCTTTGTTTCCTAATATTCCTAATTCTATTTTTGCTCCCCTTCCACTTCTGTGATACTTCCAGCTGGGGAAGCTAGCCTTGTGGCGGCACCTTCAGGGGGGACTGTCAGCACGATGATCAGATGTTAAAAAAACCCCAAACACATCAAGGCTATGCCCATTTGCTCCTGTATGTGGTGATGCCAACTTCAAACTGGCGAAACTTGGCCTGGCACGCTACATCCTGAGATGCACCGGGTGGAGCCAATGCAATTTTGAAGATGACAGAGATAGAGGCAGGAGCAAATGACACCTAGATCCTTTTCCTGGGCAGTGACTCCTAACATGGAACCCAGCATCACGTGACTATATTTCGGGTTCCTCTTTCCCACATGCATCACTTTGCACTCGCTCACATTAAACGTCACGTGCCATTTTGACATCCAGTCTCACAAGGTCCTCTTGCAATTTTTCACAATCCTCTTGCGATATAGCAACTTTGAACAACTTTGTGTCATCTTCCTACCTGTGTAAATGGCAGTACAGACACATTTAGCACCGTGTGATTTCTATGTGTATTTTTTTCAACGTCTATGTTTGTGAAACAGATCCTACCCAAATATGTAAATAGCATCTTAACCCACATGTGGCACACCAAACCTGTATATTTTTCCCCGGGGGCAGAGATATATTGATTTTAGATGGGACCTACCTTCCTAAAATGATGGCCAATGATGATCACTTCTTCATATAGTTTTTAGGGGATAGACAAACCCCCTCTTTTTCAAATGTGCGCTAAGCTTTTTAACACACGCTAAATATTAGTTCGCACTACACATGTGCTAAACACTAGCGCGTGCATGTTATCCTATGGACGTGTTAGTGGTTAATGCACACATTGATTTAGTGCGTGCTAAATCCGTGCTAAAACGCTTAGCGCGTCTTTGTAAAAGAGGACCAAGGTATTAAAAATGTGCTTATAAATATTTAAATTCAACAGCCAGCATAAAAAAAACCCCAAACAAACAAGGAAAGAAAACCATTGCTAAAGGCATGTAAATATTGGCTGTTATGTTTTTATTTTTCCATTGATGTAATCTGATTTTATATATTTTATTCTTTTACTAACCCCCCTTTTACAAAATTGTAGCGCAGTTTTTAGCAACAGACGCAGTGGTAACAGCTCCAATGCTCATAGGAATTCTATCAGCATCAGAGCTGTTACCACTGCGGCCAGTGCTAAAAAACGTGCTAAGATTTTTTTTAAAGGGGGAGGGGTGGGGGCTAAATTATTTTCCATGATTGCTCTGTTCTTCGTGGTTTTCTTTTTTTAAATAGAGAATGAACATTATTTTTGTCACTATTACAGCTATATCTTTTGCACAAAAGATTTTCCTGTGCTTCAAGTTTTCAAAAAGCCAACTACATGGAGAACACAATTGTCAAAAGCATCTCCTGGGTAAATTGTTATATACTCGGCTGAAATGGCTTGATTGAAAATTGCCCTCCTCTCCCATCTTAAAGGAATGTGCTGACTTTTAAAGACGTTGCAAAAGAATAAGCTGACTGTCAGAGACCTTCAAAATCTTCAGGACGAGTTAGGACAGGGGAGAAAACCATGATGCAAATAAGAGATTTTTAAATGTATATGTACTAGTTTGCCACTTCTTGATTGAATACACAAATACCGTATTTCCCGCCCCATAAACCCCTTTTTTTCCCCCCTAAAAAAGTGGGTGGAAAAAAGGGTACGTCCTATGGAGCGAATACCCAAATCCCTCCCATTACCTTGCAGGACCACAGCCCGCCCCTTGCCCGCCACCTCTGCTGGTTGCTCACTGCTGCAGAAAGTAGAAGGGAAAGGCCAGGCGGGTGCAGCGATAGCATGCCGCCAGCCCAGAAGCCTTACCCCCAATGTCAATTCTGACGTCGGCGAGAAGGTCCAGGCCAGGTCAGCTATTGGCTGGCCCGGACCTTCTCCCCGACGTCAGAATTGACATCGGGGATAAGGCTTCTGGGCCACCAGCGTGCAATCAAACCCGCCTGGTCCTTCTAGGTGCTGCACTGATGAGTCAGGACTCCGCCATTCTGGGTGCCATGCTGCTGAGCCAGGAGTCCACCCACCCCTGCTACTGCTGCTTTGGTGATGTGTCCTCATAGCATCAGCAGCGGGATGGTAAATCCAGTGAGTGAGCAGGCAGGCTTGGGGGGGGGAGGGCAGAAGAGGACAGAGGCTGGAAGGCAGAAAGGGGAACAGGAGGGAGGGAGGAAGGGACAATTGTTGGGCCTGAGGAAGGAAAGAAAGAAAGAAAGAAATCACCAGACAACGGGGGAGGAAGAGGACAAAGGCTGGAGGACTTTGAGGGAGATATAGGAAGGAAGAAGGGAGGGAGGAAGGGACAATTGTTGGACCTTAGGAAGGAAAGAAAGAAAGAAATCACCAGACAACCGGGTGGGGGGGGGGAAGGAGAGGAAGAGGACAAAGGCTGGAAGGCATTGAGGGGGACATAGGAAGGAGGGAGGGAGGGAGGAAGGGACAATTGTTGGGCCTGAGGTAGGAAAGAAATAAATCACCAGACAATAAAGGTAATAAAAATGATTTTATTTTCAATTTAATGATCAAAATGTGTCAGTTTTGAGAATTTATATCTGCTGTCTATATTTTGCACTATTTTTTTCTATTTTTCTATAGTTGTTACTGAGGTGACATTGCCTTGACATCTGTCTATTTTTCTATAGTTGTTACTGAGGTGACATCTACCTCGACATCTGTGCCCTGTCCCTGCCTGCCCTATGCCTGTCTCTGCCCTGCCCTATACCTGTCCCCTAGACCAGTGGTTCCCAACCCTGTCCTGGAGGAACACCAGGCCAATTGGGTTTTCAGGCTAGCCCTAATGAATATGCATGAAGCAAATTTGCATGCCTATCACTTCCATCATATGCAAATCTCTCTCATGCATATTCATTAGGGCTAGCCTGAAAACCCGATTGGCCTGGTGTTCCTCCAGGACAGGGTTGGGAATCACTGCCCTAGACCACCAGAGCGGGGGATGGGGGTGGGGGCAGAGTGCAGAGCCTGGCAGGGAAGGGGACAGGGTGCAGAGCCTAGCAAGGTGTGGAGTTGGGTGCAGAGCCTGGCAGGGAGAATTTGGTTCAGAATGTTTTTTTCTTGTTTTCCTCCTCTAAATCTAGGGTGCGTCTTATGGTCAGGTGCATCTAATGGAGCAAAAAAATATGGTAGCTGGCTAAAACTATTTGGGTGATTTTAGAACAAGCTAATTTTCAAAGGGAAGCAACAGTGCTAAACACTAACAGGTTTCAGATTCTTTTAAAATTTGATTATATCGCTTATAATACTTCTAAGCAATGTACACTTTAAAATGGGGTACATTATAAAATAAGAATACATCTCAAATCACACAAGGACAAACATGATACGACAGGGAAAGGGGTTGAACTACAATAGTTATAGTAAAGAAAGGAGGTTAGGGAAGGATTGACAGGGGGAATCTCTGATGTCTACTGAGTTGTCTATCTAGGTCTGGGATTTTTAATATGGGCGTTTCCCACGATTATTCGTTTTCTAGAATTAGGGACAAAAACTGCAGGCTTTTTTTTACAGTGCACTTTAAGAGAATACCTATTGATTTTTATGAGTACTCTAAAAAAAATATATATACAAGAGGGGTGTTTCCATAATACTTGCTAGTGTCTGTCCATTTTTCAGAGCTGCAACCTTTCATGTTACAGTGAGTCATTATCTGTTGTATACGTCAAATTCAATGTTTTTGGAAATACGGGTGTATTTCCATTTATGAGTGCTCAATATAATTACCAATATAAAGAAAGAAAAATTATTTTTTCCCTACTTACCACAATGATCTCAAACCTTATTCTTTGTCTGTGATTAAAGTTTAAGAGGTGAGCTTCCTCTTTTTTTTTTTTTTCCATTTCACAAACATGCATAGCTACTTCCTGGTTGATGTGTCTTTGTGTTTAGGGACGCTGGGAAATGTAGTGCTTTATTTCTTTAACTTGAAATTGTCAGCAGCTATTTTCTTTTTGTTTTTTCATTATTCATGTCTCTATAATAACTGGAGCATATTCCATAGAGTTCTCATGATCCACTTCTATCCCAAATAGTAATATTAATTAACATTGTGCCAACATACCGAAGTGAGAATCACTTCTGCTTTTTCATTTCCTCTGTCGCAGAAGAAAATACAACCCCCCCCCCAAAAAAAAACAACCCTTCCAAGCTAGATTTTTGAGTGTTTCAAAAGAGAGACATATGCTATACTGTTAACCCATTATATACTGTTCACTTCTTTTTGGAAAAATTGTTTGTCTAGCTTTAAGCAATGTGTATTGTTCTGTTTGTTTTTCTTAAAGAAATATATTATGAGCCAAACAACCATTTATACCCATGACTTTGTTAGACTTCCCTTTACATTTTATTTTACTTTTATTTTAATATGTTTCAATATAACTTTAAATTTATAGCAGTGCCATTCTTTTTATTTAGGTCAGATTCCTTGCTATGTTTTGATATATTTTTACATCATATGCCACTGTAGCTATAATTCCTTTAGGTTGTCAGATATAGTTCAGCTAATATATTAGGACTTAACTTATTTGATTTGAAGCACATAAATTTTAATTTCTGCTTTCTTTTGCATATTTAGTGCTGTACCTATTTTGTTAGTAATATTACTCAGGCATAGCTGGAAATAAACTAAATGATATATATATTACATATATTTATTTCTTGTTGATTGTGGTTCTTTTCAATAAAACAATTGGCATATCAGATGACACTGTTTATTACATAAGAAGCTAAGAAATTCAATCATGTGATTCCTCTTCTTAAAAAAGCACACTGGCTTCCTGTCTCACATCGCATAATGTACAAATTAAGTTTGCTTACCTTCAAATCTTTGATATACAAAACTCCGGCTTTCATTTACAAATCATTGATTCCTTATACCTCATCCAGATTACTGAGGTCCAATGACCAACACTTATTAGTCATCCCCTCACTTAAAATTATTAATACACGTGGCACTTCATCTTTTCCATTACAGCTCCTCAAACATGGAATTCCCTCCCTAGTTACTTTAGAGAGGAAAAAAATTTGGATACATTTAAGAGCAAACTTAAAAGCTTTCTTTTTATAGACGCATTTAATGACTAAAAGGACTGTCTAGGAGCTTCATTTTATTTTCATAACTTCTTTGAGATTCTTTCTCTTCCTATTGTTTTTAACCATAAGTGTCTTTTCTTCTATCAACCAAATTGTATTTCTGTCCCCATCCTTTCCTCACATTTTATTATGTTTGTTAAGTTAGTCTTCAATATGTTTTGTAAGGTTCAGTTTTTTTGTTACTTTTGTTTGTCCCCCCTATTTTGTAATTTTATTGATTTGTTCATCGCTTAGAATTTTGAATAAGCAATTAATCAAATTTTATAATAAACTTGAAACTTTTTGGTATTATATTCGCAGTTCTGCTATTAGTGACTTATTTGCACACCTATGGACTGATGCTAGTTACTAAAGATATTTGAGATATCATCGCTGAGGATTTTCCCATTCATATGAGATCTTGATGATGGATGAGCCCCATTGGAAGGACCTTGCTACCTAAGAAGGAATATGATGAGTGCCTAAAAACTCTAAAGACTTACCAGCAAAGACTTATTGACTGTTGCTACTAACGACCGGACAATCTTTATGACCTTGAACTTCTACAGCTTTAATCATGGACTTGTTGATTTGCACTTTAACCTTTTTATTGACTTACAGGCTTATTGCTAGATTCATGTGCTTTGCTTGATTGGGACTTTTATGCATTTTCATCCTGTTTTGACTCCTGTAATTGCGCCCTAATTATTTTGCATTTCAATTGGATTCTTTCCATCTCCTTTCTTGCTGCTAAAGCTGAGGTGAAGTGCAGTGAAGAAGAAGTAACGATGCCAGCTGAAGGTTGTTGACCTAAGAAGTGCACTACGGACTATGATAGCGAGATCTGATGTGGTTACCTGCACTTCCACCTTGGCTTATGAGCATAACCTGATAACGTTTGGACCCAACCGAGTCTGCACTGATCCCAGCTATTTTGGAAGGGCATGGAAATAATCTAACTTGTTAATTTATCCTTTTATCCCTTCAGGGGTGGGATGCAAGGGGGGAGACAGGCCTTCGGGGGGATGCAGGCCTTCAAAGGGGAGACAGACCTTCAAGGGGGGAGACAGACCTTTAAGGGGGACAGGCAGGCATTTGGGGGTGGGATGCAGGCAGGCCTTCAGGGGTGGGATGCAGGCCTTCAAGAGGGGGGACAGGCCTTCAAGGGTGGGACAGGTCTATAGGGGGAGGGGCAGGCCTTCAGGGGGGACTGACCTTCAAGGGAGGGGACAGGCAGGCAGGCCTTCGGGGGGATGCAGGCCTTCAAGGGGGGACAGGCCTTCAGGGGTGGGATGCAGACCTTTAAGGGGGGGACAAGCTTTCAGTACACGGAGGGAGGGAGGGAAGAGGGGGTTCAACTAGACTTGCATATGCCGGATTTTGTGGGGGGGGGAAGAAATAATGGGTCTGAAAATAGAGGAGAGGGAGAGAGATGATGGACCATGGGATTTAGGGATGAAAGTTACAGAAAGGGAGAGATGATGGACCATGGGGTGGTGGGGAAGGGGGGATAGATGCTGGATGAAAGGGTATTTAAGAAAAGGTGGATCTGTGGAGGGAGACGATAAAAAGGAAAGATGCCAGACCTCCTGGGGAAGGAAGGGAAATGGAAGGGGAGGACAGGGATGGCAGATTTATGGTTAGCACAGAGAAAGAAGAAAGAAGGAAACCCTGGCAAGTAAGTTATTAGAAGACAACCAGAGCCTGGGACCAACAAGATTTGAATAATGATCAGAAAACAAAAGGTAGAAAAACTGATTTCATTTTCTGTTTTGTGATTACAATATGCCAGATTTGAAACGTGTATCCTGCCAGAGCTGGTGTTAGACCGCAAACGTGAGCTAGGATTTAACAGAGAGAGGAAAAGTCTTTTTTGTTTGTTTATTTTGTTTACACCACAGTGCCATTGTGGTTAGGAGAAGGCAAAGGCTATAAAATAAACCCACCAGGATGTTTGAAAAAAAACACCCAATTGGGCAGGAAAATCGAATTGAATCGAAAAACCAATTCAATAGGCTGAATAGAATCAAATTTTTTTTCCTGAATCGGGCAGCACTAGTATGTTGTACCCTTTATAGAGTTGCTCTTAGCATCAATTCCTGCACCCTAACCTTGGGTGTCTGATTTATGAGT